>NC_065539.1:28270500-28597000 GCF_932294415.1 Quercus robur | reverse complement strand
AATAAAGCCTGGATGATGTTTTTCTATTTTTAAAATTTTTTTGCATTTATATTTGAATTTGCTAACTCGGGTCAGGTTCAAACGGATAAGGAGGAAATTTTTTTTATTCTCTATTTTTCAGCCTGTCCTGACCCGTTTCGTATTGAAATGAAGCCTGGATGATGTTTTTTAATTTTTAAAATTTTTTGAATTTATATTTCAATTTTCTAACTCGGGTCGGGTTCAAACGGATAGGGAGGAAATTTTTTTTATTCTCTATTTTTCGGCCTGTCCTAACCCGTTTCGTCATGAAATGAAGCCTGGATGATGTCTTTTAATTTTTAGATTTTTTTGCATTTATTTTTGAATTTTCTAACTCGGGTCGGGTTCGAACGGATAGGGAGGAAATTATTTTTGTTCTTTATTTTTCGGCCTGTCTTGGCCCGTTAAGTCTTTAAATGAAGTCTGGATGATATTTTTTAATTTTGAAAATTTTTTTACATTTATATTTGAATTTTCTAAGTCGGGTCGGGTTCGACTGGATAGGGAGGAAATTTTTTTTATTCTCTATTTTTCGGCATGTCCTGACTCGTTTTGTCTTGAAATGAAGCCTGGAGGATGTCTTATAATTTTTAAAATTTTTTTGCATTTATTTTTTAATTTTTTAACTCGTGTCGGGTCTGAACGAATGGGAATAAAATTTTTTTTCTTCTCTATTTTTCAGCCTGTCTTCATCCGTTTCGTTTCGAAATGAAACCTTGATGATGTTTTTTAATTTATAGAATTTTTTTCCATTTATTTTATAATTTTCTAACTTGGGTCGGGTTCGAACGTATAGGAAGGAAATTACTTTTGTTCTCTATTTTTCGGCCTGTCTTGGCCCGTTTCCTCTTGAAATAAAGCCTGGACGATGTTTTTTAGTTTTTAAAATTTTTTTCATTTATATTTGAATTTCCTAACTCGGGTCTGGTTCAAACGGATATGGAGGAAATTTTTTTTATTCTCTATTTTTCGGCCTGTCCTAGCCCGTTTCGTCTTGAAATGAAGCCTGGATGATGTCATTTCATTTTTAGATTTTTCTTGCATTTATTTTTGAATTTTCTAACTCGGGTCGGGTTCGAACGGAAAGGGAGGAAATTATTTTTGTTCTCTATTTTTCGGCCTGTCTTGGCCCGTTAAGTCTTTAAATGAAGTCTGGATGATACTTTTTAATTTTGAAAATTTTTTTACATTTATATTTTAATGTTCTAACTCGGGTCGGGTTTAAACGGATAGGGAGGAAATTTTTTTTATTCTCTATTTTACGGCCTGTCCTAGCCCGTTTCGTCTTGAAATGAAGCCTGGATGATGTCATTTCATTTTTAGATTTTTCTTGCATTTATTTTTGAATTTTCTAACTCGGGTCGGGTTCGAACGGAAAGGGAGGAAATTATTTTTGTTCTCTATTTTTCGGCCTGTCTTGGCCCGTTAAGTCTTTAAATGAAGTCTGGATGATACTTTTTAATTTTGAAAATTTTTTTACATTTATATTTGAATTTTCTAACTCGGGTCGGGTCTGAACGAATAGGAAGAAAATTTTTTTTCTTCTCTATTTCTCGGCCTGTCTTCACCCGTTTCATCTCGAAATGAAACCTTGATGATGATTTTTAATTTTTTGAATTTTTTTCCATTTATTTTTGAGTTTTCTAACTCGGGTCGGGTTCGAACGTATAGAAAGGAAATTATTTTTGTTCTCTAGTTTTCGGCCTGTCTTGGCCCGTTTCCTCTTGAAATAAAGCCTGGACGATGTTTTTTTATTTTTAAAAGTTTTTTGCATTTATATTTGAATTTCCTAACTCGGGTCACGTTCAAACCGATAGGGAGGAAATTTTTTTTATTCTCTATTTTTCGGCCTGTCCTGACCTGTTTCGTATTGAACTGAAGCCTGGATGATGTTTTTTAATTTTTAAAATTTTTTTGAATTTATATTTGAATTTTCTAACTCGGGTCGGGTTCAAACGGATAGGGAGGAAATTTTTTTTCTTCTCTATTTTTCGGCCTGTCCTGACCCGTTTCGTCTTGAAATGAAGCCTGGATGATGTCTTTTAATTTTTAGATTTTTTTTGCATTTATTTTTGAATTTTCTAACTCGGGTCGGGTTCGAACGGATAGGAAGGTAATTTTTTTTTTCTCTATTTTTTGGCCTGTCTTCAGCCGTTTCGTCTCGAAATGAAACCTGAATGTTGTTTTTTAATTTTTAGAATTTTTTTGCATTTATTTTTGAATTTTCTAACTCGGGTCGGGTTCGAACGAATAGAAGAAATTTTTTTTTCTTCTCTATTTTTCGGCCTCTCTTCACCCGTTTCGTCTCGAAATGAAACCTAGATGATGTTTTTTAATTTTTAGAATTTTTTTCCATTTATTTTTAAATTTTCTAACTCGGGTCGGGTTCGAACGTATAGGATGGAAATTATTTTTGTTCTCTATTTTTTGGCCTGTCTTGGCCCGTTAAGTCTTTAAATGAAGTCTGGATGATATTTTTTAATTTTAAAAATATTTTTACATTTATATTTGAATTTTCTAACTCGGGTCGGGTTCGAACGGATAGGAAGGAAAATTTTTTTTTCTCTATTTTTTGGCCTGTCTTCACCCGTTTCGTCTCGAAATGAAACCTGGATGATGTTTTTTAATTTTTAGAATTTTTTCGCATTTATTTTTGAATTTTCTAACTCGGGTCGGGTTAGAATGGATAGGGAGGAAATTTTTTTTATTTTCTATTTTTCGGCCTGTCCTGACCCGTTTCCTCTTGAAATGAAGCCTGGAGGATGTCTTATAATTTTTAAAATTTTTTTGCATTTATTTTTTAATTTTTTAACTCGGGTCGGGTCTGAACGAATAGGAAGAAAATTTTTTTTCTTCTCTATTTCTCGGCTTGTCTTCACTCGTTTTATCTTGAAATGAAACCTTGATGATGTTTTTTAATTTTTAGAATTTTTTTCCATTTATTTTTGAGTTTTCTAACTCAGGTCGGGTTCGAACGTATAGGAAGGAAATTATTTTTGTTCTCTAGTTTTCAGCCTGTCTTGGCCCGTTTCCTCTTGAAATAAAGCCTGGACGATGTTTTTTTATTTTTAAAATTTTTTTGCATTTATATTTGAATTTCCTAACTCGGGTCCGGTTCAAACGGATAGGGAGGAAATTTTTTTTATTCTCTATTTTTCGGCCTGTCCTGACCTGTTTCGTATTGAACTGAAGCCTGGATGATGTTTTTTAATTTTTAAAATTTTTTTGAACTTATATTTGAATTTTCTAACTCGGGTCGGGTTCAAACGGATAGGGAGGAAATTTTTTTTATTCTCTATTTTTCGGCCTGTCCTAACCCGTTTCGTCTTGAAATGAAGCCTGGGTGATGTCTTTTAATTTTTAGATTTTTTTTGCATTTATTTTTGAATTTTCTAACTCGGGTCGGGTTCGAACGGATAGGGAGGAAATTTTTTTTATTCTCTATTTTTCGGCCTGTCCTAACCCGTTTCGTCTTGAAATGAAGCCTGGATGATGTCTTTTAATTTTTAGATTTTTTTTGCATTTATTTTTGAATTTTCTAACTCGGGTCGGGTTCGAACGGATAGGAAGGAAAATTTTTTTTTCTCTATTTTTTGGCCAGTCTTCACCCGTTTCGTTTCGAAATGAAACCTGGATGATGTTTTTTAATTTTTAGAATTTTTTTGCATTTATTTTTGAATTTTCTAACTCGGGTCGGGTTCGAATGGATAGGGAGGAAATTTTTTTTATTCTCTATTTTTCGGCCTGTCCTGACTCGTTTCGTCTTGAAATGAAGCCTGGAGGATGTCTTATCATTTTCAAAATTTTTTTGCATTTATTTTTTAATTTTTTAACTCGGGTCGGGTCTGAACGAATGGGAATAAATTTTTTTTTCTTCTCTATTTTTCAGCCTGTGTTCATCCGTTTCGTTTCGAAATGAAACCTTCATGATGTTTTTTAATTTATAGAATTTTTTTCCATTTATTTTATAATTTTCTAACTCGGGTCGGGTTCGAACGTATAGGAAGGAAATTACTTTTGTTCTCTATTTTTCGGCCTGTCTTGGCCCGTTTCCTCTTGAAATAAAGCTTGGACGATGTTTTTTAGTTTTTAAAATTTTTTTGCATTTATATTTGAATTTTCTAACTCGGGTCGGGTTCAAACGGATAGGGAGGAAATTTTTTTTATTCTCTATTTTTCGGCCTGTCCTAACCCGTTTCGTCATGAAATGAAGCCTGGATGATGTCTTTTAATTTTTAGATTTTTTTTGCATTTATTTTTGAATATTCTAACTCGGGTCGGGTTCGAACGGATAGGGAGGAAATTATTTTTTTTCTTTATTTTTCGGCCTGCCCTGGCCCGTTAAGTCTTTAAATGAAGTCTGGATGATATTTTTTAATTTTGAAAATTTTTTTACATTTATATTTGAATTTTCTAACTCGGGTCGGGTTCGAACGGATAGGAAGGAAAATTTTTTTTTCTCTATTTTTTGGCCAGTCTTCACCCGTTTCGTCTCGAAATGAAACCTGGATGATGTTTTTTAATTTTTAGAATTTTTTTGCATTTATTTTTGAATTTTCTAACTCGGGTCAGGTTCGAATGGATAGGAAGGAATTTTTTTTTATTCTCTATTTTTCGGCCTGTCCTGACTCGTTTCGTCTTGAAATGAAGCCTGGAGGATGTCTTATAATTTTTAAAATTTTTTTGCATTTATTTTTTAATTTTTTAACTCGGGTCGGGTCTGAACGAATGGGAATAAAATTTTTTTTCTTCTCTATTTTTCAACCTGTCTTCATCCGTTTCGTTTCGAAATGAAACCTTGATGATGTTTTTTAATTTATAGAATTTTTTTCCATTTATTTTATAATTTTCTAACTCGGGTCGGGTTCGAACGTATAGGAAGGAAATTACTTTTGTTCTCTATTTTTCGGCCTGTCTTGGCCCGTTTCCTCTTGAAATAAAGCCTGGACGATGTTTTTTAGTTTTTAAAATTTTTTTGCATTTATATTTGAATTTTCTAACTCGGGTCGGGTTCAAACGGATCGGGAGGAAATTTTTTTTATTCTCCATTTTTCGGCCTGTCCTGATCCGTTTCGTATTGAAATGAAGCCTGGATGATGTTTTTTAATTTCTAAAATTTTTTTGCATTTATATTTGAATGTTTTAACTCGGGTCGGGTTCAAACGGATAGGGAGGAAATTTTTTTTATTCTCTATTTTACGGCCTGTCCTAACCCGTTTCGTCTTGAAATGAAGCCTGGATGATGTCTTTTCATTTTTAGATTTTTTTTGCATTTATTTTTGAATTTTCTAACTCGGGTCGGGTTCGAACGGAAAGGGAGGAAATTATTTTTGTTCTCTATTTTTCGGCCTGTCTTCACCCGTTTCGTCTCGAAATGAAACTTGGATGATGTTTTTTAGTTTTCAGAATATTTTTCCATTTATTCTTGAGTTTTCTAACTCGGGTCGGGTTCGAACGTATAGGAAGGAAATTATTTTTGTTCTCTATTTTTCGGCCTGTCTTGGCCCGTTTCCTGTTGAAATAAAGCCTGGACGATGTTTTTTAATTTTTACAATTTTTTTGCATTTATATTTGAATTTCCTAACTCGGGTCTGGTTCAAACGGATATGGAGGAAATTTTTTTTATTCTCTATTTTTCGGCCTGTCCTGACCCGTTTCGTATTGAAATGAAGCCTGGATGATGTTTTTTAATTTTTAAAATATTTTTACATTTATATTTGAATGTTCTAACTCGGGTCGGGTGTAAACGGATAGGGAGGAAATTTTTTTTTTCTCTATTTTACGGCCTGTCCTAGCCCGTTTCATCTTGAAATGAAGCCTGGATGATGTCATATCATTTTTAGATTTTTCTTGCATTTATTTTTGAATTTTCTAACTCGGGTCGGGTTCGAACGGAAAGGGAGGAAATTATTTTTGTTCTCTATTTTTCGGCCTGTCTTGGCCCGTTAAGTCTTTAAATGAAGTCTGGATGATACTTTTTAATTTTGAAAATTTTTTTACATTTATATTTGAATTTTCTAACTCGGGTCGGGTCCGAACGAATAGGAAGAAAATTTTTTTTCTTCTCTATTTCTCGGCCTGTCTTCACCCGTTTCATCTCGAAATGTAATCTTGATGATGTTTTTTAATTTTTTGAATTTTTTTCCATTTATTTTTGAGTTTTCTAACTCGGGTCGGGTTCGAACGTATAGGAAGGAAATTATTTTTGTTCTCTAGTTTTCGGCCTGTCTTGGCCCGTTTCCTCTTGAAATAAAGCCTGGACGATGTTTTTTTATTTTTAAAATTTTTTTGCATATATATTTGAATTTCCTAACTCGGGTCCGGTTCAAACGGATAGGGAGGAAATTTTTTTTATTCTCTATTTTTCGGCCTGTCCTGACCTGTTTCGTATTGAACTGAAGCCTGGATGATGTTTTTTAATTTTTAAAATTTTTTTGAATTTATATTTGAATTTTCTAACTCGGGTCGGGTTCAAACGGATAGGGAGGAAATTTTTTTTATTCTCTATTTTTCGGCCTGTCCAAATCCGTTTCGTCTTGAAATGAAGCCTGGATGATGTCTTTTAATTTTTAGATTTTTTTTGCATTTATTTTTGAATTTTCTAACTCTGGTCGGGTTCGAACGGATAGGAAGGTAATTTTTTTTTTCTCTATTTTTTGGCCTGTCTTCACCCGTTTCGTCTCGAAATGAAACCTGAATGTTGTTTTTTAATTTTTAGATTTTTTTTGCATTTATTTTTGAATTTTCTAACTCGGGTCGGGTTCGAACGAATAGAAGAAAATTTTTTTTCTTCTCTATTTTTCGGCCTGTCTTCACCCATTTCGTCTCGAAATGAAACCTAGATGATCTTTTTTAATTTTTAGAATTTTTTTCCATTTATTTTTAAATTTTCTATCTCGGGTCGGGTTCGAACGTATAGGAAGGAAATTATTTTTGTTCTCTCTTTTTCGGACTGCCATGGCCAGTTTCGTCATGAAATAAAACCTGGATGATGTTTTTTAATTTTTAAAATTTTTTTGCATTTATATTAGAATTTTCTAACTCGGGTCGGATTCAAACGGTAGGGTCGAAATTTTTTTTATTCTCTATTTTTCGGCCTGTCCTAACCCGTTTCGTCTTGAAATGAAGCCCGGATGATGTCTATTAATTTTTAAAATTTTTTTGCATGTATTTTTGAATTTTCTAACTAGGGTCGGGTTCAAACGGATAGGGAGGAAATTTTTTTTATTCTCTATTTTTCGGCCTGTCCCGACCCGTTTCGTATTGCAATGAAGCCTGGATGATGTTTTTTAATTTTTAAAATTTTTTTGCATTTATATTTGAATTTTCTAACTCGGGTCGGGTTCAAACGGATAGGGAGGGAATTTTTTTTATTCTCTATTTTTCGGCCTGTCCTAACCCGTTTCGTCTTGAAATGAAGCCTGGATGATGTCTTTTAATTTTTAGATTTTTTTTGCATTTATTTTTCAATTTTCTAACTCGGGTCGGGTTCGAACGGATAGGGAGGAAATTATTTTTGTTCTCTATTTTTCGGCCAGTCCTGGCCCGTTAATTCTTTAAATGAAGTCTTGATGATATTTTTTAATTTTGAAAATTTTTTTACATTTATATTTGAATTTTCTAACTCGGGTCGTGTTCGAACGGATAGGAAGGAAATTTTTTTTTTCTCTATTTTTTGGCCTGTCTTCACCCGTTTCGTCTCGAAATGAAACCTGGATGATGTTTTTTAATTTTTAGAATTTTTATGCATTTATTTTTGAATTTTCTAACTCGGGTCGGGTTCGAATGGATAGGGAGGAAATTTTTTTTATTCTCTATTTTTTGGCCAGTCCTGACCCGTTTCGTCTTGAAATGAAGCCTGGAGGATGTCTTTTAATTTTTAAAATTTTGTTGCATTTATTTTTAAATTTTTTAACTCGGGTCGGGTCTGAACGAATAGGAAGAAAGTTTTTTTTCTTCTCTATTTTTCGGCCTGTCTTCACCCGTTTCGTCTCGAAATGAAACCTGGATGATGTTTTTTAATTTTTAGAATTTTTTTCCATTTATTTTTTAGTCTTTTAACTCGGGTCGGGTTCAGCCGTATAGGAAGGAAGTTATTTTTGTTCTCTATTTTTCGGCCTGTCTTAGCCCGTTTCCTCTTGAAATAAAGCCTGGACGATGTTTTTTAATTTTTAAATTTTTTTTGCATTTATATTAGAATTTTCTAACTCTGGTCGGGTTCAAACGGATAGGGTCGAAATTTTTTTTATTCCCTATTTTTCGGCCAGTCCTGACCTGTTTCGTCTTGAAATGAAGCCTGGATGATGTCTTTTAATTTTTAAAATTTTTTTGCATTTATTTTTAAATTTTCTAACTCGGGTCGATTTCGAACGGATAGGAAGAAATTTTTTTTTCTTCTCTATTTCTCGACTTCTCTTCATCCGTTTCGTCTCGAAATGAAACCAGAATGATATTTTTTAATTTTTAGAATTTTTTTCCATTTATTTTTGAATTTTCTAACTCGGGTCGGGTTCCAACGTATAGAAAGGAAATTTTTTTTATTCTCTATTTTTCAGCCTGTCCTGACTCGTTTCGTTTTGAAATAAAGCCTGGATGATGTTTTTTAATTTTTAAAATTTTTTTGCATTTATATTTGAATTTTCTAACTCGGGTCGGGTTCGAACGGATAGGGAGGAAATTTTTTTTATTCTCTATTTTTCGGCCTGCCCAACCCGTTTCGTCTATAAATGAAGCCTGGATGATCTCTTTTAATTTTTAGATTTTTTTTACATTTATTTTTGAATTTTCTAACTAGGGTCGGGTTTGAACGGATAGGGAGGAAATTATTTTTGTTCTCAATTTTTGGGCCTGTCTTGGCCTGTTAAGTCTTTAAATGAAGTCTGGATGATATTTTTTAATTTTGAAAATATTTTTACATTTATATTTGAATTTTCTAACTCGGGTCGGGTTCGAACGGATAAGAAGGTAATTTTTTTTTTCTCTATTTTTTGGCCTCTCTTCACCAGTTTCGTATCGAAATGAAACCTGGATGTTGTTTTTTAATTTTTAGAATTTTTTTGCGTTTATTTTTGAATTTTCTAACTCGGGTCGGGTTCGAACGAATAGAAGAAAATTTTCCTTCTTCTCTATTTTTCGGCCTGTCTTCACCCGTTTCGTCTCGAAATGAAACCTGGATGATGTTTTTTAATTTTTAGAATTTTTTTCCATTTTTTTTTGAATTTTCTAACTCGGGTCGGGTTCGAACGTATAGGAAGGAAATTTTTTTTATTCTCTATTTTTCGGCCTGTCCTGACCCGTTTCGTCTTTAAATGAAGCCTGGATGATGTCTTTTAATTTTTAAAATTTTTTTGCATGTATTTTTGAATTTTCTAACTCGGGTCGGTTTCGAACGGATAGGTAGAAAAATTTTTTTTCTTCCCTATTTTTCGGCCTGTCTTCATCCGTTTCGTCTCCAAATGAAACCTTGATGATGTTTTTCAATTTTTAGAATTTTTTCCATTTATTTTTGAATTTTCTAACTCGGGTCGGGTTCGAACGTATAGGAAGGAAATTATTTTTGTTCTCTATTTTTGGCCTGTCTTGGTCCGTTTCGTCTTGAAATAAAAGCTGGATGATGTTTTTTAATTTTTAAAATTTTTTTGCATTTATATTAGAATTTTCTAACTCGGGTCGGATTCAAACGGATAGGGTCGAAATTATTTTTATTCTCTATTTTTCGGTCGGTCCTGACCCGTTTCGTCTTGAAATGAAGCCTGGATGATGTCTTTTAATTTTTTAAATTTTTTTGCATGTACTTTTGAATTTTCTAACTCGGGTCGGGTTCGAACGGATAGGAAGAAAAATTTTTTTCTTCTCTATTTTTCAGCCTGCCTTCATCCGTTTCGTCTCGAAATGAAACGTAGATGATGTTTTTTAATTTTTAGAATTTTTTTCCATTTATTTTTTAATTTTCTAACTCGGGTCGGGTTCGAACGTATAGGAAGGAAATTATTTTTGTTCTCTATTTTTCGGCCTGTCTTGGCCCGTTTCCTCTTGAAATAAAGCCTGGATGATGTTTTTTAATTTTTGAAATTTTTTTGCATTTATATTTGAATTTTCTAACTCGGGTCGGGTTCAAACGGATAGGGAGGAAATTTTTTTTATTCTCTATTTTTCGGCCTGTCTTGACCCGTTTCGTATTGAAATGAAGCCTGGATGATGTTTTTTAATTTTTAATATTTTTTTGCATTTATATTTGAATTTTCTAACTCGGGTCGGGTTCAAACGGATAGAGTGGAAATTTTTTTTATTCTCTATTTTTCGGCCTGTCCTAACCCGTTTCGTCTTGAAATGAAGCCTGGATGATGTTTTTAATTTTTAGATTTTTTTTGCATTTATTTTTGAATTTTCTAACTCGGGTTGGGTTCGAACGGATAGGGAGGAAATTATTTTTGATCTCTATTTTTCGGCCTGTCTTGGCCCGTTAAGTCTTTAAATGAAGTCTAGATGATATTTTTTAATTTTGAAAATTTTTTACATTTATATTTGAATTTTCTAACTCGGGTCGGGTTCGAACGGATAGGAAGGAAAATTTTTTTTCCCTATTTTTTGGCCTGTCTTCACCCGTTTCGTCTCGAAATGAAACCTGGTTGATGTTTTTTAATTTTTAGAATTTTTTTGCATTTATTTTTGAATTTTCTAAATCTGGTCGGTTTCTAACGGATAGGGAGGAAATTTTTTTTATTCTCTATTTTTCAGCCTGTCCTGACCCGTTTCGTCTAGAAATGAAGCCTGGATGATGTCTTTTATTTTTTAAAATTTTTTTGCATTTATTTTTGAATTTTCTAACTCGGGTCGGGTTCGAACGAGTAGGAAGAAAATTTTTTTTCTTCTCTATTTTTCGTCCTGTCTTCACCCGTTTCGTCTCGAAATGAAACCGGGATGATGTTTTTTAATTTTTACAATTTTTTTCCATTTATTTTTGAATTTTCTAACTCGGGTCGGGTTCGAACGTATAGAAAGGAAATTATTTTTGTTCTCTATTTTTCGGCCTGCCTTGGCCCCTTAAGTCTTTAAATGAAGTCTGGATGATATTTTTTAATTTTGAAAATTTTTTACAGTTATATTTGAATTTTCTAACTCGGGTCGGGTTCGAACGCATAGGAAGGTAATTTTTTTTTCTCTATTTTTTGGCCTGTCCTTACCCGTTTCGTCTCGAAATGAAACCTGAATGTTGTTTTTTAATTTTTAGAATTTTTTTCCATTTATTTTTAAATTTTCTAACTCGGGTTGGGTTCGAACGTATAGGAAGGAAATTATTTTTGTTCTCTATTTTTCGGCCTGTCTTGGCCCGTTTCGTCTTGAAATAAAACCTGGATGATGTTTTTTAATTTTTAAAATTTTTTTCCATTTATATTAGAATTTTCTAACTCGGGTGGGGTTCAAACGGATAGGGTCGAAATTTTTTTTATTCCCTATTTTTCGGTCAGTCCTGAGCCGTTTCGTCTTCAAATGAAGCCTGGATGATGTCTTTTAATTTTTAAAATTTTTTTGCATTTATTTTTAAATTTTCTAACTCGGGTCGGGTTCGAACGGATAGGAAGAAATTTTTTTTTCTTCTCTATTTCTCGATTTCTCTTCACCCGTTTCATCTCGAAATGAAACCAGAATTAGATTTTTTAATTTTTAGAATTTTTTTCCATTTATTTTTGAATTTTCTAACTCGGGTCGAGTTCGAACGTATAGAAAGGATATTGTTTTTATTCTCTATTTTTCGGCCTGTCCTGGCCCGTGTCGTATTGAAATGAAGCCTGGATGATGTTTTTTAATTTTTAAAATTTTTTTGCATTTATATTTGAATTTTTTAACTCGGGTCGGGTTCGAACGGATAGGGAGGAAATTTTTTTTATTCTCTATTTTTCAGCCTATCCTAACCCGTTTCGTCTTGAAATGAAGCCTGGATGATGTTCTTTAATTTTTAGATTTTTTTTACATTTATTTTTGAATTTTCTAACTCGGGTTGGGTTCGAACGGATAGGGAGGAAATTATTTTTGTTCTCTATTTTTTGGCCTATCTTGGCCCGTTAAGTCTTCAAATGAAGTCTGGATGATATTTTTTAATTTTGAAAATATTTTTACATTTATATTTGAATTTTCTAACTCGGGTCGGGTTCGAACGGATAGGGTCGAAATTATTTTTATTCTCTATTTTACGGCCTGTCCTGACCCGTTTCGTCTTGAAATGAAGCCTGGATGATGTCTTTTAATTTTTTAAATTTTTTTGCATGTATTTTTGAATTTTCTAACTCGGGTCGGGTTCGAACGGATAGGAAGAAAAATTTTTTTCTTCTCTATTTTTCGGCCTGTCTTCATCCGTTTCATCTCGAAATGAAACCTTGATGATGTTTTTTAATTTTTAGAATTTTTTTCCATTTACTTTGAATTTTCTAACTCGGGTTGGGTTCGAACGTATAGGAAGGAAATTATTTTTGTTCTCTATTTTTCGGCCTGTCTCGGCCCGTTTCCTCTTGAAATAAAGCCTGGATGATGTTTTTTAATTTTTGAAATTTTTTTGCATTTATATTTGAATTTTCTAACTCGGGTCGGGTTCAAACGGATAGGGAGGAAATTTTTTTTATTCTCTATTTTTCGGCCTGTCTTGACCCGTTTCGTATGGAAATGAAGCCTGGATGATGTTTTTTAATTTTTAATATTTTTTTGCATTTATATTTGAATTTTCTAACTCTGGTCGGGTTCAAAAGGATAGAGTGGAAATTTTTCTTATTCTCTATTTTTCGGCCTGTCCTAACCCGTTTCGTCTTGAAATGAAGCTTGGATGATGTTTTTAATTTTTAGATTTTTTTTACATTTATTTTTGAATTTTCTAACTCGGGTTGGGTTCGAACGGATTGGGAGGAAATTATGTTTGTTCTCTATTTTTCGGCCTGTCTTGGCCCGTTAAGTCTTTAAATGAGGTCTGAATGATATTTTTTAATTTTGGAAATTTTTTACATTTATATTTTAATTTTCTAACTCGGGTCGGGTTCGAACGGATAGGAAGGAAAAATTTTTTTTCTCTATTTTTTGGCCTGTCTTCAACCGTTTCGTCTCGAAATGAAACGTGGATGATGTTTTTTAATTTTTAGAATTTTTTTGCATTTATTTTTGAATTTTCTAACTCGGGTCGGTTTCAAACGGATAGGGAGGAAATTTTTTTTATTCTCTATTTTTCAGCCTGTCCGGACCCGTTTCGTCTTGAAATGAAGCCTGGATGATGTCTTTTAATTTTTAAAATTTTTTTGCATTTACTTTTGAATTTTCTAACTCGGGTCGGGTTCGAACGAGTAGGAGGAAAATTTTTTTTCTTCTCTATTTTTCGGTCTGTCTTCACCCGTTTCGTCTCAAAATGAAATCGGGATGATGTTTTTTAATTTTTACAATTTTTTTCCATTTATTTTTGAATTTTCTAACTCGGGTCAGATTCGAACGTATAGAAAGGAAATTATTTTTGTTCTCTATTTTTCGGCCTGTCTTGGCCCGTTAAGTCTTTAAATGAAGTCTGGATAATATTTTTTAATTTTGAAAATTTTTTTACATTTATATTTGAATTTTCTAACTCGGGTCGGGTTCGAACGGATAGGAAGGTAATTTTTTTTTCTCTATTTTTTGGCCTGTCTTCACCCGTTTCGTCTCGAAATGAATCCTGAATGTTGTTTTTTAATTTTTAGAATTTTTTTGCATTTATTTTTGAATTTTCTAACTCGGGTCGGGTTCGAACGAATAGAAGAAATTTTTTTTTCTTCTCTATTTTTCGGCCTCTCTTCACCCGTTTCGTCTCGAAATGAAACCTAGATGATGTTTTTTAATTTTTAGAATTTTTTTCCATTTATTTTTAAATTTTCTAACTCGGGTCGGGTTCGAACGTATAGGAAGGAAATTATTTTTGTTCTCTATTTTTCGGCCTGTCTTGGCCCGTTTCGTCTTGAAATAAAACCTGGATGATGTTTTTTAATTTTTAAAATTTTTTTGCATTTATATTAGAATTTTCTAACTCGGGTCGGGTTCAAACGGATAGGGTCGAAATTTTTTTTATTCTCTATTTTTTGGCCTGTCCTAACCCGTTTCGTCTTGAACTGAAGCCTGGATGATGTCTTTTAATTTTTAAAATTTTGTTGCATGTATTTTTGAATTTTCTAACTCGGGTCGGGTTCGAACGTATAGGAAGGAAATTATTTTTGTTCTCTATTTTTCGGCCTGTCTTGATCCGTTTCGTCTTGAAATAAAACCTGGATGATGTTTTTTAATTTTTAAAATTTTTTTGCATTTATATTAGAATTTTCTAACTCGGGTCGGGTTCAAACGGATAGGGTCGAAATTATTTTTATTCTCTATTTTTCGGCCTGTCCTGACCCGTTTCGTCTTGAAATGAATCCTGGATGATGTCTTTTAATTTTTTAAATTTTTTTGCATGTATTTTTGAATTTTCTAACTCGGGTCGGGTTCGAACGGATAGGAAGAAAAATTTTTTTCTTCTCTATTTTTCGGCCTGTCTTCATCCGTTTCATCTCGAAATGAAACCTTGATGATGTTTTTTAATTTTTAGAATTTTTTTCCATTTATTTTTGAATTTTCTAACTAGGGTCGGGTTCGAACATATAGGATGGAAATTATTTTTGTTCTCTATTTTTCGGGCTGTCTTGGCCCGTTTCCTCTTGAAATAAAGCCTGGATGATGTTTTTTAATTTTTGAAATTTTTTTGCATTTATATTTGAATTTTCTAACTCGGGTCGGGTTCAAACGGATAGGGAGGAAATTTTTTTTATTCTCTATTTTGCGGCCTGTCTTGACCTGTTTCGTATTGAAATGAAGCCTGGATGATGTTTTTTAATTTTTAATATTTTTTTGCATTTATATTTGAATTTTCTAACTCGGGTCGGGTTCAAACGGATAGAGTGGAAATTTTTTTTATTCTCTATTTTTCGGCCTGTCCTAACCCGTTTCGTCTGGAAATGAAGCCTGGATGATGTTTTTAATTTTTAGATTTTTTTTGCATTTATTTTTGAATTTTCTAACTCGGGTTGGATTCGAACGGATAGGGAGGAAATTATTTTTGTTCTCTATTTTTCGGCCTGTCTTGGCCCGTTAATTCTTTAAATGAGGTCTGAATGATATTTTTTAATTTTGAAAATTTTTTACATTTATATTTGAATTTTCTAACTCGGGTCGGGTTCGAACGGATAGGAAGGAAAATTTTTTTTTCTCTATTTTTTGGCCTGTCTTCATCCGTTTCGTCTCGAAATGAAACTTGGATGATGTTTTTTAATTTTTAGAATTTTTTTGCATTTATTTTTGAATTTTCTAACTCGGGTCGGTTTCAAACGGATAGGGAGGAAATTTTTTTTATTCCCTATTTTTCAGCCTGTCCTGACCGGTTTCGTCTTGAAATGAAGCCTGGATGATGTCTTTTAATTTTTAAAATTTTTTTGCATTTACTTTTGAATTTTCTAACTCGGGTCGGGTTCGAACGAGTAGGAGGAAAATTTTTTTTCTTCTCTATTTTTCGGCCTGTCTTCACCCGTTTCGTCTCGAAATGAAACCGGGATGATGTTTTTTAATTTTTACAATTTTTTTCCATTTATTTTTGAATTTTCTAACTAGGGTCGGGTTCGAACGTATAGAAAGTAAATTATTTTTGTTCTCTATTTTTCGGCCTGTCTTGGCCCGTTAAGTCTTTAAATGAAGTCTGGATGATATTTTTTAATTTTGAAAATTTTTTTACATTTATATTTGAATTTTCTAACTCGGGTCGGGTTCGAACGGATAGGAAGGTAATTTTTTTTTCTCTATTTTTTGGCTTGTCTTCACCCGTTTCGTCTCGAAATGAAACCTGAATGTTGTTTTTTAATTTTTAGAATTTTTTTGCATTTATTTTTGAATTTTCTAACTCGTGTCGGGTTCGAACGGATAGGAAGGTAATTTTTTTTTCTCTATTTTTTGGCCTGTCTTCACCCTTTTCGTCTCGAAATGAACCCTGAATATTGTTTTTTAATTTTTAGAATTTTTTTGCATTTATTTTTGAATTTTCTAACTCGGGTCGGGTTCGAACGAATAGAAGAAATTTTTTTTTCTTCTCTATTTTTCGACCTGTCTTCACCTGTTTCGTCTCGAAATGAAACCTAGATGATGTTTTTTAATTTTTAGAAAATTTTTCCATTTATTTTTAAATTTTCTAACTCGGGTCGGGTTCGAACGTATAGGAAGGAAATTATTTTTGTTCTCTATTTTTCGGCCTGTCTTGGCCCGTTTCGTCTTGAAATAAAACCTGGCTGATGTTTTTTAATTTTTAAAATTTTTTTGCTTTTATATTAGAATTTTCTAACTCGGTTCGGGTTCAAACGGATAGGGTCGAAATTTTTTTTATTCCCTATTTTTCGGCCAGTCCTGAGCCGTTTCGTCTTGAAATGAAGCCTGGATGATGTCTTTTAATTTTTAAAATTTTTTTGCATTTATTTTTAAATTTTCTAACTCGGGTCGGGTTCGAACGGATAGGAAGAAATTTTTTTTTCTTCTCTATTTCTCGACTTCTCTTCACCCGTTTCGTCTCGAAATGAAACCAGAATTATATTTTTTAATTTTTAGAATTTTTTTCCATTTATTTTTGAATTTTCTAACTCGGGTCGGGTTTGAACATATAGAAAGGAAATTATTTTTATTCTCTATTTTTCGGCCTATCCTGGCCCGTTTCGTATTGAAATGAAGCCTGGATGATGTTTTTTAATTTTTAAAATTTTTTTGCATTTATATTTAAATTTTCTAACTCGGGTCGGGTTCGAACGGATAGGAAGGAAATTTTTTTTATTCTCTATTTTTCGGCCTGTCCTAACCCGTTTCGTCTTGAAATGAAGCCTGGATGATGTCTTTTAATTTTTAGATTTTTTTACATTTATTTTTGAATTTTCTAACTCGGGTCGGGTTCGAACGGATAGGGAGGAAATTATTTTTGTTCTCTATTTTTTGGCCTGTCTTGGCCCGTTAAGTCTTTAAATGAAGTCTGGATGATATTTTTTAATTTTGAAAATATTTTTACATTTATATTTGAATTTTCTAACTCGGGTCGGGTTCGAACGGATAGGAAGGTAATTTTTTTTTTCTCTATTTTTTGGCCTGTCTTCACACATTTCGTATCGAAATGAAACCTGGATGTTGTTTTTTAATTTTTAGAATTTTTTTGCATTTATTTTTGTATTTTCTAACTCGGGTCGGGTTCGAACGAATAGAAGAGAATTTTTCTTCTTCTCTATTTTTTGGCCTGCCTTCACCCGTTTCGTCTCGAAATGAAACCTGGATGATGTTTTTTAATTTTTAGAATTTTTTTCCATTTATTTTTGAATTTTCTAACTCGGGTCGGGTTCGAACGTATAGGAAGGAAATTATTTTTGTTCTCTATTTTTCGGCCTGTCTTGGCTCGTTTCGTCTTGAAAAAAAACCTGGATGATGTTTTATAATTTTTAAAATTTTTTTGCATTTATATTAGAATTTTCTAACTCGGGTCAGGTTCAAACGGATAGGGTCGAAATTTTTTTTATTCTCTATTTTTTGGCAGGTCCTGACCCGTTTCGTCTTGAAATGAAGCCTGGATGATGTCTTTTAATTTTTTAAATTTTTTTGCATGTATTTTTGAATTTTCTAACTCGGGTCGGGTTCGAACGGATAGGAAGAAAAAAATTTTTCTTCTCTATTTTTCGGCCTGCCTTCATCCGTTTCGTCTCGAAATGAAACGTTGACGATGTTTTTTAATTTTTAGAATTTTTTTCCATTTATTTTTGAATTTTCTAACTCGGGTCGGGTTCGAACGTATAGGAAGGAAATTATTTTTGTTCTCTATTTTTCGGCCTGTCTTGGCTCGTTTCGTCTTGAAAAAAAACCTGGATGATGTTTTTTAATTTTTAAAATTTTTTTGCATTTATATTAGAATTTTCTAACTCGGGTCGGGTTCAAACGGATAGGGTCGAAATTTTTTTTATTCTCTATTTTTTGGCCTGTCCTGACCCGTTTCGTCTTGAAATGAAGCCTGGATGATGTCTTTTAATTTTTAAAATTTTGTTGCATGTATTTTTGAATTTTCTAACTCGGGTCGGTTTCGAACGGATAGGAACAAAAATTTTTTTCTTCTCTATTTTTCGGCCTGTCTTCATCCGTTTCGTCTCCAAATGAAACCTTGATGATGTTTTTTAATTTTTAGAATTTTTTTCCATTTATTTTTGAATTTTCTAACTCGGGTCGGGTTTGAACGTATAGGAAGGAAATTATTTTTGTTCTCTATTTTTCGGCCTGTCTTGGTCCGTTTCGTCTTGAAATAAAACTTGGATGATGTTTTTTAATTTTTAAAATTTTTTTGCATTTATATTAGAATTTTCTAACTCGGGTCGGGTTCAAACGGATAGGGTCGAAATTATTTTTATTCTCTATTTTTCGGCCTGTCCTGACCCGTTTCGTCTCGAAATGAAGCCTGGATGATGTCTTTTAATTTTTAAAATTTTTTTGCATGTATTTTTGAATTTTCTAACTCGGGTCGGGTTCGAACGGATAGGAAGAAAATTTTGTTTCTTCTTTATTTTTCGGCCTGTCTTCATCCGTTTCATCTCGAAATGAAACCTTGATGATGTTTTTTAATTTTTAGAATTTTTTTCCATTTATTTTTGAATTTTCTAACTCGGATCGGGTTCGAACGTATAGGAAGAAAATTATTTTTGTTCTCTATTTTTCGGCCTGTCTTGGCCCGTTTCCTCTTGAAATAAAGCCTGGATGATGTTTTTTAATTTTTGAAATTTTTTTGCATTTATATTTGAATTTTCTAATTCGGGTCGGGTTCAAACGGATAGGGAGGAAATTTTTTTTATTCTCTATTTTTCGGCCTGTCTTGACCCGTTTCGTATTGAAATGAAGCCTGGATGATGTTTTTTAATTTTTAATATTTTTTTGCATTTATATTTGAATTTTCTAACTCAAGTCGGGTTCAAACGGATAGGGTGGAAATTTTTTTTATTCTCTATTTTTCGGCCTGTCCTAACCCGTTTCATCTTAAAATGAAGCCTGGATGATGTTTTTAATTTTTAGATTTTTTTTTGCATTTATTTTTGAATTTTCTAACTCGGGTTGGGTTCGAACGGATAGGGAGGAAATTATTTTTGTTCTCTATTTTTCGGCCTGTCTTGGCCCGTTAAGTCTTTAAATGAGGTCTGAATGATATTTTTTAATTTTGAAAATTTTTTACATTTATATTTGAATTTTCTAACTCGGGTCGGGTTCGAACGGATAGGAAGGAAAATTTTTTTTTTCTCTATTTTTTGGCCTGTCTTTACCCGTTTCGTCTCGAAATGAAACCTGGATGATGTTTTTTATTTTTTAGAATTTTTTTGCATTTATTTTTGAATTTTCTAACTCGGGTCGGTTTCAAACGGATAGGGAGGAAATTTTTTTTATTCTCTATTTTTCAGCCTGTCCTGACCCGTTTCGTCTTGAAATGAAGCCTGGATGGTGTCTTTTAATTTTTAAAATTTTTTTGCATTTATTTTTGAATTTTCTAACTCTGGTCGGGTTCGAACGAGTAGGTGGAAAATTTTTTTTCTTCTCTATTTTTCGGCCTGTCTTCACCCGTTTCATCTCGAAATGAAACCAGGATGATGTTTTTTAATTTTTACAATTTTTTTCCATTTATTTTTGAATTTTCTAACTCGGGTCGGGTTCGAACGTATAGAAAGGAAATTATTTTTGTTCTCTATTTTTCGGCCTGTCTTGGCCCGTTAAGTCTTTAAATGAAGTCTGGATGATATTTTTTAATTTTGAAAATTTTTTTACATTTATATTTGAATTTTCTAACTCGGGTCGGGTTCGAACGGATAGGAAGGTAATTTTTTTTCTCTATTTTTTGGCCTGTCTTCACCCGTTTCGTCTCGAAATGAAACCTGAATGTTGTTTTTTAATTTTTAGAATTTTTTTGCATTTATTTTTGAATTTTCTAACTTGGGTCGGGTTCGAACGAATAGAAGAAATTTTTTTTTCTTCTCTATTTTTCGGCCTGTCTTCACCCGTTTCATCTCGAAATGAAACCTGGATGATGTCTTTTAATTTTTAAAATTTTTTTGCATTTATTTTTGAATTTTCTAACTCGGGTCGGGTTCGAACGAATAGAAAGAAATTTTTTTTTCTTCTCTATTTTTCGGCCTGTCTTCACCCGTTTCGTCTCAAAATGAAACTGGGATGATGTTTTTTAATTTTTACAATTTTTTTCCATTTATTTTTGAATTTTCTAACTCGGGTCGGGTTCGAACGTATAGAAAGGAAATTATTTTTGTTCTCTATTTTTCGGCCTGTCTTGCCCGTTTCATCTTGAAATAAAGCCTGGATGATATTTTTTAATTTTTTAAATTTTTTTGCATTTATATTTGAATTTTCTAACTCGGGTCGGGTTCAAACGGATAGGAAGGAAATTTTTTTTTATGCTCTATTTTTCGGCCTGTCCTGACCCGATTCGTCTTGAAATGAAGCCTGGATGATGTCTTTTAATTTTTAAAATTTTTTTGCATTTATATTTGAATTTTCTAACTCGGGTCGGGTTCAAACGGATGGGAAGGAAATTTTTTTTATTCTCTATTTTTCGGCTTGTCCTGACCCGATTCGTCTTGAAATGAAGCCTGGATGATTTCTTTTAATTTTTAAAATTTTTTTGCATTTATTTTTAAATTTTCTAACTCGGGTCGGGTTCGAACGGATAGGAAGAAAATTTTTTTTCTTCTCTATTTTTCGACTTCTCTTCACCCGTTTCGTCTCGAAATGAAACCTGGATGATGTTTTTTAATTTTTATAATTTTTTTCCATTTATTTTTGAATTTTCTAACTCGGGTCAGGTTCAAACGGATAGGGAGGAAATTTTTTTTATTCTCTATTTTTCGGCCTGTCCTAACCCGTTTCGTCTTGAAATGAAGCCTGGATGATGTCTTTTAATTTTTTGATTTTTTTTGCATTTATTTTTGAATTTTCTAACTCGGGTCGGGTTCGAACGGATAGGGAGGAAATTATTTTTGTTCTCTATTTTTCGGCCTGTCTTGGCCCGTTAATTCTTTAAATGAAGTCTGGATGATATTTTTTAATTTTGAAATTTTTTTTACATTTATATTTGAATTTTCTAACTCGGGTCGGGTTCGAACGGATAGGAAGGAAATTTTTTTTTTCTCTATTTTTTGGCCTGTCTTCACCCGTTTCGTCTCGAAATGAAACCTGGATGATGTTTTTTAATTTTTAGAATTTTTTTTGCATTTATTTTTGAATTTTCTAACTCGGGTCGGGTTCGAATGGATAGGGAGGAAATTTTTTTTATTCTCTTTTTTTCGGCCTGTCCTGACCCGTTTCGTCTTGAAATGAAGCCTGGAGGATGTCTTTTAATTTTTAAAATTTTTTTGCATTTATTTTTGAATTTTTTAACTCGGGTCGGGTCTGAACGAATAGGAAGAAATTTTTTTTTCTTCTCTATTTTTCGGCCTGTCTTCACCCGTTTCGTCTCGAAATGAAACCTGGATGATGTTTTTTAATTTTTAGAATTTTTTTCCATTTATTTTTGAGTTTTTTAACTCGGGTCGGGTTCAAACGTATAGGAAGGAAATTATTTTTGTTCTCTATTTTTCGGCCTGTCTTGGCCCGTTTCCTCTTGAAATAAAGCCTGGACGATGTTTTTTAATTTTTAAAATTTTTTTGTATTTATATTTGAATTTCCTAACTCAGGTCGGGTTCAAACGGATAGGGAAGAAATTTTTTTATTCTCTATTTTTCGGTCTGTCCTGACCCGTTTCGTATTGAAATGAAGCCTGGATTATGTTTTTTAATTTTTAAATTTCTTTTGCATTTATATTTGAATTTTCTAACTCGGGTCGGGTTCAAACGGATAGGGAGGAAATTTTTTTTATTCTCTATTTTTCGGCCAGTCTTGGCCCGTTTCGTCTTGAAATAAAACCTGGATGATGTCTTTTAATTTTTAAAATTTTTTTGCATGTATTTTTGAATTTTCTAACTCGGGTCGGGTTCGAACGGATAGGAAGAAAAAATTTTTCTTCTCTATTTTTCGGCCTGTCTTCATCCGTTTCATCTAGAAATGAAACCTTGATGATGTTTTTTAATTTTTAGAATTTTTTTCCATTTATTTTTGAATTTTCTAACTCGGGTCGGGTTCGAACGTATAGGAAGGAAATTATTTTTGTTCTCTATTTTTCGGCCTGTCTTGGCCTGTTTCGTCTTGAAATAAAACCTGGATGATGTCTTTTAATTTTTAAAATTTTTTTGCATGTATTTTTGAATTTTCTAACTCGGGTCGGGTTCGAACGGATAGGAAGAAAATTTTTTTTCTTCTCTATTTTTCGGCCTGTCTTCATCCGTTTTGTCTAGAAATGAAACCTTGATGATGTTTTTTAATTTTTAGAATTTGGGCGAGTGTGGTTAAGTTTTTTTTCCTTGCTTTATTCAAGAAAATTTAGACGTTACATCTCTGCGTCCAGAGATTTTGTTCGTCTTGGATCTTTCAATCCTCTTGAGGATTGGCTTGGACGACAATATCATGGAAATGTAAAATTCACACAACATTTTGCACATAACATAGATATTGTTTACAGATAAGGCACATGCACACTGATGCCTCTTTATTTAATAAGTACATACTTCATGACTTCGTCCATAACCATAACACAACCATAATAAGTAATAAGATAGTAGTTTCAAACTTCACACACAAACATCACCAAACATAGTAGTATCAAACACTAGTAGTATCAAACACAAACAGCATCAAACATAGTAGTACGTTAGTAGACAAATAAGACCCAGTCTCGTCCATAGGTTCACTCTTACTGATAGTACCTCCTCAGGTGCTCCACATTCCAAGGATGTTCCAACTTTCTCCCGTCCAGGGCCTCCAGGTAGTAGGATTCTTGCCTTTTACAGTTGATAACTCTATTGGGTCCTTCCCAGTTTGGGCCCAACTTCCCATGTGCTGGGTTCTTCGTTGACAAAGAGACCTTTCTCAGGACGAGATCTCCTATGTTGAAACGCCTAGGCTTCACCATCGCATCATACTACCTAGCCATGAGGTTCTTGTACTTTGCTACCCTGTGTTCTGCGTTTGCCCTTACCTCGTCTATTAGATCGAGGTTCAGACGAAGCTGGTCCTCATTATCCTTGTCTTGATACATCATCACCCTGTGATTAGCCATATACACTTCTACAGGTATGACTGCATCGCTTCCATAGGCTAGCTTGAAAGGAGTCTCCCCTGTAGGCGTTCTCACTGTGGTCCTGTACGCCCATAAAACTCCTGGTAATTCATCTGACCATACTCCCTTTGCCCCCTCAAGCCGAGTCTTGATGATTTTCAACAAGAATCGGTTTGTAACTTCAACTTGGCCGTTGGCTTGGGGGTGTGCAGGTGAGGAATAATGGTTCTGAATTCCAAAGTGTAAGCAAAAGTCCTTGAAGAGTGCATTGTCAAATTGTCGTCCGTTGTTAGACACCAATACCTTCGGCACTCCAAATCTGCATACAATGTTCTTCCACACGAAATTTTTCACATTCTGTTGTGTGATATTGCCAACGGTTATGCTTCCACCCATTTGGTGAAGTAATCGATGCCCACCACTAAAAACTTCATCTGCCTTATTCCCAAAGGGAAAGGACCCAAAATATCCAGTCCCCATTGTGCGAAGGGCCACGGTGCCACCATTGGGGTGAGGTATTCCGATGGTTGCCTGGGGACGTTGCTAAATCGCTGGCACTGGTCACAGACCTTAACGTATGCTTTAGCATTAGCTTACATGTTCGGCCAGTAATACCCTACACGGACAACCTTGTGGACAAGTGATCTGACTCCCGAATGATTGCCACATGCCCCTTCATGAACTTCTCTCAGTACGTAGTTTGCTTCGTCCGGAGCTAAGCATCTAAGGTAAGGCTGAGAGAAACCTCTCTTGTATAGCACTTCATTCATAAGGACGTATCTTGATGACCTCACCCTCATCTTCCTGGCCTCGTCCTTCTCTTCTGGTAGTCGTCCGTCTTTCAAGTATGATATAATGGGGGTCATCCAATTTTCTCTGTTATCCACCTGTTGTACTTCCGAGACATCTATACTTGGCATATATTGAACTTCATCTGACTTCTCTATTGATTCATTTGCTGAGGCTTCTTTTGCTATAGTATCAGCTTCCACGTTCTCCTCCCTTGGGATTTGAACGAAGTCAGCTTTTTCAAATCTTTTCACAAGGCGCATCACCCTACCAAGGTATTTCTTCATTCGTTCTTCCTTTGCTTCATACATCCCATTTACTTGCCCCATGATCAGTTGAGAATCCCCCATGACACATACGGACTTGGCTTCCATAGACTTAGCCAATTCTAGCCCTTTGAGGAGGGCTTCATATTCGACTTCATTGTTAGTTGCTTGATACTGTAGACGGACTTTATGTTTCAGTTTATCTCCTTCTGGCGATTGCAGGACCACACCAATTCCTCCTGCATGCCGTGTAGATGAACCATCCACGTGGACGATCCATCTCTTACTGTCTTCTGTCTCATTATGACTTGGGGTAAACTTCGCAATAAAATCTGCTAGGGCTTGAGCTTTTATGGCATGCCTTGGTTGATACCTAATATCAAACTCACTGAGCTCCACAGCCCACTGGATTAATCGTCCTGCAGCTTCCAGTCTATTCATTACCTTCTTGAGCGGATGATCTGTCATGACATTAATGACGTGCGCTTGGAAATAATGCCTCAGCTTCCTAGAAGCGGTGATCAGTGTGAAGGCTAATTTCTCCATTTGTGGATACCGTCCTTCCGCTCCTTTCAATGCCTTGCTTGTATAGTACACAGGTCTTTGCACTTTATCTTCCTCTCTTATCAATGCTGAGCTCACGGCATGCGGGGTTACCGCTAAGTATAAATATAATTCCTCTCCCTCCACTGATGGACTCAGCAGCGGTGCCTTGGTAAGGTATGCCTTCAAATCTTCGAAAGCTCTCTGACACTCGTCAGTCCATTCGAATACTTTTTTGAGAACCTTAAAAAATGGCAAACACTTATCAGTAGCTTTAGAGACAAACCTGTTAAGCGCGGCAACTCGTCCAGTGAGGGATTGGATTTCTTGGTATTTTGCAGTGGCTTCATGTCCAATATTGCTTGAATTTTATTTGGATTTGCTTCAATTCCCCTGTGGGAGACCATAAAGCCAAGGAATTTCCCTGACGATACTCCAAAAGCGCATTTGCTAGGATTCAGCTTCATGTGATACTGTCTCAGTGTGTCAAATGTCTCCTGCAGGTCGTCTAGATGCCTTCCCTCATCCTGACTTTTCACCAGCATGTCATCTACATAGACTTCCACATTCCGCCCAATCTGCGGACGAAACATGTGGTTGACCAACCTCTAATATGTCGCCCCTGCGTTCTTTAAACCAAATGGCATTACCTTGTAGTAGAATAAGCCTTGACTAGTGACAAAAGATGTCTTCTCTTGGTCAACCTCGTCCATCCTTATCTGATTGTATCTCGAAAAGGCATCCATGAAACTAAGCAATTTGTGGCCTGCAGTTGAGTCTACTAACTGGTCAATGCGCGGTAGCGGGTAACTATCCTTGGGGCAAGCCTTGTTCAGATCAGTGAAGTCCACGCACATTCTCCACTTGCCATTTGCCTTTTTGACCATTACTACATTGGCCAACCAATCCGGGTAGTACACTTCCCGAATGAACTTCGCTACCATCAGCTTTTGGACCTCGTCCTTGATTGCACCATCTCTCTCAGGGGTAAACACCCTCTTCTTTTGCCACACAGGCTTGGAGGAAGGACATACATTCAAACGGTGGGTAATGACACCAGGGTCTATACCCGGCATATCCTCGTGACTCCATGCAAACACATCGATGTTTTTCTTCAAAAACTGGATGAGGTCCTTTTTAATCTTCTCTTCTAAATCTGCTCCAACCCTGGTACACCTCTCAGGGTTATCTTCATCCAAGGAAATGTCTTCCAATGCTTCAGTAGGCTCTGCTACAACCTTCTTTTCTTCAATGTTCATGGCTTGAACTTGTTCATCCATGGCCAACATGGCCAAGTAACATTCTCTTGCTGCCAGTTGGTCCCCTTGTACCTGCCCTACCCCGTGTTCTGTTGGAAACTTGACTGATAAGTGGTAAGTAGAGGTAACGGCTTTCCAACTATTCAAAGTTGGTCTCCCAATTATGGCATTGTAGGAGGATGGACAAATCTACCACAAGGAAGTTTACATCCTTGGTGATTTGTCGTGGGTATGCCCCCACTACCACGGATAGGGAAATAGTACCCACTGGTTGCACCTTCATCTCACCAAAGCCTACTAG
This sequence comes from Quercus robur, assembly GCF_932294415.1. Taxonomy (NCBI): domain Eukaryota; kingdom Viridiplantae; phylum Streptophyta; class Magnoliopsida; order Fagales; family Fagaceae; genus Quercus; species Quercus robur. Next base: position 28,570,587 of record NC_065539.1, on the reverse strand, counting down.
GGGGGAGTTCACTGGACGAAGCTGGTCTCGTCCTAATCTCATTTGCTGAAAAGCTGGATAGTATAAAAAGTCTGTTGAGCTTCCATTGTCCACAAGCACTTTTCTAGTTATGTAGTTTGCAATTAATAAAGAGATGACGAGAGCATCGTCATGAGGGTGATGAATTCTGTCAGCATCCTCGTCCGTGAAAGTGATTGCCTGCTCGTCCGTGGACCTTGCTCTCGGTGATCGTCCAGAAAGTTGGACGCTCTGCACTACCTTCAAGTATGCTTTCTTGGACTTGGACTACTGGCCAGTTGAACTTCCCCCAATAATGACTCTTATCTCCCCGAGTGGTGGTCGTGATGATTCTTCCATCTTCCCTTTCTGTTTCTCGTCCAAGGAAACCCCTCAACTTCCCTTGCCTTATAAGATTTTCAACTTGTTGCTTTAAATCAAAACACTCATCTGTGTCATGACCATGATCCCTATGGAAGCGACAATACTTGTTCCTATTGCGCTTGTTGGGATCCCCCTTCATTTTCTCCGGCCATTTCAGGGAAGGATCATCCTTGATTTGCATAAGGACTTGCTCAAGTGGGGCGTTTAAAGGGGTATATTGCTGGTTCCGTACTGAAGGGCCTGGCTTCTTACTTTCTCGGTCTCTCCTTTCTTCCGTCTGTCCCTTCTTTGGACGAGTACCTTGCTCGTGATGGCGACTAGGATTTGCGTCCATTCTTTCCGACCTCTTCCTCTTCTTAGCGATGATTGCATCTTCTGTATTCATAAAATTCTAAGCCGAATGGACGAGTTCGGCCATGGACTGGGGCTCTTTTTCATAGAGTTTGTGTATAAACATATCCGAATTCACCTCGTTATGGAAGGCTGCTAGTAGAAGCTTATCATCTGCTTCATCCACACTGAGAGCTTCTCTGTTGAAACGGGTGATAAATGACCGAAGGCTCTCGTTCTCTCCCTGCTCTATTGTCAACAAACTGGACGAGGAACGCTTGTGCCTTTGTCCCCCAATAAAATTGTTAACAAACAATTTGCTCAACTCTTCAAAAGAACTCACCGAATTTGAGGGTATTTTGCTAAACCAAACTCGCGTTGAACCCTTAAGGGTGGTAGGGAAGGCTCTACACATTATCTCATCAGGCACCCCTTGAAGATGCATGGTGGTCTTGAAAGTGGCTATGTGATCAAACGGGTCACGTGTTCTATCATATGAATCCAGAGAAGGCAACTTGAACTTTGATGGTAGGGGGTGACCGTTGATGGAAGCCGTAAAGGGAGAATCAGTCCTGTGAACCAAATCTTCTATCGGATTCGCCCTTCTCATATTCTCTTTCATTTCCTCCATAACTCTCTTCATTTGGTCCATTTCTTCCTTCAAGTTTGGTACCGTTCGTGAAGTGGTGCCTCTTAACTGACTTCCAATTTCGATATTCTCTCTACCGCCATGACTCTGTGTTTGTCCTCCTTCACGTTCTTCATGTGTTTGCCTCCTCATATTAATCTCGGGTATTCAAAACTACCCAACCAATACGAAAACGACACGTGGCATCTACCTCGGAAAAATAAATCGACAGAATCAGTCGCCAATAAAAAAATGACACGTGGTGCATTAATTATTAGCCAATTATATATACGTCCAAGGACGTCCAACTCTTTGGACGACCCACATGGACGAGGGGGCAACTGATGGTGTCACAAATCATCCAAGTCCATAACTCGTCCATATGTCTCGTCCAATGAAAGAAGCTACAATAGGCGAAGTGAATGTTCCAAGCGTTCTGGCTAACCTCGTCCATCTATGGACGGACAATACCTCATGGAATCCTACACATCATTTACGCAGGGCAAGCCTTCCAAGATGGTCTCGTCCATATTTTACTAAAGATGGACGAGTTCATCGTGGAGGTCTCGTCCATCTTTACTAAGGATGGACAAGTTCACTGGCCCGTCCAACCCTGGTAACTTCCATAGCGGTTATGGAAGTTACCCCCAATTCTCCGAACTCCTCGACATTGGAACGATTACTAAACAGATAACCGTTCCACAGCATACTATATAAGGCTTCTTCGATGAAGGGTAAGGGGATTCAGACAATTTTACTTTAAGAAAATACTTCTTCTTCCTTACAGAGAGTTCAAAAGTAACTAACTTCATCATCGGAGGACTTTTGGCCGGTCCCCTCTGATTCAGTGTTCTTTGTATTACATGATATAGCCCAAAGATCATCGCTCGAGTCTTGTCAACCCATTGATATCCAAGGAATCATCAACATAAATAGTCAGCAATTGCAATAGCCACAGAACTTAATGCAATCATGCAACAATCACAAAAAATGTTAAAAAATTGTTCAGTATTATTGTTTCTACCGTTTGTGTGGCTTGATTCTTGGATCTTTTCACTATTTAACAAAAAAAAAAAAAAAAAACTGGACTTATAAATAGCAATTTTGAAGAATATCCAAAGGTTTCTTGTCTTTCTAAGAAAGATGAAAGAAAAGAAGTTGAGAAGAAGTTACCAAATGAATATGAACCACTATTTATACCCAAATGATTATGACTCTTCAACAGACACACTTTCATTCAATATGCACATTTTCGGTCAATAGACAACTTTGCATTCAACAGGCACATTTTCAATCAATATACATTTTTTTTATTCAATAGGCACATTTTCGGTCAATATGCATATTTTCGTTCAAAATGCACATTTTCAATCAATGTGCACCTTTTCATTCAAAAGGCACAACTTTTCGGTGTTTTTAAATGTATATGTGGCACAAATTTGTGTAAAAACGAGGTGCAATGAGAATTAGTCAACAAAAAGTCAAATGTTTCGACTATTATATATATATACACACTCATATATAGTTTGGTGGAAAATACCTTGGTGTGTGAAGGGGGATTATAATTTGTATAGGTTCCCCATGGAGCATCTAGGCACAAAGAATTTCACCAACGCAATGCATGAGTTTTCGGATTTCATTTTAGTTCTTTGATTGGTGGATTTTCCCATGGAAGGGGGATAGTTTACTTGGTATAATTTGGCCTCAATGTCAAGAATTGATTGGTTACTAGCATCTAGAGATTGGGAGGACTATTTCCCTAATATTTCTCCAAATAATATTGCGTAAATTACTTCAGACCACTTCTCGCTTCTGTTAGATTGTGGTAATCTCTAAAGAGGTTGTAGACATTTTAGATTAGAGAATATGTGGCTTAAGGCTGAGGGATTTGTTGATAAGGTGAAATCATGGTGGTAGTCATACTATTTCTAGGGACCTCGAGGTAAAAATTGGCTAATAAACTTCAAGATATGAAATTGGATCTAAAGAAATGGAATAATGAAGAATGTAGGAAAGTGGAGATAAAGAAAGAGAAGTTATGGCTATGAGATGATCTTACTAAGCTAGATACCTAAGAAAAAGTCATCAACTTACACAAGGTGATAAGAGAAGGATTAGATTCGATTAGAGCTTAAAAGGACTACCCTTTTGGAGGAAATTAGTTGGAGACAAAAGTTTAGGGCTCTGTGATTAAGAGGAGCACAAAAACACGATGTTCTTTCATTGGTAGCTAACTCTCATAAAAGGTTTAACGACATTATCAGTCTTTTGGTGGATGAGGAGTTGACCAGGGATCCTAAAACCATGTCTAACTATATTTTTCAATTTTACAAGCATCTATATTTTGAGGATGGTAGTCAAAGACCCTGGTTGGTAGGCTTGGTGTTTTCATGAAATTTTGAGGAAAATGCAGATTGGTTGGATAGATTTGTTTGATAAAGAAGTTCTTGGTGTGATACAATAGTTTAATGGAGATAAGGCGCTAAGGCTGAATGGTTTTCCTATGGTTTTCTTCCAAACTTGCTGAAGTATTTCTCACAAATAATAATGTTGTTTCAATATTTGTATGCACAAGGTAAATTCATCGCTCTTATTCCAAAAAAGTCAAATGTTGTGGATATGATGGATTTTAGGCCAACTAGCGGGTGGGGTCTATAAAATTATTATTGTCAAAGAATACTTTTGTAAATGAAAGATGTATTTTAGACTCTTCGCTTATTGCTAATGAGTGTTTGGCTAGCAGATTGAAGACAGGTAAGTTAAGGATATTTTGTAAGTTAGACGTGGAAAAACTTATAATTATATCAATTGGGATTTCCTTATATATCTTTTTGGATGATGTGGATTTTCGGAGAAATGGAGGAGATGGATTTTATTTTGCATCTTCACAAGGGAATTCATTATCACCAATGAAAATCGGTAAAAGATGGTTATATCTTGGTTTTTTTTTTTTTTTTTTTTTTTTTTTTTTTACAAGACAGAATTCTACTCTAGTCTAAACTAAGTGTATATGTGTGTAAAGCTCCCTCCTGAAGGCTTGAACCCCGGCCCTTACCCCTCACACCCAAGCACTTATACTTGTGAAGTGACCATCATACCAAGGGTGTGCGGTGGTATATCTTGGGTTTTTTAAGTGGAACTTCTACATGTTGATGGTGATGCATCCTCTTTTTGTGGATGGCACATTAATATTATTAAATGGATTGAGATTATTTCTAATTCGAATGTGGAATTTGAGTAAGTTAGAGTTAGTTTCAGCAGGGGATGTTCCTCATTTGATGAGGCCAACCTTGAGAAAAGAGCCCCATCCACATTCAACTTATACTTGTCCCTACGCGTCCGTGTTGTGAAATCTGTCAAGAGGTCACTCTATTTTGTGTGTGGATCCATTTCTTATTTTAAATGGCATCAATCATCAAATATAGATTTTTTTTTAAAAAAATAAGTAGATTTTGTTTTTCTCTTTTGTGAATATCAAATAAATTATGTATCGAATGAACTGAAAAGTAAATAAATAAATAAAATTTTGAAACGCCCGCAATGATTTAAGTTGCTTTTTTCCATTTTTTCAGTTGCCTTTTTCAATTTCGATTTTGATTTTTTATGTTTCGCTCCAACTTGAAGGAGCAAGCAATCACCACCAAATCTGTTAGATCTGAGATTGACCATCTTGTTAGTACAGTCTGGCATGTTCCTAGTTCTTTCTTGGAAGAAGACTTGAGCCAAATTCACAGGGGCCAGATGGGCTAAGGATTCATTTAATGCCTAAGGTTTACTAGCATGCAATTCTGAAAAAGTAAACTGTAAACTCAACTAACAATATCTTGAATCATATAGACATCAAACGAAAAATATGACAATTAACAAATGTTCTTGGTCAACCGCCTAATCAATCTAGAATTAGGGGGGGGTAGCACGATGGAAAATTACACATGCCTGTTACATAAAGGTAAACAATGAATTTGAGTTCCCAAAAAAAAACCCTCCTGCCTATCAGTTATTATTTTCAATCCAGATATACATCCAATAATTTACAAACATTAAATTTTGGAACACAAAAATGAGGGAGGACAGAGGGAAAAAGTGTGGCTCAGAAAATTAGCCCAAGGATTGTACACGCAGCTTGTTGGCAACATAGAGCAAATGACTGATGTTTGTTGGGGGATAGTTTTGGAGCAGTTTGAGATTAGAAGTGAAATCACCAGCTAGAAGGCGCCTCCGGATGAGTATTAGCATAGCACAGCATACCCGAAGAAGGGTTTCCTGCAAACATAGATTTAGTATAGTAACCATGTCGGTACTTTTAAACCTGTTTTTCAGTTAATGGCAATATACATCATCCAAAAGCATTTACATGGAACCTATGAAAGAGCGTCTTTTTGTTTTGTGGATCACAAGATTTGAAACCCATAAAGTTTGATTGCTAAATCATTAGTGATACGGGTAAATAACATTCACATTGTGTGCTACTTGCCGAAGGCCTTTGGGTCTAGTGGTACTTCCACCCCATAAGTAGGGAGTGATGGGTCACATTGTCAGTTCAAACTTCAAACTGTCCAATGCATGAGTTTATTATTATTATTAGAAAAAGACATTGTGTGCTAAATTGATTCCCTAGCACAGCTCAAGGGAAATGGAATGCTTGGGTTATTTACAACCATCCAGCTTTTCTCTCTCTCTCCTCTTCAGCTACAAAAGGTTTAAATATTTTCTACAGTCAAAGAATGTCAAATAGAATAATGCCAGAAACAAACATAATCCTACCAGAGGACCATCAAGGTCGCTTAGGAGTGTGTCCCAAATGTGAAGACTGTCCGCAAAATTGAATTCCTGAGTCAAGAGAAGAGTAATCCACCGAAATGCATAAAATTGGGGGTTGACCTGTCATTTTATTACAAAACAGAAAGGTGCTTAATAGAAATTGATTAATAAGCTACAGTTAACAATATTTTATAAACTATGGAGGCCTGGCTACCATTTTCTGATAGTTATAGAATTATGGAGGAGATTGGTGACTAAATCAGGAGTGTTAAAATTATGGTTAAATAATTCAACTCACCATTTTTTTATAGTTATAGTTTAAGCTTTTGGGACAATTGATATTTATTAGCTTCCTTAATTATCCATCATTAGAATCTTCCCTAATGCCACTATCCAAATTTAGAAACAACAACAACAACAACAACAATAATAATAATAATAATTATTATTATTATTATTATCATTTTTAAAAATTATAAAATAAAATAAAAAAAAAAAAAAAAAAAACCACTCTTACTAGAGATTTAAACCTTCCAATTACCTCCTCAAGGAAAAGAATCACCACCCTCCAATTTCTTAAAAAAGTTTTAACTTCCAAAACCATGGTTATAGAAAGTACCCAAATAAGTCTATCCTCTCCCTCCCACCTATGAAGCAAGGGTGCGTTTCGGGACTTGGGTACGGGTGCGGGACTCAGCAATTTTTGAAAAAGATGGGTGCGGATGCGGCGGGATTCGGCGATTAAAAAATTATTAAAAATATTTTTATATAGTTAATTTAATATTTTTATATAAAAAATTCAAATAAATGGTAGAATTTATTATTAAAAAACAATTATTTATGATTTGTTTTTAATAAAATCAATACTTTTGGTAATTGTAAACAAAAAACCACATTTCAAGTAGGTTCCTTTACTCATTTTCCAATTCCCAAGCCCACCGACATTAAATAATTGACTTTCCCACCTACTTAATTTATATTCTTTTGTTACATACCTTTATTCTTCTTCCATCCTTTTTTTTTTTTGTCTTCTCATCTTCTTCTTCCTTATCTTTTTTTTTTTTTTTTCCTTTCACAAGGCCACATGAAGCAGAAGAATGGCAGCCGCTGCCTATTTCGGCCTGTTTCGGCGACTATTTCAGCCGGAATCAGCCATATCGGCCTGTTTTGGTGGCTGTTTCGACCGGAATCGGCCGCATCAGCCTGTTTCGATTGCCGTTTCGGCCGGAATTGGCCGTATCGGTTCCCGTTTCTGCCGGAATCAGCTCGAATCGGCCCATTTTGGCCCGAATCGGCGCGAATCTGGCCGAGTTGGCGCAAATCAAAAAAAAAAAAAAGGGAGAGTCGGCAAGTCGGACACCGGATGCCGTGTCGGACTCCAGTGTAGCAACCTTGTAGCTGCGTCGGTGGTTTCTAGCCTCCCACCCAACTTTAGTAGTATAAAGTACATCACGAAAGCAAACTGAGGATTGAATCTCCCAATCTTGTACCACTCTAATAAAGCTTAGGTTCCAATGAAAATTTGACCAGTTCAAGCTCCCATGAACCACTGTACTTTTTTTCCATCACCCTTCTCCAAAGAACATCTCTTTCCACTGCATAACACCATAACATTTCACTGACAAGGCATGTTTAACAAATTGAAAATTGAAGTCATTATCAATGCCACCCCAAAGAAAATCTCTCAGAGTATTTTACCAAAGCTGACAGGCAAAGGGGAAAGAGCATTAAAAAGAAGGTTAGTAGGCTAGATAGTGCTTTTAATCAACATAATTCTACCTCCTTTGCATTAATAAAGCTTCTTCCAGCTTCCATAGTTTCAATAAACTATCCCATATTACCATGATTTGGAAGATGGACACCTTACAACCAAGATTTTGTGTTACTTCTTTTCTTTCGCACTCAGCATGTCACCAAAAGGTACTAATTTAGAATATATTGGATTTTTGGACCTAAATATTTCACAAGTAGGTTGGACACCTTACAACCAAGAATTTGCATTACTTCTCTTCTTCAGCACCCAGCACGTCACCAACAGGCAACAGGTACTAATTTATAACATATTTGATTTTTTTACTTTTAGCTTTTTCTTCAGTATGAATCTTATATTTAGTATTGCACCCAGAATGGAACCATTATCCCATCAAGAGATATGTTTAAGCTAGAAGGTACCCAGGGAGTTTTCTGAATTGGGATGCTTGGATCAAGAACCACCCAGTTCTCTAACAGAAAAAGAGATGGTACGATAAGGGCAACTAAAAGCAACAAAAAATTTATAAGTTAGAATCTTGTCTTACTTTGGTTGTGACCTCAAGATGACGCCACAGTTCCTCATCATGTTCCTTAAGAAGCTGTGACAACTTTGTTATTGTGGAACGGATTCCCACTACACTATTGTCAAGTTGCTGACAGAAGTGATCACGGAATCCACTCAATAACTCAACAAAACAAAAGAACGTGTCTGCTTCAGCAGAGGCCTGCATAACTTACAAATTAGGAAAAGAAATGAAAAATGAAACTAAAAGACATGATAGCTACAGATGGAAATTGCATTATTCAAAACTTCTTCTTTTTTTTTCTTTTTTTTGGATAAGAAAGATGTACATTCAAAAAACTGCTCTATGCTAAAAAAGCATAAAGCAAAACCAGAAGTACAAAAAGGAGGAAAAAAAAAAACACAGAAAATTAATTACAAAGGAGAGAGCTAAGGAACATAGGGATAGAATCACTAGATGTGAGTCCCCAAGCCTTAGATCAATCAAAAAGAGAACCACAAAAAGAGGCAAGCAACTGGTCATCAGATCTATCCATGTCCTCAAAAGTCTGCCGACAACGTTCCTTCAAAATACACCAAATTAGACACAAAGGGACTAAATTCCAAGTGTTAGATGAGTACATCCCCCAACCAACTCCACCAATCAAAAAGTAAATCTGCAACCGAACCTAGTAATACCCAAGAAATCCCAAAAGATCTAAAGACAAAGCTCCACCACCAATGAGCCTTCTCACAATGAAGCAACAAATGATCTACTGTCTCCCCACAACAGCGACACATAATGCACCAGTTAACAATATCAAAACCCTCATTCCGCAAATTATCACCCTTAAGAATCTTATCCCAAGCTGCAGTTCACATAAAGAAAGAAACATGCCGAGGTGCCTTGACCTTCCAAATGCCTTTCCAAGAAAAGCTAATGGATGCAATATCTTAATCACTAGGATTTCTTGCCAAAAAAAAAGGATTTCAGACCAACATTGAATCAGAAACAAATCTGATTCTGATTTCGAAGGTGACAAAAACAGTAAATTCTTTGGCCATTGTCAAGAGCAATTGGATCGAATCCCACGTTCATTAGAGGTCTAAGGGATCAGTGAGTGCTAACCCCATTTCATAGCCAAAGGCCGTAACTGACCCTTAAGATGGACTGAAAAATTAAAATTTTAATACTGATTTCCTCTGTCAAAACCGCCATTCTTTTCTTGGATTGACTCAAAAGATTAAACAAAAAGTCTAAACAGTGTCCGAGGTTTCTCTATAGAAGTAGAAAGACCACAAAAGGTAGGACACATGATTTCTCCATGTTGTGATCATGCTGTTAATAGTTACTGGGGCAAGCACATATTGGCATAGGCAAGTGATTCTCATCATACCAGAAAAATATGGTGCTTTACACACAATGCAAGTCTTATTTTTATCTTTAAATCTAGTGTTAAACTTTGTTTAATTCTTTGGTTTGAAGATCAACTTCTTCCATTTTAATATTCTAAGGATTTGGAGAATGTTCGAAAGCATTTTGTCGAGGCATAGATCTTAATATGGATAATTTTAAAGCTATATGATATATATTAAATCTCAAAACTAATACAAGTGACAAATCTACATAGGTCAATAACAACGCTAGAGGAAAACTCAAGAACATGGTTGAAACCATGAACAAAGATACAGGGGTTACAAGGCAGTAGAGAAGGTAAACAGGAAGAAAATGGATGCTAGTTCCCAGTTATTACTCTTACTATTACTATTATTATTATTTATTTATTTATTTATAATTACCCTTCTAGAACAAGTAACAAAAATTGTTGAAAGAGGTTTTTATCTTGCATAAATTGTGTGTACTAGGGCGACGTCCTTTCAATTTCTAATAACTTGTTCATTACATATCGAAAAGAGAAATAGCACCAAAAGGCTGTGCAACTCTAGAATCTACAACATGGCTTTTAGAGAAGAACCAAATTTTGTAACCTACTAGAGGTGGAAAGGAAGAAAATAACAATGAATCTATTTGTAATGAACATTTAAAAAACCGAAAGACCAGAGATCATAATAACAATAACAATATTAATAATAATAATAACAAAAACAGCACTATTAAATAAAAGAAAAAATAGTGAGTAGTTAAATAGCAAAATCTTCTCCAAAATCTTTGTTTTTAACTATGAAATGTTATATCGGCTAATCCAGTGAAGTCAGCAATAGGAGGGGCATGAAATGTTCAATATATACATATTTTGAGATGTAAAATCAAATTCACGGAAGAAAGCAAAATTGCAATGACCTACCATTCAAGAAAAACCAGCAGGGAAGAAATTTGGTCAATGCTGAAAACCATGGGCCTAGAAAAAATTGTTTGCAAAATAAGATTTTCTGTAGCCAACTGTAAGTTCTTATGCACCTTTTCTACCAGAGCAGAAGAAGCACCTCTTCCGTAAGAGCAGAAAGAACTAAGAAGTAGCTAAACCATAAGCAATCAAAACTTAGACATAAAAGCTCTCCCTTTTTATGGGAATATGCTTTTATGGGACAAAGCAACAGTAGCTATAGAATAAAAGACAGCCTAATATTCTGATATCAAATGCTTGCCAATCTGGAAACTTAAAGCGGTAATACAACACTTAAATCCTAGAAAGCAAATATCTAGTGGAAATGAAATGTTTATTAAAAACATTTATTAAACACTCAACTGAATTAAGCAATTAGGTACCTAGTGAGATCCTATTTGTATGGCCTCAATCCCAAGAAATTACATTGAAACAATAAAGTGCAGCAGCACATGAGCATCCAACTACTATTTCTGATTACCTAAATTCATAACCTTAAATTCAGTTTGATAGACTATAGAAGTAGATTACAGTTCAAACACAAACAAGATAAAGACGAAACAGAGGCATCATCCTAAAAAACAGCACAAAACAAAACAAATAAATTGACATGTACTTACAGCATATTCCTCATCAGGGTCATTTCTGAATACATAGAATAAAGGAGCCAGAATTTCATTCATCCCCTGAACATATCTTATACCCGGATTCAACTTTGCAAAAACAATTAATATGTTCTTTAAAGCCTCCTGAAAATGTGAGGCATATAAGTCAGTACAACTCCTTATACTCATCCTAGTCAAAAGGTTATATGCACACATACATTAAATTTTAAAACAAAAACGGAGAACATACCTGATTAGATTTTGCAAAAGGCAAGTCGCCAGAGAAAAAGTGCATGTCTGGATGGGTGCGCTTCACATCTCGGTCAATCTGTTCTATGATCTCTGTGTCCTACAAACCCATATATATAATTACAAATTTCACAAGAATACTACACTAGCACCAGCTAATATCATTTATTACTGTTCAATAGCACAAGGGGCTTGGTTTTGCACTTAATCAGAAGACAGTAATCTTTTGGGGAAATAGTAGACATCAATCATTCTCAAGCTACAATCTGGACTAGATAGCAGGAAACATCAGACATAATAGCTAATGCAAGCAAATTTTGTCAAGAACAAGAAGACAGTGCTGCAGTGGATCCAAGGCTCATTCTGAAATATGTGGAACCTTTTTTTTCTTTTTTCTTGCTGGACATTAGACATGCACCTGGTAAGTTTTGAACCCAAACTTTACCCTCTGCCTTATTCTTTTTGGGGCAGGAAAATTCCCTTGAACGAGTTTATTGGCCATCATAGTATATGTGGACACATTCAGCACATTCTGTTAGGATGCGACCAACTGAAAATATCCCAAACTCAATTCAGAAGAAAATCATAATCCTATATCATTTTTTTAAGGAAAAAATCATAATCTGGGGCAGCATGGTAGCTTAGGAAGGGGTAGTGCATGACTAAACCCTAGAACACATTGAATCCACAAGATTAAGTTCTAAAATCCACCAAAAAGAGCAAAATACTAATTTTTTTTATTGATAGAATACTTCTCCATTTTGTTGTAAAACTTAAGGGCCAATTTAAAGGGTCTAGAAGACTAATTTCCAATAAAAAAAATCCTAAAAAGATCTTAATTAATATACTAAAACTCTCTAAAACAGGAAATAGAACCCTATTCTATAAAATTCGAAAACTACTACAATAAAAATAAGTCTTCCAATAACGTGTACAACGCCCTACACCTCTACTTGAAAAGAATTCATTGTAAGTTAACACTCGGGATTTGAGATATTCCATACCAAGAGAACAAATACTTCAATCTCTCAATCTTCTTTTCATACTTAGAAACCCACCATTAAAAACAAAGTAATATGAGATTCTTTCTCCTTGGTTTTCATGCAATTGACAATATTCACCAAATAAGAATTGACAACCCAAATTAAATCTTTCAACTCCAATAAAATTCAAATATTGCAATACTTTGTTGTTCACAAAATCAATTGGATAATTGAACTTGTGGGTCATGAGCTTACCTATAATTTTGATAATTTCTTCAATAAATCTTTGCACGAAATGGGATCTTCATCAATCTTCTCAATTTTCTCAAACAACTCCATTGTCCTCTTGGAATTTTTGGAAGATACCATGTTCAACTTTCAATTCATCAGCTCGTTATAAGACTTGATCTTTTTCAACCTCTTTAATTTTTCCTTCAAAGTTTGGCTTCAAATCATTGACTCCTAAATTTGTATATTCCCTCGATGCTTGAAGTTGGAATTGATCAAAATAACTTTTTGGGCAATAATCTGGACTTGGTTCTTCATATGAATTTACATATCTATTAAAATCACTTGTACAACATATTATCATAATTGTCGCAAGGAAAAAGAAATAAACCAAATCTTCATTTATTTTGCTTACCTTGATACACTACATAATTACCCACTATTTGACAACATTGCTATCTCTCTTTTTTTTCTTTTTTTCTTTTTTTCTTTTTTGATAAGTAATAAAAATTTATTGATATCAAGAAAAGAGACAACAAAGTACACAAGGAGTATACAAGGGTGTACATATCAAATACAAAAATTACAAAATCAAGTAAATCCAAAATTGAAGAAAAGGGTTGGTTTCTCCACACTGAGAACCAGTTCAATAAGGTTCTAAAAAATAAAAGCTTGAGATCAAGCAAAGAATGCTCACTGTCTTCAAAACACCTACTATTTCTTTCCTTCCAAATACACCACATCAAAAAATGAGGAACAACAATCCATATATATCCATTACCATGGCAACCAAATCAACCTTACCAGCAAGCAAGAAGCTCAACAACAGACATTGGCATAACCCAACAAACTCCAAATAAACCAAAAACCATACCCCATAGCTCCAAAGCAACCGAACAATGAAGGAATAGATGGTCAACAGTTTCACTATTACACTTGCACATATAACACCAATCCAAAATGCAAACCTTTCTTTTCCTTAAATTGTCAATTGTCAGACATTTCCCCAAGGCAACAATCCATACAAAGAAAGTCACTCTAGAATGAATCTTCTACTTTCAAATGCTCGTCTAAGGGAAAAACCGCTCACTATGGCCAGCTAGAAGATTTTTTTTTTTTGATAGGTAAGAGAAAGTATATTCAAGAAAACTGCTAGATGCAAATAAGCATCATCAAAACAAAAGTACAAAAGAGAAGGAACATCAGCAAACAAAAAACAAAGAAAACATAAATTACAAAGAAAGAGAGCTAAGGAAAAGAGGAAAAGAGTCACTAGATGTGAGTCCCCAAGCTCTAGCCCAATCAAAAAAGGAACCAGAAAAGAGAGCAAGCATTTGGTCCTCATATCTATCCAAATCCTCAAACATTCTCCAGTTGTGTTCCCTCCAAATACACCACATCAAACATAGCGGAATTAAGTTCCAAATGTAGGATGCATTCTTCCCCAGCCAATTCCACCAACTAAATAAAAGGTTTGACACCATCCGTGAGGGAACCCATGAAATCCCAAAACTCCTAAAGACAAAGCACCACAGCCGATTAGCCTTTCCACAATGTAACAACAAATGATCCATTGTCTCACCACAGCAACGACACATAATGCACTAGTCAACGAAGTCAAAGCCCCTAAGCCACAAGTTATCTCCCGTGAGGATCCAATCCCATACAGCTGTCCAAACAAAGAAAGAGACACGTCGAGGTGCCTTAACCTTCCAAATACCTTTCCAAGGAAAAATCACAGAAGAAGAGCCATATAACTTATGATAATATGAACGGATAGTAAAGTCCCCATTTTTTGTCAACTTCCATTTCAAACGATCACCATCAGTCCCTGAAAGAACCTTGGATGCCAAGAATCGAAAGAACTCGTCCACCACATTTGCCTCCTAATCATTAGGATCCCGAATGAAACGAACATCCCAAGTTCTCCTAACCCCTGCCCCTTGACCTATCAAAGATGACTCTACGAAAGCCTTTCTGTTTGCAGCAAAATTGTACAATACTGGAAAAGCCAATTAGAGAGGAAGATCTCCACACCACCTGTCTTTCCAAAATTTCACTCTATCCCCCACCCCAACCTTATACTGAACATTGCTGTTAAAAACTCCCCAGCCCATCTGGATACTTCTCCATAAACCACATCCATGACCACCCCTTCCCAACTTAGAGGTCCCCCCCCACAATCAAACTTCAAAGCTATCACCCTCCTCCAAAGCCTATTCTCCTCGATTCAAAAACACCAAAGCCACTTTCCTAGTAAAGCTTTATTGAAAGTGGTCAATTTCCTAATACCCAAACCGCCATTAGCAATAGGCATACACACCTTATCCCAACCTAACAGATGTGTGTCCCCAAAGGAAGTCCATTTGCAGCTTCTCAATTTTGTTTGCCACATGAATAGGAATGGTGAATAGAGATAAAAAAATAAGTGGGGAGACTAGCAAGCATGCTTTTAAGCAATGTCAGCCTACCACCTTTCGATAAGAACAATTTTTTCCACCCTGTTAACTTCCGTTCCATTTTTTCCAAAATAGGGTTCCAAATAGAGGACTTATGGGACGCCCCCAACAGCATACCCAGATATGTCATTGGCAAGACCCCCCACCCTGCAACCCAATATCTCTGCCAAAGCATGCACATTATTTACCTCCCCTATAGAAACCATTTCACTTTTAGCTATGTTAACCTTCAGACCAGTCACAACCTAGAAACAAAGTAGTAATAATCGAACATGTAGGACTTGCTCCACCTTAGCATCACAGAACAAAATAGTATCATCTACAAAAAGCAAATGTGAAACACTTTCCCCTCTACTCCTCCTACCATCCGCCTTAAAACCACTAAGTAAACCTGCCCCTTCCATTCTCTTCACCATCCTACTAAACACCTCCATCATAACCAAAAATAACAAGGGAGACAACGGTTCCCCTTGTCTCAAACCTCTAGAGCTACCAAAGAAGTCAGTTGGGGACCCATTGAACAACACTGAAAACTGCACTGTAGAGATACATGTTCGAATCCAGCTACACCAAGTCTCCCTAAAACCCATTTTCTTCAACAACTTCAGAAGAGCCTCCCAATTCACATTATCATAAGCTTTCTCAACATCTAATTTATAGATCACTCCCAGCATCTTACTCTCCATTTTGCTATCAAACACACTAATTAGCAATGAGAACTGAATCAAGGCTCTGCCTACTTCCCACAAAACTATTTTGAGTTTCAAATATCAGTTTATCTAACACCACTTTCAATCTATTTGCCAAAACCTTGGCTAAGATTTTATATAAACTCCCCACCAAACTGATAGGTCTAAAATTACGAATGTTTGAGGCATCATTCTTCTTAGGAATCAAAGCTAAATAGGTAGCATTAAGAGATTTCTCAAACTTAAAGTGTTGATAGAACTCTTCAAAAACTGCTAAAACATCTCTTTCTACCACTCTTCAGCAATGATGGAAAAAGGCCATAAAAAATCCATCTGGACCTGAAACTTTATCCCCTTCCATATCTCTGACCATTGATAGAATCTCGTCCTTCTCAAATCTCCTCTCCAACCAGCCCTTCTCCAACTCCCCTATTTGATCAAACTCCAGTCCTTCCACAAACGGTCTCCACTCCTCAAGCTCCTGATACAGAGTTTTATAAAATTGAACTACCTAAGCAGCCATTTCTGCTTCATCCTCATTAATCACCCCATCCACTTCTAAGAAACTCAAATGGTTATACCTTCTATGAGAATTGGCCATCTTGTGGAAGACCTTAGTATTATTATCTCCCTCCTTAATGCATAGCATCCTCGATTTTTGTCTCCATGAAATCTCCTCTGGGGAAAGAAGATGCTCTACTTGCGCTCTCACTTCAACCTTCTCAACTCTCTCCCACTCAGTGAGTCCAAGGACCCCTTCCTTAGCATCTAGTAACTCTAGAGTCCTCAGTAAATCTTTCTTCCTACGTCCAACATTACCAAACTCTTGGCGATTCCACTGAATAATATCTTCTTTCAACGCTTTCAATTTTTTTGCAAACACATAACTACGAGTACCCGAAATAGAATGTCGATTCCACCAAGAATTTTCTCTTATCAACAAACCCATCCGTTTTCAACCACACATTCTCAAACTGGAAAGGACTTTTCCCCCTCACCATACCCCCGCCTCCAAAAGAATTGGGAAATGATCTGAAACAAGTCGTGGGAGAATCTGTTGGATTACATCTGGAAAGTGTTGCTCCTAATCTTGTGACACTAGAGCCCTATCGATCCTAGACGTGGATGGCTGGTCAGTACTGCTAGACCATGTATAACTCCCTCCCTCTAGAGGCAAATCTATCAAGTTTAAATCTTCAATAAATCCAGAAAATTTTTCCATAGCCAAAGTAAGCCTAGACCCACCCCTCCGCTCACTAGGGAAACGAACAACATTAAAATCCCCAAAACAACACCAAGGAACATTTCAATACTGCTGAATACCAACCAACTCATCCCACAGAACACCCCTCAAGTTGTTATCATTCGGGCCATACACCCCTAAACATGCCCAACTAAAACCGTCCTCCACACCTTTCCACTGAACTGACATCGAAAACGAGCCCACCAAAACCTCCAACTTTTCCAAAACCCTCCTATCCCACATAATCAAGACCCCACCTGTCGTCTGATCAGCATCTAAAGCCACCCAATCCACATACTGACAGCCCCATATACTGCAAACCAACTGTCTATCTATGCCGGCAAGCTTTGTTTCTTGAAGGCATACCACATCACACTGCCACTCACGTAACAAGTTTCTCACCACCAGACGTTTCTGGGAGTCATTCAAACCTCGAACATTCCATGAAACCATTTTCAGCTTCATAAAGACTTTTATGGCCCCACAATTGTCTCTACCACACTTCCAAGCTAGAAGATGGAAATACGCACTAACCATAAACCCCTTACTCTTATTAGATAACCAACATCTCTTATCCTCCCCAATCCCCCTTACAGGAGTGCCATAAATGGTATCCATGAAGCTCCAAAAAGCTTCTAATTCCCAATTATGCACATCCCTATAAAAATGTATATCCTAATGAAGGACTCCATTGGTGTACCTTTTTTTTGATAAGTAATAAGTTATATTGATAACAAAAAGGAACACCCTAGTACACAGGGAGTGAACAAGGGTTAAGAAATCAAATACAAAAATTGCAAGAGTCTAGGAAATCAATAAAAGAAGGGAATGATTGATTTTGCAAAGCAAACAACCAAGCCATTAAAGTTCTAAAAAAGAGTAACTTGAGGTTCGGAATAGATCTTTCAATATCTTCAAAACATCTACTATTTCTCTCCCTCCAAAGACACCACATTAAGCAATGAGGAATGATGGACCAAATATAACCATTTTGATGACGACCAAAGTTGCCTTGCCAACACCCTAATAGCCCCAAAATAACATGCGGCATAACCCAAGTTACTCCAAATAGACAAAACCATAGACCATAGATCCATAGCAACAGGACAATGAAGGAATAGATAGTCAACCGATTCACCATTTCTCTTACACATGTAGCACCAATCCAAAATCCACACCTTCCTTTTTCGTAAATTATCAATCGTCAAGCATTTCCCTAAGGCAACAATCCAAACAAAGAAAGCTACTCTAGAGGGAATCTTCTGCTTCCAAACACTTTTCCAAGGAAAACCATAGAAAGTGTTGCCAACTAAAATTCTATAATAATCACTAACCATGAAACCCTTATCTTTGCTAGGTATCCAACACATTTTATCCTCATCTAGCCCCCTTATAGAAGAACCATATATAGTTTCCATGAAGTCTGACATAGCCTCTAGATCCCGAGCATGCACACCCCTAAAGAATCTCACATTCCAAAAGAGGACACCATTGGAGGACTTCATAAGCTCAGCCACACTGGCATCCTTATTCCTACAAAATCTGAACAAGTCAGGATATCTAACAGCAAGAGATGTCTCTTCACACCACCGGTCTTGCCAAAACTTCATTCTAGACCCATCAACAATATCATACAGAATATGGCGTGAGAAAGAAGGCCATCCCTGACTAATATTTTTCCATAAACCAACACCATAAGGGTCATTCACAGATCTGGTACACCAGCACCCCCCCCCCCCCCTCCCCCACAAACACACACATCCATATTTCATCTCTATCACTTGTCTCCAAAGGGCATTCTTCTCAATCCCAAATCTCCATAGTCACTTCCCAAGTAAAGCTTCATTGAAAAGTCTTATCTTCCTTATCCCTAAGCCACCTGAAGAAATAGGAGCACAAATAGTAGCCCATTTAACCAAATGAATTTTAGGATCATCTCCAAAACTGCCCCATAAGAAATTCTGCTGGAGCCTCTCAATTCGGTTAGCCACACTAGTAGGTATAGGAAATAAAGATAGAAAATAAGTGGGTAAATTAGATAGGGTGCTTTTGATTAGGGTGACTCTACCTCCCTTGGATAAATATAAGCATTTCCAACCCACCAATCTCCTCTCCATTTTCTCTAGAATTGGATTCCATATAGTCTTATCCTTGAATTTAGCACCCAAAGGAAGACCCAGATATTTCATTGGAAGAGAACCCTGCTTGTAGCCAAGAACAACCAACAAAAGGTCAATATTATGGACTACCCCAACCGGTACCAATTCTGACTTGCCCAGGATTATCTTTAGACCCAACACCGCCTCAAACCAGATAAGAATCATACGAAGAATCAAAATCTGTTCTAAATCAGCCTCACAAAAAATTAGCATATCATTTGCAAAAAGGAGATGAGACACTGCCAAGGATCTTCCCTCCAAGTTATCCACACTAAATCTTGGCATGCATCCTTCATGAACTGCTTTATCCAACATTCTTCCAAGAGCTTCTATCACCAAAACAAACAACAATGGAGACAATGGATCACCTTGCCTCAAACCTCTGGTGCTACCGAAGAATCCACAAGGAGAGCCATTAATCAAGATGGAGAAACAGACTCTAGATAGACAAAAGAAGATCCATTGTCTCCATTTGGCAAATAACCCACTTCTTTCTAACATCTGCAGCAGAAAACTCCAGCTTACATGGTCAAAAGCCTTCTCAACATCAAGCTTACAAATCAGCCCCAGCACCCCAGACTTCCATCTACTATCAAGACATTCATTAGTAATAAGAACAGGGTCAAGGATCTGTCTGTCCCTCACAAAAGCATTTTGAGATACTTCAGAGAGTCAAGAACCTTATTCCAATTGGTTTCAAAAGAGATTCAATAATTTCGATAGCTTCCTTGGCACGTCCCTTGAGGGTTTGGAAGATCAAGCAACAGAATTTTTATTAGCTGTTGAAGTTGAATTAAATCGAAGGGCTGAGGTGAACAAGAAAACATGTGGTTTAAAAGGTTCGAGGGTGAAAGGTTTAAGAGAGTTGAAAGGGTTGTTTAGTTCTATTAATTATGGCTCTACATCTGCTAGGCGAATTGGTATAGGAATCGGGTTCTTTCTGTTGCTCAATGAATTTGAAGCTTCTTTCTTGGAATGCTAGAGGGCTGAATGAAGTTGACAAGAGGCTTCAGATTCGTAACTTGTTGCGATCCTGGAAGGCTGATATTGTGTGTTTGCAAGAGACCAAACTAGAGAGGATTACTAGAGGTATTGTTCGAAGTATATGAAGTTGTCCATATGTAGATTGGTTGTACCTGAGTTCAGATAGTGCTTCTGGAGGCATTTTATTGATGTGGGATAGACAGGTTGTGGAAAAGGTGGAGGAAGCAATGGGGCATTTTTTGGTTTCATGCAAGTTTAAAAATGTAGGCGACCAATTTGAGTGGGCTTTTACAAGCGTATATGGGCCAAATTTGAACAAAAGGCGTAGGTTGATGTGGGAGGAACTAACCGGGCTAATCAGTTGGTGGGATTTGCCTTGGTGCCTCGAAGGGGACTTTAATATAATCCGTTTCCCATCAGAGCAATTGGGGGCTGCTAGCTACTCTTGGGCTATGTATGGATTTTCTGACTTTGTTTCTTTGCATGGGTTGATGGATATACATATGGAAGGGGGCCTTTACACCTAGTCCAATACATCCTCAGCTTCTTGGCTAGATCAGTTCCTTTTCTCCCCACTTTTGGTAGATCACTTCAGACAGTTCACCCAAAAAAGGATGTCTAGAGTACTTTCTAACCATTTTCCTATTTTGTTGGAGGGTGGGAGTCAGCGAAGAGGTAGAATTCCCTTCCATTTTGAAAATATGTGGTTAAGGGTGGAAAATTTTGTCGACAAAGTGAAGAAGTGGTGGGCATCCTATTTGTTCCAAGGAACCCCAAGTTTTATACTAGCTAAGAAGTTGGCTACATTGAAGTTGGATTTAAAAAGTGGAATGAGACTGAGTTTGGCAATGTCACATTTAAGAAACAGGACCTTTGGAGCAAGCTTAATGTTTTGGATGCTAAAGAGGAGACTCATAGATTAACAGCTGAGGAGAAGTTAGAACAAACTAATTTTCGTATAGATATTGAAAAGTTGACTCTTATGGAAGAGATTAGTTGGAGACAAAAGTATAGGGTGTTGCACTTGAAGGAAGGGGACGCCAATACCAGATTCTTTCATAGAATGGCTAATTCTAACAGAAAAAATAATGGTATTGAAAGTCTAATGGTTAATGGCACCTTGTCTTCAGATCAGGGTATAATTGCAAACTACATTACTCATTTCTTCATGAATTTGAACTCTGAGCAATAGGTTGATCGACCGTTTTCGGATTCGTTGGTTTTTCCAATGATATTTGGCGATAATGCGGATTGGTTAGAAAAACCTTTTGAAGAGGCAGAAATTTTTGATGTCGTTCAGAGTTTTCATGGTGATAAATCTCTTGGACCAGATGGCTTCCCAATGGCTTTTTTCCAAGCTTGCTAGGGGATTGTTAAACCTGATCTTATGGCCGTATTTCATCATTTTTTTGCCAATGGTCAGTTTGAGAAAAGTTTAAACACAACTTTTATTACTTTCATTCCTAAAAAACATGCAGCAAATGAGATTAGGGATTTTCAGCCCATTAGTTTGGTTGGGGGGGGTTTATAAAATTATTGCTAAGTCTTGGCTAATCAACTCCATTGGTGTACCTCATTAGATCAGCCACACTTGCCTCTTTGTTTCGACAAATCCTATACAATTCAAGATAGCAGTCTGCAAGAGAAGATGTTCCACACCATCAATCTAGCTGGAATTGCACTTTTGATCCATCTCCAATTTCATACAAGATAAACCGAGATGAAGAGGGTCACCCCCGTCTAATATTTTTCCACAAACTAACTCCATATGGACCAGAGAATGAGCTAGAACAGCAACCACCCCATTCACAACCATACTTCACCCCTATCACTTGTCGCCAAGGAGCATCTCTTTCTTACCCAAATCTCCATAACCACTTCCCTAATAAAGCTACATTAAAAATTCTCAAGCTCCTAATCCCCAAACCACCTAAAGAAAGTGGAGCACAAACAGTAGCCCAATTAACAAGATGAAATTTGGGCTCATCCCCTAGGCCACCCCATAGAAAGTTCCATTGATGTGTTGCAATTCGGTTAGCCACTGAAGCAAGAATAGGAAATAAAGAAAGAAAATAAGTTAGAAAATTTGAGAGAGTGCTTTTAATTAAAGTGACTCTATCTCCCTTGGATAAATATAATTTTTCCAACCTACTAATTTCTTTCCAACTTCCCCAGAATTGGATTCCAGATTGTCTTGTCCTTGAATTTTGCTCCCAAAGGAAGACCCAAATATTTCATTGGAAAAAACCCTTGTTTACAGCCTAGGACAGCCACCAAAAATCAATGTTGTGAACTGCCTCCACAGGCACCAGTTCAAACTTACCCAAGTTTATCTTCAGACCCAACATAGCCCCAAACCAAATAAGTACCACACGAAGAATCAGCATTTGATCAAGATTAGCATCACAAAAAATGAGAGTATCAATGGCAAAAAGGAGATGAGAAACCACCAAAGATCTTCCTGTAGAATCACCTTCATGAAAACCTGACAAACGACCTTCATGGACAGCCTTATCCAACATTCTACCAACAGCTTACATAACCAACACAAATAACAAAGAGGACAAAGGATCACCTTGCCGCAACCTCCTTGAACTCCCAAAAAAACCATAGGGAGAACCATTAATAAGGATAGAAAAATGAACCGTTGATAAACAAAACAAAATCTACCGCCTCCACTTATCAGAAAAGCCACAAAGCTCAAGCATGTAAGAAATCCCCAGTTCACATGATCAAAGGCTTTCTCTATGTCCAATTTACATAACAACCCTAACAGACCAAACTTCAACCTACTATCAGACATTCATTAGCAATAAGAACGGAATCAAGAATCTACCTATTTAGAACAAAAGCATTCTGAGGTGCTGAAATGATATCTCCTAAAACCAATATGAAGTCAAATAGCCAAAACTTTAGCAAGTATTTTATAAACCCCCTAAAAAGATTGATAGGCCGAAAATCCTTTACTTCCACTGCTGCAGTTTTTTTAGGAATGAGTGCAATGAAAGTTGCATTCAAGCTTTTTTCAAATTGACCTGTAACATGGAAATGGTAGAACACAACCATGATATCTGATTTGAGAATCCCCAAGCAAGCTTGAAAGAATGCCATTAGAAAACCATCTGGCCCAAGTGATTTGTCCCTATTAAAATCCCTGATGACTTCAAAAATCTCAGTTTCCTCAAAAGGTCTCTCTAACCAATCCACATTTTCCCCTGAAATCCTAGGAAAATCCAACACATCCAGGAAAGGCTGCTAATCTTGCTGCTTAGAGTATAAATTCATATAGAATTGTTCAATATGGTTAGCAATCATATCCTAGTTGGAAGACAAAGCCCCATCAATCATAAGATTTTCAATACAATTATTTCTTCAATTAGAGTTGGCCATCCTATGAAAAAACCTCGTATTGGAGTCCCCCTCCTTTAAGTACAACACTGGACTTTTGTGTCCAGCTAATCTCCTCTAACAAGGCGGTCTTCTCAAGTTTGGAGCGAAAGATTGCTTTTTCCAATTTTTCCTCCTCTGTTAGAGGTTGATTCTCCTCTTTAACATTTAAAGCATTCAATTTACACCATAGTTGCTGTTTTCTTGGCTGTGATATTGCCAAAATCTGTTTCGTTCCACTTTTTTAGATCCCTTTTTAGAGCAGTCAACTTCTTGGCAAGTATGTGACTAGAAGTCCCTTGAAAATGGTAATTCTCCCACCAGTACTTCACCTTGTCCAAAAACCCCTCCGCCTTCAACCACGTATTCTCAAAACAAAAAGGGATTCGCCCTCTTCGATGACTCCCACTCTCCAAAAGAATTGGAAAGTGATCAGATAACACTATAGGTAGCCGTTTTTGGGAGAAATGTGTGAAATACTCTACCAATACCGGAGAGAAGAGAAAATGATCCATTCTAGAAGTTGAGGTAGAGTTAGACCATGTGTAAAGACCTCCCTCCAAAGGATTATCCATTAGTCCATAAGGAGATATAAAATCTGAAAAGTCATACATGGAGTGAGTAAATCTTCCCGCCCCCAAACCTCTCCGATAGAAAACGAATAACATTAAAATCACCTCCCAAACACCATGGCTAATTCCACCAGCTATCCATTCCTCCCACATAAGTTGATGCTTCCTATTCAAATTTGGACCATAGACACCTATGAAAGCCCACTCAAATTGATCACTAACATTTTTGAACCTACAAGAAACCAAAAAATGCCCCACTATTTCCTCTATCTTTTCAACCACCCTTTGGTCCCACATGAGCAAAATTCCACCAGAAGCACCCTTTGAACTCAGATATAACCAATCTATATAAGGACAACTCCATATACTTCTAACAAGTCCTCTTGTAACCCATTCCAATTTCGTCTCTTACAAACAAACGATATCAGCCCTCCACGTACGTAATAAGTTACGAATTTGAAGCCGTTTTCATTCTCATTCAAACCTCTAACATTTCAAGATAAAATCTTCAAATGCATTGGGGAACAATTAGAGCCCTTTCCTTACTATTACCACTGCACCTTGCTGAAGTTGAACCATAATTGACAAAGCTAAATAAATCTCTCAATTCCCTTATTCCTTTCCTTCCTAAGCTCTTCACAGTTTTTTGAATTTTTTCCTCAGTAGCCCTCTGCCATAACTCAACTTCAACAGCCAACAAAAACTTGGTTGCTGTCTATTCCAAACCTTTGAGAGATGTCCCCAAAAAATCATCAAACCCACTAAATTACTATGAAACCATTCTGAGTAATTGTCCTTACCCAGAAATTTCTCCATCCAAAGTTGCTGACCCTTCACAGTTATCCATAACACCCATAGGCAAAGAGAAAGCTAGTGATTCAACAGTTAGAGGTAGCGAAGAGCAGCGAAGATCCCTTAGTATACTAAAAAGCATCCTTAGAACAGACATCTGAAACCCAATCCTCCACAACATCATCCCCTTTTTCCTGTCCTAATATTATCTCCTTAGATTCTGATGACAACCCCAGTACCATTGCCAATTGATTCGAGTCATCCACACCGTCAACGACATCTCCTAGTGGCAAAGAAATCTGAATCGAAACTGCCACCCTCCTCCCCCATCTCTTAATTCAAGAACCCACTGCTCGAAATTCCCCCATTTCTTGATGACGTTGTCCGTATGCTCGTGGATGATCCTTTGGATGTCACGTTGCAAGGCCACATCACCATTGGAACACAGGGACTCATCCACGGAAGCATCGTAACACAGAAACTCATCCACGGAAGCATAGGAATTGTTGATCACTAAGAGAAGCTTCTCGGTGCATGTCGGTTCCATGAGGGTCGAAGTTGGCTCAACATCAGTCTTATTGCTACCCACCAAAGAAGCTATTGTTGATGCCGAAGTATTTGGGTGAGAGGGAGGAACATGCGAGGAAGGCTTACTGTGTGGGTGGGTCTGATTTTGTGCAAAAATGGAAGGGATAATGGGCTGGGATGGTATGGGCCGCCACTTAAAAACAAGTTTTTGTTTGGGCTTATTATTGTTAATGGGCTTTGGGTATGGAACTTGACCAACCGAAGAGTCCACCTCAAGAACCTTGGACCAGCTACCCCCCCCCCCCCCAACTTACCATTAGGCCCACGTTCCATCCTAATATAAAGATCCATAATCAACCCACCTTCAGTTCCATTCGAAACATTTTCATTTATGACTGACATGATCTTCGCCCCAATCTGTGCTTTCTCCTTCCCGGAGTTGCTCTCATGTGAATCATGGGTTTGATTACCAGGATTTGCAAAATTTGAATTTTGAGAATTCAGCATTAATAGTTTTCCTTTATTTCCTCCACTACCATCATTATAGCTGCTCTCTGCCGCTGCCATCCTGTGTGTTTTGGATTCAACTCGTCGGCCTTTCACCACCGCTGTCATAAATGATTTGGAGGCTTTATGTTCAATCCTAGATAGACTCTTTGGGGGGCAGTTTAATGACAAGAGTCTCCGGAGCAATAGCCTTCCTCAAGTGAAATCCAAAGCCTCTCCAACCACTACCCAATTTCCCCTCTAGTACCACTATGAAACCTTTCCAACGGCTGTGTAAAAGTTCTGAAATCATAAGAAAAGAGCCATGTGCATTGGAACCCAATTGTAGAATAAAAACTGTCATTCCATCTTTGACGGTTCGCGCAAAGTGTCCAGGAGACTCGGTGGAAATAAAGTCCTCCATCATAGATAACAATCTCTTTGCACTCTCCTTGCCCATGAACATTGATCGTAATGAATCTCTGCCTCTCTCATAAATACGTAATAAGTAAAAAAGTACCCCCTTCTTCAACAGAAAATTAGAGTGATTTTGACTCAACAAAGAAAAGGATAGAACCACCCATGACAAAGTATCAAAAGAAACAAAAAAGAAAGAAAGAAATTTTATGGCTAATTCGAGGTAGCCAGGTGATGCAAGAGACAGTGAGAAGACAGATTTCCTATATTTTAGTGAGAAGACAAATTTTAAGCTTTGTTATTTAGTTTGGGTTTAGTAATACAGCCCAAGGAGTCCAAGCCCAAGCCTTATTAGGGTTTTAAGAAATCCTAGTTTAACTAGGATTAGGTATTAGTCTTCTATTTAAAGAGTTGTAGTACTTTCTATTGGTTGATTAACAATGAATGTTTTCAGAATTTAAGAGCTATGATACTATCTTTTATGGTTTGTGTGATGCAACCTTCTCCAAGGTGTGATGCCAAGAAACCCTAGGTGTGATGCGTAGGAAGTCTAGGTGTGATTCCTAGAATTTATCTATTTTCTTTAATTTTACTATTCACAGTTACTGTTCATATCACTGTTCACAGCAACCCAAATCTTGAATTTCACCTTTGATTTCATTCCTAAAACCCTAATAATCCTTGTCCCTTTGGAAACCCTATAATCCCCATTATTTTCTAGAAGGTACGAAAATAAAACCTGACCAGCCTATAGAAGTGCCTCAAATTCCAGCAGATTTTTCCAAAGATTGCACTGATTTTTCTTTGAAAGATTTATCAAAGCCCTCATGTCCTCTGCATGAGTACTCTACTGACTTTGTCAAAGGTACAAGTTCTGTAGTAAGCAACATAGGAGGTGCTAAGTTGAAGATAGATGCAAGTGATCAAGGGAAGCTTGAAGTAATACGACAAAACTCGAAAGAGATGGAAACTGTTGATGAAGTAGTTGAAATTGAAACGGCAGGATATCAAAATTACAAGGCAGAAGTGAAGAATATAACCCTCGAAGCATCTTATTCCCAACTTCATGTTGCCTGCCAAAGCAGTGTTCTATTGCCTACACCAACTTTTTGAGATATCGATTTTGTCATTCCCGAAGAGTTTAATAGGTCAATTGAATTGGTGAGTGTAAAATTATCATCATTACTGCCACAAACTAAGAAACAAAAGGAAATTCGAATTCAAAGTGTTTATTCAATGTCAAAGATGCACTTCAAGAAACCAAGATTCTTTTTACTTCTACACTTCAAAACTCGAGGTTGAGTTTTCTCCAACCAAGGGAGAATGATGCAGGAGGCAGTGAGAAGACAGATTTCCTATATTTTATTTGATTTTATGTATCAAGAGCAACTTTGTAATTTCCTAATATTCTTTTTTTTTTTTTTTTTTGATAGATAATAAGAGTTTTATTGATGAAAAAGAACAATGTGTTTACAATCGTAAACACACTGCTTTGTTATTTAGTTTGGGTTTAGTAATAAAGCCCAAGGAGTCCAAGTCCAAGTCTTATTAGGGTTTTAAGCAATCCTAGTTCAACTAGGATTAGGAATTAGTCTTCTATTTAAAGAGTTGTAGTACTTTCCATTGGTTGATTAACAATGAATGTTTTCAGAATTTAAGAGCTACAATGCTTTCTTTTATGGTTTGTGTGATGCAACCTTCTCCGAGGTGTGATGCCAAGGAACCCTAGGTGTGATGCTTAGGAAGTCTAGGAGTGATTCCTAGATTTATCTATTTTCTTTAATTAAACTATTCAAAGTTACTGTTCACATCACTGTTCACAGCAACCCAAATCTTGAATTTCACCTTTGATTTTGTTCCTAAAACCCTTTTTTTTTTTTTGATAAGATATAAGAATTCATTGATAATAAAAAAGATACACCCAAGCACACAGGGAGTATACATGGGGGAGCAAGTCAAGAACGAAAATTACAAAAGTCAAGTAAATCCAAAATAGAAAAAGGATGGTTTCTCCACACAGAGAACCATTCAAGTAAGGTTCGGATGAAAAGAAGCTTGAGGTCAGGCAATGCACGCTCAGAGTCTTCAAAGCATCTACTATTCCTCTCCTTCCAAATACACCACATCAAACAAAGAGGAATGACCTTCCAAATAACTCCATTGCGGAGGCGACCAAAGTGACCTTGCCAGCAAGCAAAGAGACCAACAACAGACGAGGGCATGATCCAACACACTCCAAATAAACCAAAAACCATATCCCATAACTCCGAAGCAACCGGGCAATGAAGGAAAAGATGGTCAACACTTTCACTACTACGCTTGCACATATAACACCAATCCAAAATGCAAACCTTTCTTTTCCTTAGATTGTCAATAGTTTGGAAACTCTATAATCCCCATTATTTTCTAGCCTATTCCCCACCAAAACCTAACCCTAATTCTTCAAAACCCAAGTTATACCAGATCTGTCCCTGGTGTTCTAAATAAGATTACCTTGTTCCCCCTTGTCCTATATCACCAGGCCTCCTCTCCTCTCATGTGTAATGCAAGATAACTCATGTGCCTATCTCAATTCTTAAATTTGATTAGCACCATCTTCCTAGTAAGATACCACATTCAGTCCATGCTATCTATCTTATTTGACACAAGTCGCCCAAAAATCAAAATAATCTTCCAAATCAGGAATTCGATAAATGAAATGACTGGAAACCTGTCTACAAATAGACTGGCCTCTGGCTAGATCTCCAATACAATTTGTTCCTATCTCTTTCACAATCCATAGAAGCATAAAACATTGGAATAACAAGCAAATCTTGTCATTTGTAGGATTGTAATGCTGCCTTATGAACTCTCATTGATGCACAGATGACTTACACCCCTTGATTGTCATTAACAGGGTGGTTGCAGTCAGCTTCATTTTTTGGTCATTCAAACCAGGTTAACCAAGGCTCTAGTACCACCTATCGCAGCATGATAGCGTAGAAAGAGTTAGTGCGCGACTAAACCCTAGAATATCTTGAATCTACAACTACAAGGTAGAGATTAGAAATACACCAGATTAGGAATATCTTTTACATTTCGTTTTACAACTTAGGGGCCAATTTAAAGTTTCTAGAAAATGTAATATTCAAGCATAAGCACTCTCAAATAGATCCTAATTAACATCCTACAATATAAGACTGAATTTTGACTAAAATACACCTAAAAACTCTCTAAAACAAGGAAATATAACCCTATTTTAGAAAACTTCAAAATTACAGAAATAGAAAATAGAAGTCTTCCAGTGATGTTTACGAAACATCATAATCACCATTAAAATATTCTGAAAACCATCACCCATTTAAAGTTCATCATGTGGGGATCTGAAAATAGTTGTTTGAATGGCTGGACCCTTCCAACAAGAATGGTGCACTGTATCTAAAGAGGAAAATAATTTAGCATTATTGCAATGGTGCAAATATTTGAAATCGTCCTTGAGAGAGAGAGAGAGAGAGCAATCGCTAAAAGATAAACCCCAAAGAAACCAAAATACTTAATTTCACAGTGAATGGCAAAACTAAAATTTATTTATAAAGTGCATCATAATTCTCATTTGTATAGACTAAGAAATTCTGAGTTTTCAATTCTGGGTTTTTAGAACATTTTTCAAGTGAACGCACTTAATATGATACCTGGAAGAACTGATTCCATATGCTGGTCTTCCCAAGACTCAAAGGATGCTCCCCATGGGTTATTTCTGATCTTGAGAGCAAGCACCTGCTTTCACATTTTGAGTCTTCTTTCTCACAACTTTTGAATTTATCCATCCTCCTTGTGACTTCTGACTGACTAGCCACAGAAACATTAAGAAAACCCAAATTTTTGCAGGGGGGAAAAAAAAAAAACTCAAGCTGGATGCAACATGAAAGCATACTTCATTAATATTTTAAATATCTCATTACTTTTCATTAAGATGAGGTCCTGTGTTTGTAAGCCTTTGGTTCACACTACCTTAATCAAGATTCAAGAGGAAGAATATAAACATTTTTCCTTTTAAGAAAGAATTGCGGTTAGTTAGATGAAGCACGGTAACATAAATCTTATTTCCAAAGGCAATCAAAAAAGGAATCTTTCAAGATATTGTACAATAACAACAAAGCCTTAGTCTAAAAATTTTAGGGTCGGTTATGGATCCTCAACAAATTAATTAGGGTTGGCCACATGTATTCTTGTTCTCCATTCTATTCTATTTAAAGTCATAATCTTTGTTACTTTCTTAATTGACATGTCCTTTTTTACTACTTCTAATAATATTATTTTTGGTCTTCGTCTACCCTTTTTTGTTCCCTCATTCATTCTTACCGGTGCATTAGTTGCTCTGCTAAACATGACCAAACCTCCCAAGAAACTCTCTCTCGTCTATCAAGATATTGTAGAGAAGAGGGAAAAAAAAAGTTCCAGTATTACAGAGTCATGAAGGTAAACCTGGATCTCAACAAAGTAGAGTATAAATCAACTAAAGTAATAAAAGAAAATGCAAGGCTTGCTAATTAAAACATCTATCAAATGGGATATAAAAATGGCTAGTGACCATGCTCTATTGTCATTACCCAGTCCATATAACTTAGATTAAGTTCTTTTACTTTCTTTTTTTCTTAATTGGTAAGTTTAATCATGCACCTATTGGATTTTGAACCCACAACCTCATCTTCCCACTCTTTATTATGGGGGGGAGAGATGCCATTTGAGCTAAAGTTCATTGGCGACTAATGTGTTTTCACATCACCATAGATTTGATTGGCAATGCTGCTAAAACTGTGACCCATCAAGGTGAAACCTAATGGTTGGAGGCTTGGGATGAGCAGTAGATCCAAACATCCTTGGTTCAATGTCCCCACTAGGAGTTCCCCTGGATTACTTGATTCACAGTTTTGGAGGGTGGGATCGTGTATATGTGGTTAACTCCCCAGAGATGGGTCCAAAGGGCCCTGCCTTGGTGAGGTCCACGTCATAAATAAATAAAAATGCTGTTAAAATTGAGGGAGAAAGCCAACAATTGAACAAAAAGGTGAACAATTCAGCATAAACACACGGACACACAGACATAAATACATAGAATAAGGGGAGTATTAAAAAAAGAAGCAGAATGCCCATATTCAATATGGAAAAAATGGTGAGCTGCATTATGTTTAATTCATCTCATCTAATATACTGATTGAGTTATTGTGTGTCATCTCAACTAAATGAAGAAACAGAAGATGAAGGTATAAAAACTTAAAAGTTGTTCAAAACAACAACATACAGGATTCATCAAAAGCTCATCTTTAAATTGCTTGTACTGTGACCTCTTCTTAGCCATTTCAGATGGCCAAAGCGAACGATCCAGTGGTAGATAGCCAAGTAAAAGCTGTAACAAGAAACAACCGACAAGCCTTAAAAAAAAAAAAAATATATATATATATATATATATATTTACTTCGCCACAGTGTGTTAAATTTAGAAAAAGGAAAATATTGAAGAAATAATTTTTTTCTTAAAAGTTAAGATGAAAAGTGACCCCCTCCCCCCATGATGAGAGAGAGAGAGAGAGAGAGAGAGAGTTTACCTTCCAGACGGTAGAACGAATTCCAGCAGTGTCGGGTATTCCCTGAGATGCAATCCGGCGCAATTCCCGCATGTTTACAACTTTCTTTGATATCTACAAAAATTGAATTACAGGAATCAATCAAATAACAATTTAGAATAATAAGCTATAAGCTATTAAAACAATAATACCTCACCTCCGAAAGGAGCTGGGCCTGGCGAGAAATGTCCTCGGCGGAGGGACCGACTGGAGCATGGGTTTCTATCTCTGCTTCTGCTTCTGCTTCTGCTTCTGCTTCTGCTTCAACAACAACTTCAGCTTCTTTGGATGTGTGAATGTGATTGTGATTGTTGTTGTTGGATTGTTGTGATGTTGTGGTTGTGGTTGTGGTTGAAGAAGGAGGAGGTTGTACGGCGACAGAGAGGCGATGATCGTCTTCGTTGGAGGTGGAAGAAGACCATAGTGAGCTGTTCAGCCACTCCGGCACTCGCTTCTTCACCATCTTTAGGGTTTTCTTCTCACTTCGACAGAGATGAGATGAGTGAGTCTCGTGACTTGACTATGCGATCTGATCTGATCTGGAGATTCCAGAACACACCCTTCCCTTACTTTTTACTTTTTACTACCCCCACCTCGCCTCACAATTCACGTCCACGCGCCGCCCTGGCCTATGCTACCTTTTCTTCTCTATTTTCTATTTTCTAATTTCACGCCACTCTTTCTTTCTTTCTACCGCGTAAATATCCTTTCTGTTTTCTCTTCTTCTTTTTTCTTTTTTTCTTTTTTTTTTTTTGTTTTTTGTAAACATACAAAATTTATAATAAAAAAATATTGTTAGAAATGGGCAACCAATATAACTTTCCTACCACAAGAATTAATCAATTTTGCATCATCCTTTCGGTCCATGTGTTTTTAATTATTTTTATAGATTTCTTCTACTTGTTATTTTTTACTTTTGAATTTATTTGTGTTTTTTTTTTTTTGATGATTAGATCTATTTATGTTGTTATTATTTGTATAATTACAAAAATAAATTAATTTTCTGCAATATATCTAAATCACACACACACATTTATACATACATACATATATATATATGGGTTGGGTTCAAGTTATATTTGGTGTAACTTTAAGTAACG
Organism: Quercus robur; assembly: GCF_932294415.1. NCBI lineage: Eukaryota > Viridiplantae > Streptophyta > Magnoliopsida > Fagales > Fagaceae > Quercus > Quercus robur. The sequence continues at coordinate 28,537,405 of NC_065539.1, read as the reverse complement.
TTACACTACTCAATTTTTTTAATTAAATGCGAATTTTGATAAATCCACCATTAAATTATATTATCTTCATATATTCTCCATACTTGCAAAATTTCGAAGTGATAAAAAATTAATAGTTATGTTATTAGTCAACTATTTAAATTCAAATTTTTGTACTTTAAAATAATGCATAAAAGATGAGTTTATGAATTAAATGGTAAAAAACATCCAATTGACAACAAAATTGGCATAAATGTTAAGAACATATAGAACATGTAATTCAACGGTGGGATTTTTAAAATATGAATTCTATAACAAGTTATTAGATGGTGTAATATTACTTAAAGTTACACCAGGTGTAACTTGAACTCAAGCAATGTTACACCTAGTGTAACTCTAAGCAATGTTACACCATGTAATATTTTTTAAATTTGATGCAAATTTTTACAAATCTACTGTTAGATTATATTATTTTCGTATATTCTCCATGCTTCAAGGTGATCAAAGATTAATAATCATGTCATTAATCAATTTTTTAAATTCAAGTTTTTGTAATTTAAAATAATGCATATAATATGAGTTTATGGATCAAATGGTAAATAACATCTAATTGACTTAAAAGTTGGTATGATTATTGTGGTTGGCCTTTCTGTACTTCTTGGCTGGATTGCTTCCTGCCGCGTCATGGCCCAATAGTTCTAGGGTAGGAGAGTCGGGACTGGCTTGATTGAAACTCACCTCAAGCCAGCTTGTACACAAGTTAGAACCCCTTTGCTGAAATCTTGATCACGTGCCCATGGTAGAAGATGTTGTCACAAAAATGTTATAGCAGGAGAGCATAATATAATAAGACAAAAAGAATATATTTGCTAACAATGATTAAACCACTTTTCTAGTAAAGAAAACACAGTAATACGAGTATGGCAGAAATAGGTTAGTGACAATAATAAAAGAAAAGGAAGTAATGTTAATGCTTGATCAACTTAAAGAAATGAATGGTTAGTCTACTTTGCTTGATTCCTTAGGAGATTTAAGTCTAGGAAGGGAACCACTCTTCAATGTGGGCAATCTCACAGGGAAATCATGCCACGGAAATTACCCACTTTGAAAGAATGGGCCTAAATGGCTTATCCTCGAGTCCTCCTAATCTTGCTAGAAAGTAGGCTGTTAAGAGGGAGAGAAGGGAATAGCCTATTGGTACATGCCCCTATCACACTCTTGCTTCCTCACTTCACTTTTTTAACCTCCCTATTCTTTTGTACTCTCTATTTTCTTTCTTATTCATCTGTTCCCTATTCTCTTCTTTATTTTTCGTTTCTTTTTTTTCTTGCTATATTTCTCACATGTTCTTCCTTACTCTTTCTGATTGTCTTTCCCTCTTTTTGTTGTTGTCTTCACTGTGCATAGCTAAGGCCTTTTTATATTACTTGCCGTGATGAGTTTTACTGTTTTACCCCTCAACTACTTTTGGCTTGGTGTGGGTGTCCTTCCCAGACCACCCACTGGTTTGTTGGTTAGCCAGCCATCACCACTATCTTGTGCTGGCCATGTCACATTCCATTCCTAGACAAAAGAATTTTGTTTTGTTTCCTTTCTCTCCGAGACATTTCCATTCGGATAAGGGTTGGGTATTCTCTCTTACAAACTCCTATGGCATACACCTAGTGATTCCAGTTCATCTTTCCCTCTTTTGGGTGGTATGTCATTTCAGCAAGACATTTCCCCCAAAAGAGCTTGAGCAGGAACCCCAAAATAAGCTTCCCCTTTCTCCTCACCGCCAAACCATACCCTCTCTTACCTCTAATCCATGACCCACCGCCCCTGTATTGGCTAGGTACAAGTGGATTGTGCCTGAGCCTTATGCGTGCTCCCTTTTCATGTGAGTCCATGGTCTGTGTGTTGTTCATACGTTTGCCTTAGCCTGGGGGCTTGTTTGGTTTTTGCTGCATGTTATGCTGCTCATTCTTAACCTCTTGTGACATGGATGGATCACTGGGTCTTCATTCTTTGCACCTCATTTCATTCTTTGGGCTGGGTCTTGCTTGGGTATTGGCCTTTCTTCCTTCAGTTCAACCCTTATCTTTCTTTACTTTTGGTTTATGGGTCAACTAGTGTTCCTGCCATGCCATTCCGTTGCTTCTACGATGTTACCACTTGGTTTGTGTTTGTTGGGCCTCTTTTGGGCCTACCATGCATTTTTTTTATTCAATTCACATTGCCCAGTGTTTCTGCTGGGTTAATCCTCATACCATCTTGGGCTTCCTTGACCCATTTCATTCCTTTGGGTATCCTCGGCCCGCTTTATTCCTTTGGGCATCCTTGGCCTATTCCATTCTTACATTCCCATGGGCTTTTGCTATGTTTTTTGGGTTTCCTCGGCCCAATTATCATATCCTTTACTTTCGGGGTTCATTGGCCTTTATACCAACCCCTTTTGCTAATTCCTTTCTTTTAGGCTCCTCCGCCCCATTTTTATAATTCTCATGTGCTTACTACTTCCTTCTTTGGGCTCCCTTGGGCCCGATTGCTTTCTTTAAGGCATTTTTACTATTTTATAGGCTCATGGACCTTTGTTCCTGCCATTTGGGTTTAATGGTTTTCTTCTTTCTTTGCTAGCTCTTCTTTTTTATTCCCTTCTATATTGTCGGACTTCTTCTTGTTATTGGGCCTTCTTGCCTAAGTAGGCATCAACAATTATTAAGAACATATAAAACACGTAATAACATCCAATTGACATGAAAGTTGGTATGATTATCTAAATCACACACACACACACATACATACATACATACATACATACATACATATATATATATATATATATATATATATATATATGGGTTAAGTTTAAATTACACCTGGTGTAACTCTAAACAATGTTACACCACTTAATATTTTTTAATTTGATGCAAATTTTGACAAATCTACCATTAGATTACATTATTTTCGTATATTCTCCATGCTTACAAAATTTCAAGGTGATCAAAGATTAATAACCATGTCATCAACCAAGTTTTTAAATTCAAGTTTTTGTAGTTGAAAATAATGCATAAAATATGAGTTTGGATCAAATGGTAAATAAAATCCAATTGACATGAAAGTTGGTATGATTATTAAGAACATATAGAACCTGTAATTCAACGGTGAGATTTTCAATTGAACCTGACTCTATATGTATATTAAAAGTTGACTTTAAAAATTTTAAGAAATGCAAATTCTTAAGAAAATAGTAAAATACTAGTCTCAGCACATGTTATGTGCATGCTTAGATGCAAAAAATTTCATTCATCCCAGTTGGAGGTTTATGTATTTTCTCTAGTGAGATTTATGTGTTTGTTAATTATCTAAATAGTCAAGAGTGTGATGAGATTTACCACCAAAAACTAAACACTGAAAAGCATTGAAATCATTACTTCTTGTGTGTGAGTGTGTTCAATTTTATTTAAAATTGTTAATTATCTAAATAGTCAAGAGTGTGATGAGATTTACCACCAAAAACTAAACACTGAAAAGCATTGAAATCATTATTTCTTGTGTGTGAGTGTGTTCAATTTTATTTATAATTAGATTTCATGACACTACTAACCATTTTATTAGTTGACAAACACATAAACCTTACTGGAAAAACATGCATAAAACTTGAATTAGGATAAATAGAAAATTATAGCATTCATTAAAAAAAAAAAAAAAATCTGAGAGCGTGTTCATTGAGGCATTGCCATTAAAATATTCTTTTAATGTTGTCATAATAAATGTATTATTCTATGAATTTTTTTTTCCCCTCGGAAATTGTTAAAGGGAGCGTACCTGTTTTGATATCAATTTTTTGTGCTAAGTCTTATCACACTTGTAGTTATTTCAAATTCAACGAGAAAAACGCATAAATCTCGTATTGGAATGAACGAAAAATTTCGTGATTCAAGCTATAGGTAACCCAATCTTGAAATTGGATTCCCACCTTGACTCATGATCCCTTTGCTCCTGAACAAGAATTTGCTTTCCATGTCTCATCCTTGGGTTGTAAGCAAAAGGATCCCTGTAGTTTCCTTCACTTGATGCCTCACTTCTATACTGATCCTGGTAGTTTGGCTGTCGTCTTTTTCTCTTCAAACCTGCTCAGTCAAGGCAAGGATTTGCCTCCTCAACACGTCCACTTCATAGTCTAAGGCTAGGTGCTACTCCCAATCTTCTGGATCATTGGCTGCATGAGTCTCCCAATTTGCCTCTTGAACCACTCCTTTCTTCCGTTTTATCCTTCTTTTGCTTCTTAAATACCATCTTTCACTACTACAAAATCTCGGTAGCACAATTGAAAGCTTCTAGTTTTGATAAAGGTAAGGTATTAATGCTAGGAATGAAATCAAGATTGGATCGTGACAGGTTCTTGGTTACAGAAATTGAGAAACAATGCAAGAACCAGAATACTAAGGATCTCAAACTCTAATACCAATTTGATATAGGGTTTCTACAGACAAAATTGGCCTTTGCCCCTTTCTATCAAACAATCCAACATTTTGCCTTCTTTTCCAAACTAATTAGGGAAATGTCATTCTTTTGAAACTCGATTTTTTTTTTTTAACTCAATTTTCTTAAAATCGAGTTAAGCCCTATAGTGGCATTTTAAGGAACTTATAATGACGTTTTAAAAAGCCTATAGTGGCGTTTTGGAACTCGAGCTCCATGAACTCGAGTTATAGGTAAAAAAAAAAAAAAAAAAAAAAAAACTTGCATGTAACTCGAGTTCATGGAGCTCGAGTTCCAAAACACCACTATAGGTCTTTAAAACGTCACTATAGGCTCCTTAAAACACCACTATAGGGCTCTAGAATTTTTTTATTTTTTTATTTTTAACTCGATTTTGAGAAAATCGAGTTTCAAAAGAGGGCCATTTCCCTAATTAGTTTGGAAAAGGGAGCAAAATGCTAGATTTTTTTTTAAAAAAGGGCAAAAGCCCATTTTCTCCGGGTTTCTAAGCTATTTAGGCTTGGAATTGATTAAGAGAAATGAGAATTGCTTAGAACGAGGAACAAGGTGTGACAAAACCTTCTTAAGAGAAATTCATCTCTTGAAAAAAGTACTAGGCTAATCTGTGTGACTGCATTTAAAATTGAGTAATTAGTGCTGCTTAGGGATATTTATATAGGCCATGCTTAAGTATGGTTGTCAAAATTGTGATCTAGATCGTAGGATCGCACGACTTTACGATCCCACCTCACCAAAACATTTAGGATCGTACTAGAATTGTAAAAATGATAGGATCGTATGGGATCCTACCGATCCTACCAAAACATAAATTTTTAGTTTTTTTTTTTTTTTTTTTATGGGATAAATTTTTTGTTTTGATGAATCTTTAAGGATTTTTAATTTTCCATGTTGTGATGGTATGGTTTTTTTTTTTTTTTTTTTTAATAATAAAATTATGTTAATCTAAGCAAATGTTTTCTAATTTCTAGTTCACTTGTATTCAAAATGAAGGAATGCTTCATCATTTCTAAATGAAATTTTTGATGTTGGCTTTTCTGCCTTTTAAGCTATAATGTTATTAAATTTGTTTGATCAATATACTAATTTGTGTTCTAATATTACTAAAATATTTTTTTTTATATATAATTTTATCTATTATGCTTGTATTTGTATATTAATTGATTGATTTTTTCGAGCATGCTCTGTAATTGCTTCTGAGTAGTATAAATTGAATAGTTGAGTGTGAAGTTGTATCTTAATGTCTTTTGCAATTTTAGAATACAAATATACACTGTCTACATAGATGATTTAGGATAGTGGTTATAAGAGCCTTAGAATGAGAATAATTAAATGTTAATTTCACCTTAATATTTATCTTGCTTTTGGATTTCATATTGTAGTTAGCTAGTTTCCATTTTCTAACTTATTTTGGATTTTAAATTTGGAAAATATTTTCCATATGTGTTGATGAATATTTTGGTATTTGGTTGCTAATTAGACATTTATTGAACTTTTTAGATACATTAGGTCAAAACTTAAATATATTTGTTTCATTAGTATAGACATAGTGATGTATGACATGCAAATTACATCACATGATGCAAATATTAGTTTTTTTATGGATGAATTCATGACTTACGTGATTATTCAACATACAAAGTCATTATTAATATGTTTTTGTTTTAAACCTGAAAATATGTAGGATCTTACGATCCACGATCCGATCCTACAATCTACGATCTCACTTATCTTTCACGATCCTACGTAGAATCCTGATTTTGACAACCTTATGCTTAAGTACTAACTTCTAAGGACTTTAACTAACTCAGCCCATGTCCTAACCCCAATTGTACTAACTGCTAACAAAATTATTAACTACTTGCTATTTGCTAATAGCCTTAGCTGCTAACTAATTTTGTACAAAAGCTCTAGCTAACTCTAGTTGTTACTCAAAATTGCTTATTACAATATTACATCAAAACTACTACATTATTAAGCTCCTAACTGCTGCAGCTGTAAGCTAATGGTTGCTATTGTAATCTAATGACTATAGCTGTAAGCTAATGAGTAATGTAAATACATCAAGCTACTGCATCCAACCATTATCTATGCTAGGTTAACAAATGGCCAGTGCCGAACAATTTTTTAATATTGCTTGAGTTATCTACTACTTGATTTGTTTTAGTGCTTGTCAGACGCTGCTGGTTTAACAAACGGACACACAAGGACGGAGCCAGGACTTGAAGTTAGGGGGGGGGGGGCAGTTTTATTGTTAGTTATATACAGTGGCTTTAGCTTTCAGCTCTATTACTTAGCCGGCAAAGGTTTTCTTTTATTATTATTATTTTTATGTGTGTGTAGAGTGTGTCTTTTGTTGGTAAGAACAAAATTATTTTGTTTAATGTTTTTTAAAGGGCTAAGTTTTTTATTTTTGGTAAAATTAGTTGATTAGTCTCAATATATATATATATATATATATATATTTTTTTTTTTTTTTTTTTTTATCTTTGCTATTGGTAATTTTTGTTGTTGGGATAATATTTTGGGCTTTTATATTGTTTTTTTAGATTTTAGATCTACAAATTTTTTTATGGACTTTAAAAAAGGAGGAAAATACTAGATTTACAAATTTTTGTTGTGATTAGTGGTTATTAGTAAGTAAAAAAGTGATGTAAGTGGTGGACTTAGACGCAAACCAGTAAGAATTTGCTACCTCAATAGTCTGTAAAAATGTTGTAAAAAAGTTTGTAGCTGTAGCATTTCTCTTATAATGATCAATAAGGGAGACAAAATGTAATTTTATTGAACGAAATTGCTAAAATTAGTACCTAAATATATAGTTATATAATTATATTATTTAAAAAAAAAAAAATTAGATGGCTCTGTCCATGCGGACACATAAATGTTGCTGTATATATTGACATTTTGGTACGAACACCACACTAGAGTACATATGTGGAAATTATCATTATGATTCCTAGAAGTTGCATATAAAACTCCAGATGATTTCTTTTGTATTTTCAGACTATGATTACTATTATTCAGATTATTTACAAAAATTGCATTATGTTTATTTGGTGGTAAATCCAAACACCTTAGGTGAGAAGCCTAGGGCCTACTGTGAGACAAGAGCTGGGTATGGGGGAGAGAGAGAAAAAAAAAAACTTAATAAAAAATAGGATGGTTTAATATTTTATTGTGTTAAATTCATATGGAAAATGAATAGTAGCTCTCTTGGTCAAGAGAGCTATTGTAGAACATTAAGAGCATGTTTGGTACACTGTAATAATTATTACATGGGAATAAGAATAAGTATTACAAGGAATACATTAAGTTGGAATGTAATAAGTATTACTATTCATTAGTTTGGTGACTATTTAGAAATAGAATCCTGAATATGTATTCACAATTTAGTAGAGTATAAAAAGAAGGTGTAATTAAATAATTTTTAAGTCAAATTTTCTAAAATATACTTATTTTAGAGTGTTCAAAATAGAGCTAATAATTAACAATAAGGAAAATTTATTTTCTTTCTTTTTGAAAATGTGGCAACTAATGGCTTTTTAGGAATTTTTTTTTAAAAGTTATTACATAAGGTGAATGAATAGATATTCAGTACTTTTCATAAGGAATTTATTCCTCATTTTGAAGAATAGCTATTCATAAAGAATAACTAATCATTGTAATAAAAACATAACCAAACAACCGAATAATTATGCCATAGGAATATTTATTACATTACAGTGTCTATTACAGTCTATCAAACGTGCCCTAAATGATTTTTGAGTTTTGGAGAGGCAGTTGGTGTTGGAGCTCAATTTTGTGGCTTTGCTCTCTAAATAAAGCTTTAAAGAGCCCGTTGAAGATGCTCTAACATTTTCATTTTATAACAACACTACTACTATATCTCTATTTTAAAATAAAAGATGAATGTACTAAGATATTTTGGGACTTTTAGTGAAAATTTCATTAAACCAAATTTCATTCCCATCGATCCTCCCAATTTTTGGGAAAAATAAAATTTTGAGGCTTTGAGGGAAAATAAGAGTAAATGTTCTCTTCTACATTTTTCATTCCTCCGTTTAAACTCTCAAACAAGAGAATAAAAGGAATATTTAAATTTTTTTTTAAAATTTCCATTCTTGGTTATTCATTTCCCTTCCCTCAAAAGGAGTGTAAAGAATAATGCATGTCATGACTATTGAGATAAATTCATGAGAAATGCTATATCCACAACATTTTCATAATATTTTCAAAACAAATCTTAAGTGGCAAGTTATTACTAGCTACCATGGGTGAGTAAAAAAGTAATTTACGTGGTAGATTCAAATTAGAACCTATAATATATCACCTATAATTTGTTGTGAAAATATTGTAGATGCAAAATTTTTCTAAATTCTTTTTAGTTATTATTAATTTAATTTCATATATGAAATTCTATAAATATGTGTATTGTAGAGAATGTTCGTTTAAATATTTTTATTTGATAAAATTTATAAAGTTCAAAGGAATATATAAAAAAAAGCTCTCTCCCTTTGCTAACTAAACAAGAAAAAGAATAAAAAAATACATACATTTCGCTTATATTCTTCCTACATCCAAACACAAACATTTTTCCCTCATTTCTTTTCAAAGTAGTGTATGAATCGAATTGAGGGGTTTTTTCAATCCAACCCACCATGATCAGGTTGAAAAAAAACTCAACTCATCATAGGAGTACAACCTAACTCTCGTGGATCAGGTTGAACAATTTTTATTTTTAATATTAAAAAAAAGAGCATTAGAACATCAGATTTATAAGATTATTGTTAACGATCCTTTTCACGACACAGTTTTTGCAAGCTTGATTCAACTGAGTCTGATCTCATTGTGGGCCTAATTCATGTATTATGTTTTATTTTATTCTTTTTAGTATAACCCAAGCCCATGTGACATATTAGGGAAATTGAGAAAGTGTGGTTTAGAGGGTATGAGTCAGTTTGTTTTGAATATTTTGCATGAGTTTAGACCATGTGTGCTGCTAAGTGGGCAAGAGACGCTGCCAACACCTCAGGCCCATGAAGGAGGTCTTGTACCCTAAATTTCTACCCCAAAAGAGGTCTTATGTTCTTGCTATCTATGGTCCAAGTTTTGTACTCTACATTTTTCTACCTAAAAAACACAACTAACTCAAACCAATTAGCCAAACCTATTGCAACCACCGAATGCAGCTTCCAAGAGCCTATGATAACAAGGAAACAATAGCTAATTAGAGTTTGCCACTACATTTCCAAAATTATGTAGAAAGAAACTCAACCTTTTTATCCAAACAAAAGGCATACCAAGCCAAATATCAATTTAGCACATTGGAGGTCCATAGCCTCATTTGATAGTCTAAAAACCAGTCATTAAGGACACCTAAAGGCTGGTATAAAACTCTTTCTTCAAATTAAAACAAAATTAACCATGTTTTACCTATAAAACTGAAATTTTAGAGTAAAAGCTCATTCAGTCAACAAACATTCTCACAATTTTGAAGTTAGGGAGCGGAAATATTAGTATAGAGGGACATTCCCTCTCTCTCACAACCTCTCTCATTTTCCTTTTCCTACTATCTATGGGTTGAAATTTCAGACCTAATATTCTAAGTATACTTTTTGCATTTTATATTATTGCCATTTTGATTTCTCTTGTTAGAGCACCATAGACATTAGCCTTTTGTTCATCATACATTTGGAATTTTGGGATTGCTTTACCATTTTGACCTTGTTGCAAAACATTCCCAACAATTATTAACACAAATAACAACAAATTCATAAGCTTATTTGTGTTGGTTTGATGCACTAAGCAAACTTATGCATAGCACCAAACCAACACAAATTATTTGATCAGTGCATCGAATCAACACAAATAATTTGAGATCGAAATGAATTGAGAAAATAAGTTAGTGGTTTATTTTTTTATTTAGGGAGAGGCAAAAAGGTAAGTAAGAAAATCATATAAGTGGGCTGGGTTTAGTTAGACGAATTTGTGAATCTACTAACCTACAACCAACCCAACCCTCTATTAAAAAAGAAAAGAAAAAAAAGAAATGGCAACCCACCAATTCCTACAAACTGACACAGTTTGGCAGATAGGTGGTTTGGTTAAACACCCTACCCCTTGGCCAATGCAATTTATTGGTCAGTGGTGGTCAGTGGTTACATGAGGTAAATAAATAACAGGAAAAGGTCATTTTAGATCTTTTGCATGATAAGGGTTGTTGTTCACACTTCACAGCCACACTTGACAAGTTATAGGCAAAAATTTTCAAGTAATATCATTAATATAACGTACGGTACGAGTTACATTTCTAGTAACCAGAATTAGAGAAAGTTTCACAAATCAAATTAACTGAACGTTTGAAACAAAGGAAAAAGGTAAAAAGAATTGATATCAGGGCATCAACTTAAAAATATATATCTTTTTTCCTTTTTGAGTAACTAATGGCATGTTTGGATGTTTAAAAAAGGAGGGAGAGTAGAGTAGAGGGAGGGGGAGTAATCTAATTATCTTGTTTGGAAGTTTTTTAAAGAATGAGGGGGAGGGATTTGGAGGGGTTTGGAGGGGTTTCAACCCCCTCTAACCCCTTATTTTTAATTCCCCCAAATTGGAGAGATTTGGAGAGAGAGTAGAGTAGATAAATTATTGTCCAAGTAAATTCTCTAATTTACCCTTTCTAAATTAACAAAATTACACAAAGATTATTCTTTGTTTGTTTCTTGAGAAAATTTAAGTTGAATGAGAAAAAAAGACTTGAGATTAATCAATGTTCCGTGCTTGCTTATGCTGCAGATTTAAGAGAAACCAAACAGAAAGCAAAAAAAAAAAAAAAAAAAAGATTATAAAAGCAAAAAGAAATAATGGGTCCTTCAACGAACTGGTTGTCTTTCTCACTGTCTCCGATGGAAATGCTGAAGTCCTCTGAGTCTATGAGAACTCCTCCACTGACTCTCCTCACTACCTGATCGATAACTTCTATACCAACGGTAAAAATCCCGACTTTTTTTGTTTCAGTATTTATAAGAAAGAAACTTATGTCCTGTTTAGTTGCTGAGAAGTTGCAGGAAAAGGATATACATGTTGATACTTTTGTGGAAAGTATATACAAAAAAATATGCTTCCTGTTATGGGTTTCGCAAAGTTTTTATTTATTTTTATTTTCTCAACGGTCAAGAGGAACGATTTTCGCAAAATTTAAGGAGTAGTAGCCATTATTTTTTTTTAATTTTATTTATGCTTCACCCAAAAAAAAAAAAAAAAAAAAAATTCACTAACATATTCCAAGATTTGAACAATGATAATCAAGTTCAAGACTTTATAAAACTAATAAATTAATTATAAACTTTTTTTGCAAGTCTTTTTTTTTTTTTTTTTTTTTTTGATGTGGCAAGTCCATTTTCAAATAGAGGTAAATTTGTCTATTTAAATTATTTATTCTCCTCTCCATCCTAATTTATAAAACATCCAAACAAGAGAAAGGGCTAATTACTCTCTTCCCCTTTGCTAATTTTAAAAACATCCAAACAAGGTAAAGGGGAATCATTCCCCTCTACTCTCCTCTCCACTACTCTCCTTCCCTCTACTCCCCTCCCATCTCCTCTCTCTCTAAACTTCCAAACAGGCCATAAGGTTTCAATTCTTGAATGAGCATCCCCTCCCTTGCATGAATTAATAAAAGTTCAACCATGACCAAGTTCAAGTCCTTGGTGTTTATATTCTAAAAAGGCACTCCAAGGAAAAAGAAAGAAAAAGGTCTAAACTTGACTTCTTGAGCCGAACTGATAAATCCACAACTCGAAGAAGAGAGATTCAGCTGAAAGAAGAAAACCACTAGATAGAGAGAGAGAGGTGGTTGGTTGGCATAGTCTGGCTTACATTGATTAACAGTAAAGATGCTCATAATTTCATTCAAATTTAAATTGAAACATGGGACCATAATCTCAGAATCAAGCAAAACAAGACCTTGAGCTGAAGACAGCACAACAAAAAATATATTTATTTAACTTATAACAACCATTTCACACATGACGAATCTATACGAATCAAAGAACTCCAAAAAAGGGATTTTTTATTGCAGAGTCCAGCTCAGCCCCAGCTGAATTTAGCACAGCCATGTCAACCTTGTCCCTGGGGATAAGCAAGAACTCCCCCCCTTCAATTTTCTCAAACCCGCACAGCTCAAGAAACTCAATGCCCCCTTGCAATGCACCAACTCTTTCCTGTTAAATCATAGATGCGGTGAATTATGATGACAACACAATAGCAGGGAGAGAAAAAGAAACAAACTTTTTTTTTTTGATAGGTAAAAAGAAAGAAACAAACAAACAAACAAATAAAGAAGATGGTTCAGTTTGTCAGGTATGGCATTGGCACGTAACCATTTTGAAGATCAAAGATCACGTGTTGACTGGGAATACAGAAGAATATGGTAACCAGGTGATTGGGGTAGTCTGTCCAACCATTCATGTTTAGAAATGACTCGGTCACTAAAGGGAAAAACTACCTTTTTTCTGGCTATTTTCAGATTATTTTTGGGGAATTTGAGCAAAAAGTAAAATGTTTCCCATTACGAAAGAATACTCTGTTGGTCCCATTTTGTTGATCCTGTTTAGAAAATTTGACTTTTTAAGGAAACATCATTTGATGCATTGTATTATAAACAAAAGGATTCAAGTTTCCAAAACTACCCTCATTAATTTAAAAACTAGTGAAAGAAAGATATTGACTTTATAAATAAACTGAAAAGATAAGTAATGAAAGTTATCAATTTCATGTTCATTGACTTTTTTAGAAGACTATATTTTGACATCCCAAAATAGAATAGAGGACCAACAAAATGAAATAGCATATCAAAGCAGGCAAAACTTGTTTTATTTTGAAACTTCCTATTAACAACCTGAAATGTGTAAAACCAAAAATGAATTAGGGGCTAATTGGTCTTAGAGTGAACTCTGTACATTGAACTCATGAAGTATTACTTACATGAAAAGATTGGTTGCTGAGTCTGATCTTTCTGAATTTTTCCTCAGCAGGATTCCTGACAACATTTCCTACATAAGTCAGGAGAGTCTGGAATGCTCGCTTCACTTTAGCATCATCATCCTACTCCCACAGAAAAGTAAACAAAAGTTAGAACACATTGTAATCTATATAAAAGGTATGATACCTACAATAAATTATTTCAAGAGCAGAGTAAATACACAGAAAACTAGAAAAACAATTGACTCCTTTCAGTAAATGGTGAAAAATGTGGAACACAGTTTCCCAAAAATAATTTGGAACACAATCGTTTATCATCAAGTAAACAACCTTTTGTTGTATCATTCTCAAGAGAAGCAATCAAGATACTCCCTTCAACATTACATTGAATATATAAAGAGATGCACTTACTTATTGGGATTAATGTGGAAACATATACCCCATAATTAAGTCAAATTATAATTCATATGGTTACTCATAAAGTGAAGTTCCCAAGTCAAACTGAACCAGACAAAAGTCTCAAGCAGTCATGTTCAAGGGCATGGAGTCAATTTGATAGAGCAGCCACCACTTCATAAAATATCAATAAGTTCACAGAACCCGTCTTATTTTTAACATACCGTAAAGCCTCTCTCTCTCTCTCTCTCCATGCTTTATCTTTGAAGAATTACTAGCATGTAACCCATGTTATGTGCAGGTCTATTCTGTTTACTATATATATTTTTTATGGTTGAAAAGTAATGTTTTTATAAGTTTTTAGTTGTGGCAGCATTTGAAATTTTTTTTAATTGTTGAAAAGCAAATTTTTTGAGAAGTCTTTTATTTATTGGTTGAATAAGAAGTTAATTTATCCTTATCCCTTCAATCTATCTACTTAGTTGCTACTCCAATTGATGTCATCATTTGTCTAAAAGAGCCTTGAGTCTAGGATTTCTAAAATTCTTTATTGAATGACGTCATGCATTTGATTAACATCAGGGAGCAGGCAAATTAAATAAACCATTATATAAACCTTTATAAATATTTATGCTTTATCTAATTATTATTTAAGAATTATCCAATTTTGTATTCTCTCCTACAACAAGGGCTTCATCTTTTATTTCTAGGTTGTATTTGTGTCATAGATTAAATTAAAATTCTTGAATAGTAAAATTTTTATGCTACTATTCATATTTTTATTTTTGTTGTTAGTGATATTATATGAGTTTGGAAGAGATTGTCTAACCTTATGAGCATGTAACATTTTTTTTTTTTTTTTAATTTCACCGTAAGTAATTTTTGTTTTGGTTTTTACAAATATCAATATTCATACCTATATTTAGCACCCACAAGACATTTAAATAATATTCATGAAAAAAAAAAATCTTAAACATAGCATGTTATGAATACCAATAAAATATTCCCTCACAAGATTGCTATAACCAAGTAATATTAAATCTACATCATGAAAAGGAATCCAAACCTCAATATGATCCTACAACTTTGCTTGAACTAATAAATTTTTTTAATAATTGTCTATATCCTTTTTCTTCATTAGGACTTCTTTAATGGTAAATTTTCATGACTCTACACTCATTTTAAAGGAGATATAGTTTAGATAAAAGAGGCCATTTGTGTAACAAAACGTAACTCTAAATAAAGGTTTGAAAAAAAGAAAAAACCATGTAGTCACATGTAACTACAAATGTCATATGACAATTGATAAGTTAGAAGAGAATTTTGTTTTTTTGTTTCTATTTTCCTGGCAAATGAAAAACCTCTAGTTAAGTTTCCTTAAGTTTTTAATTATTAAATTTAAGAATTTTTTTCATTTAAATATGTTGTGTGATTGCTTGAGGCATTTAAGAACAATACTTTATATACAATTTATATGATCTAGACTTAAGTGATTATTAATTTATTATTTCTTAACAAAATTATTCTAAAAGTTTATAGCCAAAACTGTGCAATGCACAAGAATAATACTAGTTTGTAGGTAAAATGAGCACCCAAAAATTGATTGATAAATTTGCCAATAATTAGTCTCAGTTAGATGAAGAAGAAAAAAGTATCCTCTATGGAGATTTGTTACTATATTGAATAAAGTAGTTGGTGGTGGTGGTGGTGGTGGTGGAAACACTGTATTTAGTTTTAGTTGTAATTACTGTAGAGATGTTTTCAAGGAGTCTTATTCTAGGGTGATAGCACATTTGTTAAAAAATCACAAATATGGAATAAAGGTAGCTACAGTTTCAAATGAGAATCTTGCAAAAATGCATATTTTGCGTTAAATAGAAGATGCAAGCCAAGAGGCTGATCAGAGGAAGAAGGAAGAAGCCTAAGCCAGACATTTACCCACTGGTCCTAATCCTATTCATAGTGCCGGTATTATAGGTACAAGTCAAACATTTCAGAAAAAGAAATTGAATGGGGGAATCATCCTTTGGAGAGGGCTTTTAATGGTCAATATCATGTCGAGACCATTTAGATAGTCTTGTTGCTAGGACATTCTATTCTGGTGGGTTACCCTTTCACTTTGCTAAGAACCCATATTTTAATGAGATGATTAAATACTTTTTTTTTGATAGGTAACAAAAAAAATTTATTAAAAAAATGAGATGATTAAATATGCAGCAAATAATATATATATGTGCGTGTGTGTGTGTGTCATAGGAGAGGCCCGGCTACCTCAAATTAGTCATAGAACTTATTTTCTGTGTTACTCTTTTCTGTTGTAATGGGTGGGTCAGTTTTTTTCTTCATTGCATCAAAATCTTTTGAGTTTTCCGTTGGGGAGGGAGGGACGTACTACTTGTTACAGAATTTTGAAAGAGGTCGTGACTCTTTACGTTCGATTTTTCTAGGAAAAAAATGTGCTAAGTGTTTGTTACTCAACATTGAGGAATTAATATCATTAAAAAGTGATGGAAATTTTGTTAGATCAATCTGAGAGAATGATAAAGCCTTCATAGTTCATACTACAACAGGGTTCCAATGCCCATGGTTCTTTCTTACTGATTTCAGAATTGTTAAATGGATGGAGGAGGGGATCCATCATTGTGCGGGAAGGTAAATCTGTACCTTGAGTCAAACACAATAAAGAGTCAAACAAGAGTTATTTTGGATGTCCATATGAATATTGAGCTGGCTTCAGATGGTCTTTGGAAGGTTTTATGGGCCAAAGTTGGTGGAGATGGCCATCGGGCTAAGACCAACTTGAAGAAAAAATTGATTTGGATGCCTAAATCTACCAATAACCCCATATCTTCTTCAAAGCCCAATACCACTCAAACACAAAACAAGCCTCTACCCCAACCTTCATATACTAAACCCACATCTAATAAGCCCAATTCCTCTCAACTCACAATTCCTCCTTATCCGCCCACCTCTCAGCCTTACATCAAATCCAAAACCACAAACACAACCCAGATACATCCAAAACAACAAACACATTCAGCTCTTTTTCCCAACCTTCCTCACCCCGAAACCACAAACACAACCTAGATTCTACATACTCCAGTTCTTCGTCCCTTCTCAAACCTTTTCCAAATCAATCCATGCTTGATCACTCGGTGCCGACCTTACCCACTATTCACTAGTGGAGGAGATCATGGATCTTAACACCAGTAGCACTAAGTTAGCGGCATCAACTTCTGTGACCTTGGATCATTTATTCTCAGTATCAGAGGTTTTTCAAGTTGAAGACCAACTCGAATATGAGGACCTATGATCTGATACAACTGAATCAGAGCGGACACTCCCCGACAGTTCAAAAGAAATTGTGGTGGCACATTCGAAACCCACCAAGAATGATGAGGTCATCCAACAGGAACTCCAAAGGATCCTTCTCAAGCACAGTGATGACACAATCAAAATATGAAGAAATTCAGAGAAGTGGCTCCTTGAGTTGCGAGATGGGAGGAGGGTTGTAGTATTGATCCGAATTCCTCTCTCACCAGGTTCTGTCATTGACTCTGATGAGACAGAGATGTTGTTGGTGCCAGTGAGATTTCTAGATTTGGTAAAAGGACAGGAAGTATGGGACAAAGTTACCGTGGAAGACTGGGTTTCGGATACTTTCTCAGAAAAGTATGTTGGAACTAAAGAGGCTACCCAGTCAGACGAAGGGCATTTGGAGCCTTTGAATGTTGAGTCGTTGGCCTTCTCTAAGCCAATGGGGGACATAGATAGCTATTTCAATGGGTCAGAAAATTTAGAAGCTAAGATGACTAAGGGACATACTTTTGAAGGGTTTCACGGGTTTGATGAATTTTTGGGGACATACATCTCATAAAGGTTTAGAGGTCCAAGTAACAAATATTTTGCTGGCTGTTGAACATATGATACAAGAGAGGGCAGAGGAAGCTAAGAAACAGAAACAGGGGATAAATTGGAAGAAGTTTGCTTATGTGGGATCATAGGGTGGTAGAAAAATTGGAAGAAGTTGTGGGTCAGTATTCAATGTCCTATAGATTCAAAAATGTAAGTGATCAACTTGAGTGGGAATCTTTCTAGTGTTTATGGTCCAAACTTAGACAGTATGCGACATCTAATGTGGGAGGAATTGGTGGGCATTTTTAGTTGGTGGACATTGCCATCATGGGTTCTGGGTAGAGATTTTTTTTTTTTTTATAAGTAAGAATGTTATATATACGAATGGCTACTCTATGCATGAAGAACATAGAGCAAATCCAGAAAATACAAGAAGGAAAACAAAAAATAAAAAAAAAATAAAAAAAAGAAGAAAATCAATCCACAGATTAATTACAAAGAGAAAGGGAGCTAATGAAAGAAGGGAGAGAATCACTAGTCGTGAGTCCCCAAGCCCGAGACCAATCAAAAAGAGTCCCACTGAAAGAAGCAAATCTGATCACTGGAACTATCCAAATCCTCAAAAGTTCGCCGATTCCGTTCCTTCCAAATACACCAAAAGATGCACAATGGAACTAAATTCCATATCTGAGACGAGTGCTTCTCCAACCAATTCCACCAGCCAGAAAGCAAATCTGGGATCAATCTAGGTACAATCCAAGACAGGCCAAAGGTTATAAAGACAAAGCTCCATAACTGATAAGCCATCTCACAATGAAGAAGTAAGTGATCTACTGTCTCTCCCCAATTTCGACACATAATGCACCAATCCACAAAAACCAATCTCCTCAATCTTAGATTATCACCCGTTAGGATCTTATTCCAAGCTACACACCAAACAAAAAAGGAAACACGCCTAGGGGCCTTTACTTTCCATATAGCTTTCCAAGGAAAGACAATTGAAGGAGAATTCCTTAATTTGTTATAATATGACCGGATATCAAAATCCCCATCAAGCTTCAACTTCCATCTCATCCGATCTCCCACATCCATTGGAGGAGTAGTAGCTCCCAAAATACGAAGAAAATGCAGCCCTTCATCCTTCATCCATCTCCCAATCATTAAATTCTCAAATAAAACGAACATCCCAAATTCTTCTATCCTCCGCCCCCAGCCTTGACAAAGAAGCTTCAACAGATGCCTCCTTATCAATGGCAATACCATACAACCTTGGGAAAGCCAAGTGAAAAGGTTGATCCCCACACCACCCATCCTGCCAAAACCTCACTCTATTCCCCAACCCAACAACAAATTGACAATTTTTGCTAAAGTCCTCCCATCCCATGCGAATACCTCTCCACAAACCACACCCATGAACTCCCCTACCCAGTTTTGAGGTCCAACCCCCCCATTCTTCCCCATATTTTGAAACTATCACCCTCCTCCATAACCGATCCTCTTCCTTCCCAAACCGCCACAACCATTTCCCCAATAAGGCCTTATTGAACGTAGTAAGTTTCCTTATCCCCAACCCACCATTGGCTATAGGCGCACAAACTTTATCCCATCCTACCAGATGAGATTTGCTATCACCCCATAGAAAATCCCTTTGCAACTTTTCAATTCTATTAGCCACATGAGTAGGAATTGTGAATAGCGAAAGAAAATAGGTAGGAAGACTAGATAGTGTACTCTTGAGTAACATTAATCGACCCCCCTTAGACAAATACAGTTTCTTCCACCCGGCTAATCTCCGCTCAAATTTTTCCAAAATAGGATTCCAAATTGAAGGGGAATTGTGTGAAGCCCCCAAAGGCATGCCAAGATAAGACATAGGCAACTTTCCAACTTTGCAGCCCAAAATATCAGCCAGGGCATGCACAATATCAACCTCCCCTATTGGAACCATTTCACTCTTATGCACATTAACCTTCAAACCTGTTACCACCTGAAAACTAAGTAACAACAATCGAATATGAATGATTTGCTCCACATCTGCATCACAAAATAGGATAGTATCGTCTGCAAACAGTAGATGTGTAACACATTCCCCACCACCCCTCCTACCGTCAACTTTAAAACCCCGGATCAAGCCAGCTCCCTCCACTCTTTTCAACATCCTACTAAACACCTCCATCATAATCAAAAACAGCATAGAAGATAGTGGATCCCCTTGTCTTAAACCTCTTGAACTACCAAAGAAATTAGCTGGAAACCCATTAATCATAACAGAGAACTGAACTGTGGATATACAAGTACAGATCCACTGACACCACTTTACTCCAAAGCCCATTCTATGCAACAAATTCAACAAAGCCTCCCAATTCACATGATCATAGGCTTTCTTAATATCAAGTTTACAAATGACTCCAGGAACCCTACTCTTCCCTCGGCTATCCACACACTCATTCGCAATAAGAACCGAGTCAAGAATTTGTCTCCCACCCACAAAGCTATTCTGAGTCTCAGAAATCAACTGATCTAAAACCACTCTCAATCGATTTGCCAAAACCTTAGACAAGATTTTATACACACTCCCCACCAAGCTAATAGGTCGGAAATCTCTAATATTAGAGGCATCATTCTTTTTAGGAATTAATGCAATGAAGGTAGCATTAAGGGATTTTTCAAACTTACAATGTTGAAAAAACTCTTCAAAGACCGCTAAGACGTCTTTCTCCACTACTCTCCAACAATGATGATAAAATGCCATAGTAAACCCATCCGGACCAGGAGCTTTGTCCCCTTCCAAATCACGTACAACTTGAAGTATCTCCTCCCTCTCAAACTTCCTTTCAAGCCAAACCCTCTCCACATCCCCAATACGATCAAATTCCAAACCCTCCACAAAAGGCCTCCACCCCTCAGTCTCCTTGTACAAAGTTTTATAAAATTGTACTACCTGATTAGTCACCTCGGATTCCTCTTCAAACACCACCCCATCCACCTCCAAAGTCCTTAGATGATTAAATCTTCTATGAGAATTAGCCACCTTATGAAAAAACTTGGTATTGTTGTCCCCTTCCTTGATACATAACATCCTAGATTTTTGTCTCCAGGAAATTTCTTCCAAAGAAAGAAGATGCTCCACCCGGGACCTCAAAGCTACTCTATGCCCTTTCTCCCCATCAGTGAGACCAAAGTCCCCTTCCTTGGTGTCTAATTTTTTCAGCTCCTCCAATAATTGTTTCTTTTGACGCTCTACATTACCAAACTCTCGGCGATTCCATTGCACAATCTCCTCTTTCAGAGCCTTCAATTTTTTTGCAAACACGAAACTAGGTGTACCTACAAAAGAATGCCGATTCCACCAGAATTGAACTCTATCCACAAATCCCTTTGTCTTCAACCACATATTTTCAAATCTGAACGGACTTTTCCCCCTTGCCATTCCCCCTGCCTCCAAAAGAATTGGACTGTGATCTGAAATAGGACGTGGTAAAATCCTTTGAAGAACATCTGAGAAATGGTCCTCCCAATCTAGAGTGACCAACGCTCTATCAATCCTGGACATCGTTGGGTTATCAGTACCACTTGACCATGTATATCTACCTCCGTCTAAAGGCAAATCAACCAGGTTAAGGTCCTCAATAAATTCAGAAAATTTTTCCATAGCCAAGGTCAAACGTGCCTCACCCCTACGCTCGCTAGGAAAGCGAACAATATTAAAATCACCAAAGCAATACCACAGTAACCTCCAATATTGCTGAACACCCACCAACTCATCCCACATGTGACCCCTCTCAATATTCTCATTAGGGCCATAAACCCCTGAACATGCCCATATAAAACCATCCCCCACCCCTTGCCACTTTACCGAAACTGAGAAAGTGCCAACCATAACATCTCCAAAACCCTTTTATCCCACATAAGCAAGATACCACCAGCAGTTCGATCAGCCTCCAAAACAGCCCAATCCACATATGGACAGCTCCACAAACTACAAACCAACTGTCTATTTATGCTAGCAATCTTTGTCTCTTGTAAACAAACAACATCGCACTTCCACTCCCGCAACAAATTCTTCACCACAAGACGTTTTTGAGGATCATTTAAACCTCTAACATTCCACGAAAACATTCTTAGCTTCATAAACACTAAACTAACCCCTGCTATTGACACCAACACAAGACCACCTTTTATCTCCTGTCATAATTCACCAAACATATTAAGTTTTGCAACTCTCTACGTCCCTTGTTTTTGGACTTAGCCACTTTTTTACTACCCATTTCTCTCCTGTGTAACACATTGGCTGCTTCCATCTCAGTTTCTAGCCTCTGTAAGAGAGCAATGCACAACTTCTCATGTCTAGTCGTTGACAACCCAACCAATTTACTGAACCCAGGAATTTTGTGCTTCACCCAGCTAGAAATATCTAACTTATTCTCAATACTCAATACCTCAGTGCCCTCCTCCAACTCTACCAACTTTGTTGACACACCCAGATCAATGATTTGCAGAGGTAAACAATCTGACACTTCAGTTTCACCAAACCCCACAGAAAAATCAACTGCATCCTCCACAAGTATGACCTCCCTAGGAAGACTTAAAAGTTCCTTACTAGAGAAAGTATTAACTTCCTGACCCGATACTCCAAAACCAATTAACCCAGCTCGCAAAAACTCCAGAAACTGATCGGGAAAAGAAGGTCCGATCAATCTCGGCACAAATTCGAGAGTTACCAGCCTCTTACCTTCAGAAATCGACCCACCCGACAGCTTATTATGTCCCAAAACACTATTCCGGTCAGAACTGAGCTTGAAACCCATTTTCAGAGGAATCTCGGTGCGCCCCGACACTTCCACCGGTGAAACCCAACGCTGATTAATTGGCATAACTCCCTCTGCCTTGGTCTGCGTCGCCCCTACCGACGAAACCACATGCAATGGACTGACCGATAAACTCCTTTCATCTTCATCGTCTCTCAACAAAACCTCCGGCGTCGCTAACCCAGTTGTAAGTATCCTGGAACTCTCTTCAGTCTCATCGGGACTAAGTTTAGATGAGAGTGGGCCTAAAAAAGCGTTGGAGCATTCTCCAGCCTCTAAACTGCATGGGCTTGTACTCAATGGGCTTAAGTTAGACACAGAATGGGTTACGGGCTGTTTTGGGCCCAACCCGAAACTCAGCTTCTCTGTGACAGCCCGTGGCACCCATTTAAAGGAAGTTTTTCCTTCTTTATAATTATCCCAGAAAACCCGTCTCTTCCCATTCTCAGCCACCACCACTATTAATCCCTTCCCAGTCCATCGTGTATCCCTCAAATCACGCCCCTTCCCCTTTTCAGTTTTATTTGAATTCAAACCAAAAATTAATGGAGATCTGATTTGATTCTGTACCGGTAAATTCTCACCTACATTAATGCCCAAATTAATGCTCCTCCCTCTCCCCTCCCCTCCCCTCACGGCTGCTGTACCAGGCTGACCCACCGGACCAGCAACCACCTGCTTCTGATTCAGCGGCACTGCCATCGTTTCCTTCATCCTATTCTGCTGTTTCTCCCCCATCGCATCATCTATAATATTCTGTCCTACAGCCTTGGTTTATGGAAAGGATGAATACCACCCTTTGCCTGCATTGGACCCTTCACTGTCTCAACAAAAGACCGAGATGGATTACGTTTCTGTGCCTAAGGAATAAACTTTACTTGGCCTGAACCACCAAAGGCATATTGGTTGGGTTCTAACATCTTCCTCAATTCTAAACCAAAAACCTTCCAACCATATTTTTCTTTCCCTTCCGGGATTATGACAGACCTCCGGAGCCCACCAGTTTTGAGTTCAGTCACTAGCAAAACTGACCAAAAGAGTTTGATCCCCGTTGCAAGGTATATGCAGTATCTCCTTCCCTAAGCGTGAAAAATTGTTTGGGATTCACCCCAATCACCATAAGTTCTATATTTTTCATCAACCATAATGCCGCGCTTTTGCCCATAAACACTGACTTCATGAAATATTTGCCCCGTTCAAAAATACGTAACGCAAAATAATTCCCTCCTTCCTCCAAGATAATCTGTTTTCCTTTAGAGAGATTACAAGCTGAGAATTTCACCCAAGCTATGCATAAGTTCTCTGACTTCATTACTTCTCATGAGCTATTGGATACCCCCTTGGAGGGTGGCCTTTATACTTGGTCTAATTCTTCTTAGGTTCTAGATTAGATCAATTTCTTTTTACCCATCATTGGGATGACTTCTTCCCTTATCTTTCTCAAAGAAGATTGTCTAGAGTTTTATCTGATCATTTTCCTTTTCTTTTCGAGGGAGGAAATCAACAAATAGGGCGTAGACCTTTCCATTTTGAAAACATGTGGTTGAAGGCAGAGGGTTTTGTGGAAAAGGTGAAATCTTGGTGGAAGACATATTGTTTTCAGGGGACACCTAGTTATATTTTTGGCCATGAAGTTTAAAGCATTGAAGGTGGATTTAAAAAAGTGGAATGAATTGGAGTTTGGTAATGTCACAGCTAGGAAACAGAAGTTGTGGAGTGAGATAAATGCTTTGGATATTAAAGCAGAAAGATACCCTTTAATGGGTGAGGAAAAATTAGAGGAGGAACAACTTCGTGCTGATATTGAAAAGACTACGCTATTGAAAGAAATTAGTTGGAGACAAAAGTCTAGGATGCATTTGAGGGAAGGGGACTCTAATACAAAGTTCTTTCACTGTATGGCCAACTCTAATCGAAGAAACAACAGTATTACAAGTCTTATGGTGGATGGCGCCTTAACATATAATCAGGACTCGATTACTGATTGTATCACTTAATTTTATAGGAGTTTATATTCTGAGCAGCAAGTCTCTAGATCATTCCTGGATGTGTTGGAGTTCCGTAAGCTTTCTAGGGAGAAGGCAATATGGTTGGAAAGGCCCTTTGAAGAAGCATAAATCCATGAGGTTATACAGGGCTTTAATGGAGATAAATCCCCTAGACCAGATGGTTTCCCTATGTCCTTTTTTTTCAATCTTGCTAGGGAATTCTTAAATCTGATCTTTTGGTGGTAATTCGATACTTTCAAGGTAAAGGTCAGTTTGAAAAAGCTTGAATGCTACTTTTATCACTCTCGTCCCAAAAAAAAAAAAAAAAAAAAATGAGGCAGTAGAAGTGAGGGATTTTCGTCCTATTAGTTTGATTGGGGGGTTTATAAAATCATTGCTAAATTTTTAGCTATTCGGTTGCATGTTGTCCTTGCTAGGGAATTCTTAAATCTGATCTTTTTGCAGTATTCCGATGCTTTCAAGGTAAAGGTCAGTTTGAGAAAAGCTTGAATGCTACATTTATAACTCTCGTCCCAAAAAATATGAGGCAGTAGAAGTGAGGGACTTTCGTCCTATTAGTTTGATTGGGGGGTTTATAAAATCATTGCTAATTTTCAGCTATTTGGTTGTGTGTTGTCCTTGGAGATATCATCTTAGCATCTTAGAAAGCTTTTTTTTTGGAGAGGGAAATTCTTGATTCTGTTTTGATTGCTAATGAGTGTCTGAATGCTAGATTGAAGTCTGGACAACCAGGGGTCCTACATAAGTTGGATGTAGAGAAGGCTTTTGATCATGTGAACTGGAACTTTCTCATTCTTTTATTAGTTTTTTGAAAAGTGGAAGCAGTGGACTTTCTTCTGTTTATATACTGTTCGTTTCTCCATCTTGATTAATGGTTCTCCTTGTGACTTTTTTGGAAGCTTTAGGGGTTTCAGACAACGAGATCCATTGTCTCCTTTGTTATTTGTCATTGTCATGGACACCATGGGAATGTTGGATAAAAGCTGTAAATGAGGACCGTATATCAGGATTCAAAATAGGCAATGTAGAGGGCCATTCTTTGGTTATGTCTCATCTCCTCTTTGCTGATGATTCTCTTATTTTTTGTGATGCAGATCTTGATCAGCTACTTCTTCTCCGTATGATTCTTATATGGTTTGAGACAATTTCAGCTTTGAAATAAATTTTGATAAATGGGCAGATGTTTGTACTCCTCTATCTATAGGTTGTTTGGGTATTAGAAGATTGAGGCTTTTTAATGAAGCCTTGTTAGGAAAATGGAAATGGTTGTGGCGTTATGGTTATGAGAGGAACTGAGGAAGGCATTATGGAGAAGAGTAATAGAAGTGAAGTATGGTAATGAATGGGGGGGATGGTGTTCTAATCCGATTCTTGACCCTTATGGATTTGGTATGTGGAGAACTATTAGACAAGGATGGCCATCTGTGTCAAGCCATATTCTATCTGAAGTTGGGGATGGAACGCGGGTGAAATTTTGGCAAGACCAATGGAGTGGGAGAGTTCTCTTGCTGTTTGCTACCTCGTTATTTTGGATATGTCATAATAAGGAGGGCAAGTGTGGCGGATTTAATGCAGTTCACCAATGGGGTTCTTCATTGGGATCTACACTTTGCACAGGCCATACAAGATTGGGAATTGGAGTCCATTATGACTTTCATGGATACCATTTATGGTTTTAGATTTAGGGGGATTGGGGAGGATAAGATGTGCTAAAAACCTGATAAGAAAAAGGGCTTCAAGGTTGGTACCTATTACCATCTTCTGGATACAGCTGCAATCACCAATGAGCATCCTTTCCCTTGGAAAATCATATGTAGATCAAAAGCCCCTCTAAGAGTAGCCTTCTTTGTATGGACTGCAGCTTTGGGTAAAATTTTGACTATTGACAACTTAAGGAAGAGAAAGGTAAGGATTACAAATTGGTGCTATACGTGTAAATGCAATGGTGAATATGTTGATCACCTTTTGCTACATTGCCCTATTGCTTCAAATTTGTGGTCCATGATTTTGGTTTTGTTTGGAGTTTCGTGGGTGATGCTGAAATCTGTAGTTGAGCTCTTAGCTTGTTGGCAAGGTCATTTTGGTCATCATCGAAATGGTCATATTTGGATGGTTATCCCCATTGCTTGATGTGCATTTGGAGGGAAAGAAATAACAAGAGTTTTGAGGACACCTAAAGTTCTTTGCCTAACCTTAAGTTGTTCTTTTTTAGAACCTTATTAGATTGGCTAACAGCCATGAGGAACCTTTCTTTATTTTCTATTGTTGATTTATTAGATTTATGCAATTTTCGTAACTAATTGTCTACCCCAGTATATTTCATTTATACTTGGGAGACTCATTTTTCCTGATTTATACAATCTTATTACTTATTAAAAAAATGCAGCTAATAATAATTTAGTGGGCTATGCTCCTCTGAGTTACAATAAATTAAGAACTACGCTCTTGCAAAAAGAGATGGGACATGTCGACAAGTTGTTGGGGATGATTAAAGAAACTTGGAAAGAAAAGGTTCAAGTGGAAATCAATGTGATTTCAGCAATGATCTTTGTGGAAAAGAAACAGCTGGGTTTGGGGCGGAAGTTACGTTGGTGAAAAATGGATATTTGTTTCCGTGTGGAACGTGGGTTTGAGGGGAAGTGGGGTGTTGTTTTTTCATAGGTCAAGGAAGTGGGCTTAAAGCCCAGTGGCCAGCCAACTCCTACTAAAGAGCCAGCTCCTGCTAAAGAGAACAGGCCCATATTAAAACCTGCTTGGAAGCCTCGGGATAGCTTCTTGGGCCATATTGGGTCTGTTCAAAAGCCCAAAGCCCAACAGCCAGCCTCTTCTTTACACCCCAATCACGTGAGAAGTCCTTCAATAGTGCTCCCAAATGTGCCAAGTGTCTCATCTCTTTCCCAAGCTGACCCCAAGTCTCATATTCTTGTTGAGGTGGTGCCGGTGAACATGGTGGTGATTTCCTCCTTTGCCGATGATGGTGCATGCTCCAATATTGGCAAATCTGAGTCTGCAATCCAAAACCCAAAGGTTAGTTTTGAGTTTCTGGTCCCACAAATTCTAAATCCAGCTCCCCCCCTTCTTTTGGAACCATTTTTGGTCAATGAGGTGCATAACTACAGGAAACTTGAGAACCCACATGCTGATTTAGTCTCCACTCCACAAATATCGGCTCCCACTTGAACCAATATGGTGGCTTCGAAGTCTAATTCCGAGGTCGATAGTGCTATGGACTTGAATAATTGAGGGGCTTTTCAAACAAGTGGGTTTTAGAACTCGATGATGGGAAGAGAGTGGTGGTGCCGATGGAGATCGAGAGACAGCTTTTTTAGGGGCTCTGTTTTGGATAAGCTTAATGCCATGGATTATTCGGGAAATTCTTTGAGGCCTTTAGAGGTACAATCCAAGTGGGATAGGGTGTTGGTGGAGGATGTAGATTCTGAGAGTTCGTCCAAAGAAGGTTGCTAGATGGTTGAATTTGATCGACGAGGTTCGGATATTTCAAAACCCTTAAATGTGATTCCGTTAGCTATATCGAAGTATATTGAGACCCAAGAAGTCAATAACTAATTTGTCTTTTTGGAAGATGGTCAGTCTAGAAACCATTTTAGTATGTCGCCATGGTTTTCAAAGCAGTTTTAGAAATTTGGCTCTTTTTTGGAGACTCTGGTTGAAAGTTTGGAAGAACTTGCATCTAATTTCCTCTTGGCTATTGAGGAGAAAATTAGACAAAGGGCTGCCAGGAATGCTTTGAGAAAAAAACCAAAGGGACTAGGTAAGGGTCTAAGGGATTTGAGGAGCTTGATGAGCTCTATTAATTATGATTCCACATCTGGTAAAGCAAGAGGTTCCAATAGGGAAAGGGCTGTAATTGTGTCCCAATGAATTTGAAGATAATCTATTGGAATGTGAGGTGGCTGAATGAGAAGGATAAAAGACTTCAAATTTGGAACCTTATTAGAATTTGGCAAGCTGATGTCATTTGCTTGCAGGAGACTAAGATGGAGCTTATCACGAGGGGATTTATTAAAAGTCTTTGGGGTTGTCAACATGTTGATTGGGTATACTTGAGCTCATTAGGCGCATCAGGTGGGATTTTGGTAATGTGGGATAGGATGGTGGTGGAGAAGTTGGAATAGGTTGTGGGTGATTTTTCGGTGTCTTGTAAATTTAGGAATGTGGGAGACAATTTTGAATGGGCATTCCCTGGTGTGTATGGTCCTAATGTGGGTAGGGAGAAGAGGCTGATGTGGGAGGAGTTAGCGGGTCTTTATAGTTGGTGGAATTTGCCATGGTGTGTGGGTGGTGATTTCAATGCTATTTGTTTTCCTCCTGAACGTTGGGGGCAGAAAACTTCACTTGGGATATGCATAATTTTTCTGAGTTCATCTCTTTAATAGGTTAATGGATATCTCTTTGGAGGGTGATAGTTACACTTGGTCAAACTATGAGAGAATATATTTTGGATGAGATATGATGGGACAAAGTTGACTATATTCTTCAATTCAAAGGACCTATTTATGAGATGCTTCAAGTAGCTGACAAGGATAAAGCTATTCTTCATGAGGTGTATGAAACGTGGGATTCAATGATATTTTTTTTATAAAAAAAAAAGGAAAAAAAAAAAAAAGAAAAGAAAAAAAAAGAAAAAGAAAGAAAGAAATATACCGGTTAGAGGGTAAGCAAGAACACGAGTAGTGTATATTTTATGATGTGGTATACAATGTACTCATTGATCGGTGGAACAAAAACTGCACACTACTTCATTGCCTTGCTCACCCCTTGAATTCTAAGTAAGATTCCTTTCTTTTCTAATTTTTCTTTTCTTCCTTTTGAAGTAAATAAACTCATAATTTTTAGTATTACTACTTATATATTTATTTTTAACTAGGTATTATACCAATCAATGGACTGATGAGGGGAAAGGTCATGATCCTAGAAAAGTGCTTGAAAAGATGATTTCCAGATTTGGAAGATAGAAAGAAGGTGCATATGGAGTTCGGTTTATTTTCAGGACATGTGTCCTATGATGGTGATTGCATGGAAGAAAGATATAACTTAGATCCAACGCTTTAGTGGTTAGTCCATGGGTCCTCATTACCTATGCTTCAAAGCATAGCTGTAAGGCTTCTTGGACAACCTTGTTAGTCATCATGCGCCGGGAGGAATTGGAGTACATATGGCTTTATTCTTTTTTCCCTTTCGTTTTTTTTTTTTTTTTGATAAATGGCTTTATTCATTTTTTGAAGAGGAACAAAATTGCTACTAAACATGTTGAAGATTTACTATTTGTTTATTCTAATCTTCGACTTCTTTCAATAAGCAAAGAGTACATTAAAGGAAAATCTCAAAAGTGGAACATTGGTGGTGATTCTTGTGATGAGTCATTTGGAGGACCTAGGTTACTTGAGACTGCATTTTTATCATTGGATGAGCCAGAGTTGGAGGTAATGCTTGTTGAAATTGATGAGGACAATGTTGAAGAAGAGAATGTTGTTGTTATGTTGTCATCTCGAAGGCTTGTCTTTTCTTTTTTGTTTTTTTGTTTGATGTTAAATGTAGTTTATTTGAAGCATTGAACCCTTTGTTTGCACTTTAAACAACACTTCATGGGTGTTCGTTTATTTGAACTCTTGGTTTGTATTTGAGACAACATTTTATGGGTATCATTGTACTTGTTTGTTGTTTATTATTGCCTTTAAATTAATTTTAGATATGCTTTCAAGCATTTTATTGTTGTTACTTAATTTTAAAACTTAAAATAAACATAAATTATGTCCAAAAATATTTAAATATACCTAAAAATAAATATTTATTAATTAATTAAGTATCCTATCCTAGGTTTTTCAAGAAATGTTGTTTCTTTGTACCTGTACCAATATCCATATCCAAACCTATGACCTGTGCATAGTAGGTAACAGGCCTCTTGTATTTTTGAGTAAGAGTATGATTATGGATTATGATTAACAATTACCTAAGCCATCTTCAAAATTTTGACAAAAAATAATCATTTTTTTTCTGTAAGCTTCATCATGGGATTGTTAGAAGTTTTCTCAAAATCAAAAATTTTCCAAGTATTGTTTAGTCAAACTTCTCCTCTTAAACATTAAAAGTAGAAATTTATTTAATTATTTAGTTTTATTTAAGCTGTGTTGATGTAGGACAAATTAGGGATTTGTCTAACCTTTAGTTGTTTAGGGTTGGGAAAGAAGAAGAATTAGAGAGAAGTTAAGGCTGTTTAGGGGCTGTGTGAACATTAACCATGAACAGTAATCCTAGAAAGAAAGAAGAGAAAATAAAGAGAAGAGAGAAGGAGAAAAAAACAACAAAGGCCAACGTGCCTATTGCTCAAAACACTCAATTTTATTAATCAACTCATTCTATTTTCTTTGAATGCATCTAGCACAATATATATAAGGACTCTTACTTGTACTAGTAGTATTAGGATTTCTAATAGTACAAGGACTACTATTTAACCCTAATAAATTAAACCAAAGCCCATACATAAAGATCCATACATAGTGAGCAGTTTTTCCCTTGGAAAAGCATTTGGAAGCAGAAGATTCCTTCTAGAGTGGCTTTCTTTGTTTAGACCGCTGCCTTGGGGAAATGTCTGACAATTGACAATTTAAGGAAAAGAAAGGTTTGCATTTTGGATTGGTGTTATATGTGCAAATCAAATTGTGAATCTGTTGACCATCTTTTCCTTCATTGCCCGGTTGCTTCGGAGTTGTGGGATATGGTATTTGGTTTATTTGGAGTTTATTGGGTTATGCCAATGTCTGTCGTTAGGCTTTTAGCTTGCTGGCAAGGTCAATTTGGTCACCATCGTAATGGAGATATATGGATGGTTGTTCCTCATTGTTTGTTGTGGTGCATTTAGAAGGAGAGAAATAGTAGGTGTTTCGAAGACAGCGAGCGTTCCTTGCCTGACATCAAGCTTCTATTTTTCAGAACTTTATTGGACTGGTTGTCTGTGTGGAGGAATCATCATTTTTCTTCTATTTTGGATTTTCTTGATTTTTGTAATGTTCGTTCTTGATTTGTTCACCCTTGTATACCCCCTGTGTACTTGGGTGTCTCTCTTTTTTATCAATGAAATTTTTTATTACTAATCAAAAAAAAAAAAAAAAGATCCATAATTAAATAAGACTCATTAATAAAACTCATGGCATATAACCATGGCCCATACCCAACAATTTTAAAATTACTAAAATACCCTTGACTCAAGAATAACCAAATGAAATATAAAAACTTAATTAACTACCATGGACACTTATTCTTGGGCTTTACCTTAGCCTTAGGCTTCCAAAGAGAATATCCTTTCTTTAACCATGTTATGCTTCTGCCATCAATTCTCCCCCTCTGAAAAGAACTCGACTCTGTCAAGTTAGGAGTTGGACCAAAAATACCATCAGAAGGCACAATTTTCCGAATAAGGAAGGAACTCTTCTTTAACTTCAAGTTTGGCATGTCTCTTGCACATGTGAGAGTGTACTTCTTGTTGCCTTCAAAAAAAGAATAAGTATTGGCACATCCAGCATGGCGTGCATCGTGATCCCATATCCATGGCCGACCCAAATTTATGTGACAAAGCTTAAGGGGCAGCACATCACACATAACAGTCTCCTTAAGCTTGCCAATTTCAAATGTGACTAGGCACTGCTTATCAACCTTCAACTTTGTGTTTGTGACCCATGCAACATAATAAGGATTTAGGAGTGGCTCTACTTTTAATCCCAATTTCTGCACTGCATCCTCAGATATTGTATTAATACCACTCCCAGTGACAATTAACAAGAACATATTTGTTTCTTGCAATTAACTCGAGTTAAAAAAAATTTTCCCCTATGATAGCGGTCTTCTTCACTTAAACATCTTAGTTAAATGCTGTAAGAAGTGGATGAATGATGCCTAGCATACCCTCATCATTAAGAACTAATTCATCAATGTTCAGCATACCCACATCATCCAAATCTGAGTCATCAATGTTCTCTTTCAAGTTAGCATTGAGAGGTTCACAAATCTCTTCTTGAATTTCAAGTTGCTTGGATCCCTTGATTGCCTCTTGACTAGGACTATCCTTTCCGAGCATAGCAACTAGTTTTGAAGGACATTGAAAAAACATAAGCCAAAACCTCCACAATCAAAGCACTTTGCTCTAGAATTAGAACTACTCCCTTGTGATGTAGAAGTATTAGAACAAACATTATTGTTTGGTGGATAAGAATTACCTTGAGACTTATCAATAGACTTCTCCAAATTAACATCCACAATTGTTCTCTCACCTCTAATATTTTTTTTTTGATAAGTAATAAGAATTCATTGATAGAAAAAAAGATACACCCAAGCACACAGGTAGTATACAAGGGGGAGCAAGTCAAGAATGAAAATTACAAAGGTCAAGTAAATCCAAAATAGAAAGAGGATGGTTTCTCCACACAGAGAACCATTCAAGTAAGGATCGGAAGAAAAGAAGCTTGAGGTCAGGCAAAGCACGCTCAGAGTCTTCAAAACATCTACTATTCCTCTCCTTCCAAATACACCACATCAAGCAAAGAGGAATGATCTTCCAAATGGCTCCATTGCGGAGGCGACCAAAGTGACCTTGCCAACAAGCAAAGAGACCAACAACAGAAGAGGGCATGATCCAACACACTCCAAATAAACCAAAAACCATATTCCATAACTCCGAGGCAACCGGGCAATGAAGGAAAAGATGGTCAACGCTTTCACTACTACGCTTGCACATATAACACCAATCCAAAATGCAAATCTTTCTTTTCCTAAGATTGTCAATAGTCAAACATTTCCCCAAGGCTGCGGTCCAGACAAAAAAAGCCACTCTAGAGGGGATCTTCTGCTTCCAAATATTTTTCCAAGGGAAAAAATGCTCACAATGACCAACAAGAAGATGATAGTAGGAACTAACCGTGAACCCCTTACTCTTACAAGGCAGCCAAAGTCTCTTATCCTCCTCAATTCCCCTTACAGGAGTGCTATAAATGGAGTTGATGAAGCTCCTGAAAGCTTCCAATTCACGATTATGCACCTCCCTACAAAACTGAATCTCCCAATGGAGGACTCCATTGGAGAATCTCATAAGATCCGCCACACTTGCCTCTTTGCTACTGCTTATCCTATATAAATCAGGAAAGCGGACAGCGAGAGAGGAAGTCCCACACCAACGATCAAGCCAAAACTGCACTTTTGAACCATCACCAATCTCAAACATAAAAAACCGAGATAAAGAGTGCCACCCCCTGCTAATATTTTTCCACAAGCTGACACCATAAGGACTAGAGGAAGAGCTAGAACACCAACCACCCCGATCACAACCATATTTTACCTCTATCACTTGACGCCAGAGAGCATCCCTTTCTAGTCCGAATCTCCAAAGCCATTTCCCTAAAAGAGCTATATTGAAAGTTCTCAGGTTCCTAATCCCTAAACCACCTGAAGAAAGCGGGGTACACACCGTAGACCAATCAACCAAATGAAATTTGGGCTCATCTCCTAGGCCACCCCACAGGAAGTCCCGCTGAAGTCTAGCAATACGGTTGGCCACAGAGGCAGGAATAGGGAATAAGGAGAGAAAATAAGTAGGAAGGTTAGAGAGCGTGCTTTTAATTAAAGTGACTCTACCTCCCTTAGATAAATATAATTTTTTCCAGCCTGCTAATTTTCTTTCCATCTTCTCAAGAATTGGGTTCCAAATAGACTTGTCTTTGAATTTTGCCCCCAAAGGAAGACCCAAATATTTCATTGGGAGAGACCCTTGATTGCAGCCTAAGATAGCCACCAAAAGATCCATGTTATGGACAGCCCCCACAGCCACCAGCTCAGACTTACCCAAATTGACCTTCAGACCAGACACAGCCTCAAACCAAATGAGCACCAAACGGAGAATCAGCAGATGATCAATATTAGCATCACAGAAAATAAGAGTATCATCAGCGAAGAGGAGATGAGAAACCATCAGAGATCTACCAGTAGGAGCACCTGCATTAAAACCTGACAAGCGACCTTCAAGGACCGCCTTATCCAACATCCTACTGAGAGCCTCCATAACCAGAACAAATAATAAGGGAGACAAAGGATCACCTTGCCGTAACCCCCTAGAACTTCCAAAGAACCCATGGAGAGTACCGTTAATAAGGATAGAAAAACGAACAGTAGATAAACAAAAAGAGATCCAACGCCTCCACCTATCAGGAAAGCCACAACGCTCAAGCAAGAGGGTAAGAAAGCTCCAGTTCACATGATCGAAAGCTTTCTCAATGTCCAGTTTACATAGCAGCCCAGATTGACCAGACTTCAGTCTACTGTCAAGACACTCATTAGCTATGAGGATAGAGTCGAGAATTTGCCTATTAAGAATGAAGGCATTCTGAGGAGCGGAGATGATCTCGCCTAAAACCAAGCGCAAGCGAGAAGCCAAAACTTTAGCAAGAATTTTATAAACTCCCCCAACGAGGCTAATAGGCCGAAAGTCTTTTATTTCCACAGCTGCGGCTTTTTTTGGAATAAGAGCAATGAAGGTTGCATTCAAGCTTTTTTCAAACTGGCCAGAGACATGGAAGTGATGGAACACCGCCATGATGTCAGTTTTGAGAATCCCCCAACAAGCTTGAAAGAAAGCCATCGAAAAACCGTCAGGCCCAGGAGATTTATCCCCATTAAACTCCTTGATGACCTCTAAAACCTCAGATTCCTCGAAAGGTTTTTCTAACCAATCCGCATTGTCCCCAGAGATACAAGGGAAGTCCAAAGCATCCGGAAAATGGCGCTGCACTTGCTGCTCAGAGTATAGGTGTATAAAGAATTGTTCAATATGATCAACAATCCTATCCTGGTTGGTAGTCTCAGCCCCATCAATCATAAGGGTTTCAATACAATTGTTTCTTCTATTAGAATTAGCCATTCTATGAAAAAACTTTGTATTAGAGTCACCCTCCTTTAAAAATAATATTTTGGACTTTTGCCTCCAACTAATCTCCTCAAGCAAGGCAGCCTTCTCAAGATCGACACGAAGGGAAGCTTGATCCAATTTTTCCTCTTCAGATAAGGGTTGAAAGTCCTCTTTGACATCTAAAGCATTCAACTTACTCCATAGCAGCTGCTTCTTTGCTGAGATATTGCCGAAATCGGACTCATTCCACTTCTTTAGGTCCGATTTTAGAGCAGACAACTTCTTGGCAAGAATGTAACTAGGGGACCCATGAAAATGGTAATTCTCCCACCAGGACTTCACCTTATCAAAGAACCCTTCCGCTTTCAACCACATATTCTCAAAACGAAAAGGAATTCGCCCTCTTCGATGACTCCCACTCTCCAAAAGAATAGGGAAGTGATCGGATAACACTCTAGGAAGCCTTTTTTGGGATAAATGAGTGAAGTGATCAACTAGAGTCGGAGAGAAGAGAAACCGATCAATTCTAGAGGCAGAGGCGGAATTAGACCAAGAGTAGAGACCTCCCTCTAAAGGAATATCCATAAGCCCATGAAGAGCAATAAAGTCCGAGAAGTCATACATGCAGCGAGAGAATCTTCCTGCCCCTAATCTCTCCGAGGGAAAGCGGATGACATTAAAATCACCTCCCAAACACCAAGGCAAATTCCACCAACTAATCAAGCCAGCCAGCTCTTCCCACATAAGATGCCGATTCCTGTTTAAGTTTGGACCATAGATGCCAGAGAAGGCCCACTCAAAATGGTCAGAAACATTTTTGAACCTACACGAAATCGAAAAGTTCCCCACTGCTTCCTCTAACTTTTCCACCACCCTTCTATCCCACATGAGGAGGATACCACCGGAAGCACCTTCAGAGCCTAAATATAACCAATCAAGGAAGGGACAACTCCAAATGCTTCTAACTAGGCCTCTAGTAACCCATTCCAGTTTTGTTTCTTGCAAACAAACAATATCAGCCCTCCAAGAGCGTAAAAAATTGCGAATCTTGAGCCGTTTATCTTTGTCATTCAACCCTCTAACATTCCAGGATATAATCTTCAGATTCATTGGGAAACAAAGAGAGCCCTGTCCTTACCAACACTAGAGCGTCTTGAAGACGCAGAACCATAATTGACAGAGCTGAATAAGCCCCTTAATTCTCTTATTCCTTTCCTCCCTGAGCTCTTCTCGACTTTGTCAATTTTATCCTTGACTTCCCTCTGCTGTATCTCAGTTTCAACAGCCAACAAGAATTTGGTTGCTGGCTCTTCTAATCCGTTAAGGGAAGTCCCAAGAAAATCATCAAAACCACGGAATTTATCCAGGAACCATTCCGAGTAACTGCCTTTACCCAGCAAGTTCTCAACTACCAGAGTTGCTGGCTGAACAGAAACTTCCGAGTCAGCCAAAGGAAAAGAGACAGCCAGAGGATCGACATTGAGGGGAGGCGAAGAATCAGAGAATTGAGCATTCTCGGAAGAAAAAACTGGAGACCAATCCTCCACAATAACCTCAATCCCTTTTTCCGACTCAGAACAGCACTCCGTAGATTCCGAATCCTTCGCCGGAACTATCTCTAAAATGTTTGAGTTGTCCACTCCAGCAAATTCATCTCCCGGAGGCAAAGAAATATGAATCGGAACTGCCACCCTCTTCCCATCTCGTAATTCGAGAACCCACTGGTCGGAGTTTCCCCATTTCCTGACGGCATCCTCTGAGTGCCGCTGAATGATCTGTTGGATGTTGCGTTGCAAATCCACATCATCATCGGAGCACCAGGAATCATTTAAAGAACCATCGGAGGCCAGTGACTCAGAGACGGAGGCGTCGGAACTGACCAGGGCAGGAAGAATCTTGTCGGTGCCTGACGGTTCAAAGTGGGTCAGAGGCAAAGAGCCATCGGAGGCCATAGACTCAGTGACGGAGGCGTCGGAGCTGTCCAGGGCAGAAAGAAGGTTGTCGGTGCCTGTCGGATCCAAGAGGGTGAGATGCTGCTCCGCGTCGGACATGACGCTACTCGAGGCTGAAGGAGACGGAGAGAAAGGGAGAGTGGGAATAGACTGAAAAAGGTTCAAAGAGGGCCGGTGGGGTTTGGGCTTCCAAATATGGGAGGGTTTAATTTTGGGTATTGCTTGCCACTGGAGCTCTCATTAAGGCCTTCTTTTTAGTCTCCTCTTCCATTTGGTATGCAATTTGAATTGCGTATACCATAGTATAAAGCCTACTTGCAGCTAAACCCGAAGAAATATTAGGATTCAAACCTTGGCGATACATAGAAATCATCACATCCTCATTTCATGGGAATCCCAATCTCATAGCCAAGCTATAGAGTTTATTGGTATATACTCTTCAACTGAATAACTTCCTTGCACCGACTGTGTAAATTGTAAGCGGGCTCATTGCTTGTAATTTGGTGGTATAAAGTAACGAGTCATAGCACTTTGCATGTCTTCCCACGATTGAATGGCAATTTAGTGAGTTTGTTGATACTTTTCCCACCATATTCTAGTTGTCCCTTTGAGTTTAGCTTCTGCAAAAAAGAGTTTTCGCTCTTCACT
Organism: Quercus robur; assembly: GCF_932294415.1. Lineage (NCBI taxonomy): Eukaryota > Viridiplantae > Streptophyta > Magnoliopsida > Fagales > Fagaceae > Quercus > Quercus robur. The sequence continues at coordinate 28,499,385 of NC_065539.1, read as the reverse complement.
TAAGCTATACCATCTGAAAAAGCTTTCAATACTATTCAGCCAATCAAAGAACACCTCCAGATTGCCCTCCCCCATAAAAATCACTAACTTCTAGTTTAACACCTCTATCCACATCCGTTAATCAAGGCTCCCCATAAGAACGGACCGATGATGGATGGTAAGGCTGATTCCCTTCCATATAACCAGCACCTTCAAGAGGAAAAACAATATTGGGTTGTGTTTGCTGTGGGGGCACCTAACTAGTGCTTGGAACAAAGGAATTTGTGGAAGAAAAAGGCATTGAACTTGAGGGGAATACAGGGGCCGTGCTTGGACCTGATTGGGGAACTTGGGGTCTTATTCAAAGGTGGTTTCAGCAGAAAATTTGCTAAGAATGATTGCCAACAGCTTATTGAATTCACCTCTCATGGCGGATAAGTCTTCCAATTTTGTCTCAATGGAATTCACCTTCTCACATAACACATTTAAAGTCTTCTTTGTGCTTTCGTAATCTTGAGAAAAAGCCTTGAATTAAGACTCTAATTCTGCGTTAGTCATCATTTTTTTTTTTTAATGAATTCTGTCAAGCAGTTGGCTGAAGAAGATTTTCACAAAGAAGTTGTTGTAGGATTTTCACTCTGATACCAATTTGATGTAGGACAAATAAGGAATTTGTCTAACCTTTTGTTGTGGTGGGTTCAGGGTTAGGAAAGAAGAAGAATTAGAGAGAAGTTAGGGTTGTTTAGGGGCTGTGTGAACACTAAACGTGAACAATAACCCTAGAAAGAAAAGAAGAGAAAATAAATAGAAGAGAGAAGGAGAAAGAAACAACAAAGGCCAACATTTTAAGATTCCTAATAGTACAAGGACTACTATTTAACCCTAATAAATTAAACCAAAGCTCAAACATAAAGACCCATAATTAAATAAGACTTATTAATAAAACCCATGGCCTATAACTATGACCCATACCCAACAATTGTAAAATTACTAAAATACCCTTGACTCAAAAATAACCAAATAAAATATAAAAACTTAATTAACTGTCATTGACACTTATTCTTGGGCTTTGCCTTAGTCTTAGGCTTCCAAAGAGAATATCCTTTCTTTAACCATGTTATGATTCCGCCATCATGTGTATTATAAATTAGCGTTATAGTTAATTAAGTTGTATCCACTATCCAATGCTTTTTTTTATACTGAGGATTTTCTTAGTTGTAGGGCTAAAAGTTGTCTATTTTATAGATAAGTATTTTTTAGTTGAGATTCTTGAGAAGTCTTTTAATTATAGATTTCTTCTTTTTATTGAGAAGTCTTTTAGTTGTAGATCTATTTAACAATATTATTATTTTAGATTACATTACACATTTGTCAGAAAGTTAGCTATGCTACCTTGCATAACTTGAGGCATTCTAGGGTTTCAAAATTGAACTCTCTCAGCTTATGTTGATCTCTTCCTTCGGGAATCTACTCTCTCAAGAATCAGTTCAAGCACCACAATTGAACAAATACCCCGAAATTTTGCAAATTATTGAATTCCATTGGACTGAGAAACCTAGGTTGATTCTTAAAATAAGAGATACACAAGGTGACGCAGGACAACAAGAACAAAATTAAACAACAATAAAATAAAAGATATGATCTAAAAGTCAGCACCTAGGCCTGGCTTGGAGTCAGCACCAAGCAGGAAAACCACTAAGAGTCAACACCAGACCAAAGAGAGACCAAACTGCCATTCTTTTCATTCATCAAAATATCAATTACCTTCTCAAGGAGTACAAAAGGTTGCTTATAAAGGATTGCTAAACCCTAACTCTAATTGGCTAGGAAACCCTAAATGTTTTATTACAAAAATAACCTTGCTTCCAAATTAAAATACTAACAGCCTAATAAACTACTAGGACCTAAAACATAAAAATACAATTGACTTGCAAACATAAATAATACTAAATAAAAATCTTCTTGCGTCTCTCGCATCATTCTCCTCTGGTTGGAGAAAATTCGACCTTGAGTTTTAAAGCTTTGAAGGATTAGAATGCTAACAAGTAAAACTTACTTCAAGTCTGGAATCACCTTAGGGAGCATAGAGAAAATAAAAACCTTGAGTTCCACCACATCAAACTCATCAGGAATCACAAAAATCAATGTGTGGAATCAGCATAATATCATCTTGTACCTTATGAACCATAGGAAGCTCAGTGGTTTTAACCTCTTCGACTTCACCAAGATGTAGATCTTCAAGCACTATGGAGGGTTGATTAGAAGCACATTCAACAAGTTCAATTTTCACATCATGTCCACCCTCAACCTTGCTGGGTAGTTTTTGAGTGGGTGCCATTATCTTTTCTAGCTGGGCATTAATCCTAGTGATTATTTGCTCCCCCAATTTCCACAAAGTAGGGGAAACATTTTAATTTTCCTTTCTTACACAAGCAAAAAGTAAACTAAGAAGATCCAAGGAAATGTCTTCATTTTCATCTATGATCAGAGTCATAATTGTATCCATGGCTGAAAATGCAGTAGGTGGATGGTTGGACCTAATTATTTTAAAGAAATTTTAAAACATCTCAACAACCAATGCATTACACTTAAGGTCCAGCATCACCAGGAATAACTTAACCTTGGCAAAAGTATCAAGAATTGAAATTGCCTTTTTATAACAGTAAGTGGACACATGAGACAATTTTCCAAATATTGCTACAATCATTTGAAATATTTCCTTCATTTGCTCATCCCCATATGGAGCATCTAGTGTTGTTATCCTTGCAATTTCAGTAATGCACGATACAACTAAAACTTTCACATCCATTTCAGCATGTCTCAAAAGTTTGAATGATCAACGCCTTCACTAAGGGTAAAAGTGCATCTCACATTGATTTCGATGGTTCTTGCTCCACATATGCTAACAAATTTTCAACTTTATCAAGAAGAGTGAGGAGATCATCAATGGAGGAAGGAGGGTTAAGGAGTCTATTCCCATCCTCCTTAAGCTGCTTCTCAAATTCTTTATCTTTAAGTTGCTTCTCAAGCTCTCTATCAAAGGAAGTCATTTTCTATGAGTTTTTCTTCTTCAATGGGGTAGTTGGGTCGGGTAAATGCTAGCTTGAAGTTGAGCTGGAATTTTTTTTATTTTTTTATTTTTAAAGAAAACTAGTGTTGTAAAAGGTGGGGTTAGGGCTTGTTAACAAATGGGCCGGGTCAAGGGTTTGTTTCTAAAATGGGTTGGTTAGGATTTTTTTTTGGTTAAGAAAGTGGATAACGCGGAAGGGGTCTGTATTGGGTTACCTTTGAGATCGGGTCGATGGGAGACTTGCAGCGGACCGATGGTGAGCAAGTGAAGGTCATGGTGGCATGAAGCAAGGATGGAAGGTGCTCATGCTGGGCTGCCGCAACTGGGGCTTGTGAGTGAGTATAGTGGTAGTCACAACGGCAGATGGGAATCGATGGAGGTGGATCTCCATCGCAAGGAAGGCCACAAATTGAAGATTCGGGGTCGGCAGCAACAGGACTTCTTCCCTGTCTTCATGGTCGCAAAGGGTTGGTGATTTGAGTGTGGACATAGGATCTATGGCCATGGGGTTGGGGTCTTGGACCGGCTGGGATGTTTATGTTAATGGTGGCGATATGGCTTGAGGAAGGAGAGATTGGTGATTCACGTTGGGTCTGGGAATTTGGTAGGTTCTCTGTTTGGTTTGAAATCTGGGTTACAGTGGTGTGGTGTGGTGTGGTGTGGTAGTATTTAGATGGGTGGAAAATAATGAAAGCAAAAGATTTTTTTTTGTAAATACTTTTCTGGTTCGTGACTACGGAGGTGATGCTTCAAATAGATCGATGTTTGTTCTGATACCAAAACCGATGCAGGAGAACCAAAACAAAATTAAACAATAATAAAATAAAAGATATGACCTAAGAGTCAACACCTAGGCCTATTTTGGAGTCAGCACTAAGCGGGAAAACCACTAAGAGTCAGCACTCCTAGGGTGGACCTGGAGTCAACACCAGACCAAAGAGAGACCAAACTGCCATTTTTTCATTCATCAAAATATCAACCACCTTCTCAAGGAGTACAATAGATTGCTTATAAAGGATTGCTAAACCCTAGTTCTAATTGGCTAAGAAACCCTAATTGCCTTATTATAAAAATAACCTTGCTTCCAAATTAAAATACTAATAGCCTAATATACTACTAGGACCTAAAACATAAAAATACAATTAACTTGCAAACATAAATAATACTAAATAAAACTCTTCTTGCGTCTCCCGCATCACAAGGTTTTAACAACTAAATCCCCATGAATAAATGGGGATCCTTTCTTTGTCTATTGCTCAAGTTAGCACAAGAAAATTGGTTTCTTTTTGTTTGTGTGTGTGTGTGTGTGGGTGGGTGTTTGGGGGGTAATAAGATTCAAATGAGAAAATTGAAGGGCATAGCCCTTGTACATGGAAAACACATAAGAGATTCAAAATGAAAGGGGGGGAAAAATAAGATCTAAAAATATCCAAAAAGGTAGAAGAAACAAAAACCCCAGTGTAAAACTAAAACATACATTGTCAAACAGGAAGATAACAGAAGGCTGTGCCAAGTCTATTTTTTTTTAACTTGAAACATTTCGACCTGGACCATTGCCTATTACAGACTACTATGAGCACCGGGATAAACGATCCAAGTAACACTAAAAATTCCTATATGAATGCTGTATTAAACATCATATGCCCTTAAGCAATTAAATTACTAAATCTTCCATTCAGAAAAGAACACAACTTCATAGTGGTATAATTGAAGATTTGAACATAGTTTTTCAGGTAATGTTAATGTCATGGAATAACATATGCATTTACCTTGTGATTTTGCTTAAGAGATCTCAAACACTCTCTCATTTGCTCTGCTTTTGTGGCAGGCCTAACCGGCAAAGAGCTCTGCAAGTTGATAGAACAATATATTTTTACTAAGGGCTTTACACTAATCTCAAGAAAATTATGAATGAAATTCAAAAGGCCAATTCTTTATCCATACAAGCCAATACCTTTTTCTCCTCCACAACAGGTGCAGAAGGTTTTACAGCTGAAGGATCCTCTGGTGGCAATCCAAGCTTCCGCCTTCTTTCTGCCTGTAAAGACATAAATAATTCACTCAAAAACAACAGAAATTGCCTAACAACCTACAAGAAGCAATTTACTGAAAAGGACAATGGGGCATTTTGAGAGGTATTGTTGCCAAATGAAATAATAGCAGTCTCAGTACCCTTCTTCTACCTTGGGAAAGGATTATTCAATCCAATAAATGCTAAGCAAAATGGAAACCCACTTTTTGCACACCACTTTGAGCTTCTAAATACATACACCACAAAGTAAGTCACTGCATGCATAACCTGAATACCGAGAGCCTTAACTTCCTGACAAAAGGGACTTATAATTATTACACATCTTGAACAATGAACGTCCTCTAGAAGTCCAGGAATTACAAATCTACCCCTTTACTAAAGTGCACACAGCAAACAAGCTATCACAGAATTCCTAGGATCCAAAAGAAAGAAGAACGGGACAAATCCTAGGTTTCACCACATAGATTTGATCTGGCTCTGATACCAAGTTGGCACAAGACGAAATGGGTAGTAAATAAAAATAGCAGAAAGAAGAATAGGACAAATCCTACGCTTCACCACCTAGAATTTGAATAAAAACCTAAGGGTGAAGGAAAAAAAATTGAATAAAAACCTAGGCTTCACAACTCAAGGGTGCTTGGAATCACCATCAAGCTTAGATAATCATCTCTAATCAGAATTTTTACTAAAATAGCATTGCTTCAAACTATTCCTAGATCCTCTTTTTAATAAGTTCCAGGGATTACATAAAGGCACAACTAAATCCCATAAAATCCTCATCAACACTAATGCCCAAATTCAAAAAGAAATCTAATCCAAAATTGAAAAATGAAATCTGAAAAACAAAATATTCTGACATAAAATTGACTGTGCTCCTTGCATCCATGGATGGATGCTGTTGGATGTCCTCCATTAAATTTTTAATCATCTTGCTATCTTTGACCTAGTTCATTTTTCATGCAAAATATAGATGACATTAAATCTCCTCCCTTATATTACAATGATCTGTTAATATATGACCATGTTTAACCACATAAGTTCATGGTAGAGAACCTGTTGCCCCCTTCTTAAGGGTGCTAATGAGGTACATCAATTATGAAAACACCCTAACTAGCTTTGCCCAGTCCTTATTGTATCTGGGTCTGGGATTCACTACAGTCAATTTCCAAGGAATAACAGCTACAGGTTTGACAGTAACTGCCAACCAGAACTGAACTTTAGCAGCTGCATAAGAACAAAAGAGTTTGCAGAGAACAGTTTACCTCTGACAACTAATCTAGATACAAAATTAGAATGGAAATGATAGAATATTCACTGTTACAGATTACGAGGTAACTTTCAAAATCATACAAATATTGCACAAATCTGTGGCCTGACACTTCTCCAATGGAATTTTTTTTTTGATAAGTTACACTTCTCCAAAAGAATTCTTTAGTTGAATGGGAAAATAATGTAGGATAATAATCATAATAAAAGGAATCTCAGATGAAGGTTTCATTATATTCATGGGTATAGACACATGGGGGGGATGGACTTCTAAGTTTGGTAGGGGAGTTCATGGGTGTGGTTTATGGAGAGGTATTCGTATGAGTTGGGAGGATTTTAGCAAAAATACTAAGTTTGTTGTTGGGATCGGAATAGATTGAGATTTTGGCAGGACGGATGGTGTGGGGATCAACCTTTCCAACTGGCTTTCCCGAGGCTGTATGGTATTGCTACTAACAGGGAGGCTTCTGTAGAATCTTCTTTGACAAGGTTGGGGACGGAGGAGAGAAGAAGTTGGGGTGTTCGCTTCATCCGGTAATTTAATGATTGGGAGATGGATGAAGGGTTGAACTTTCTTCATATTTTGGGAGCTATTATTCCTTTATTGGATGTTGGAGACTAGATGAGGTGGAAGTTGAAGCCTAATGGGGACTCTGACATTTGGTTGTTTTATAACAAGCTGCGAGATACTCCCTCTATTGATTTTCGTTGGAAAGGGATTTGGAAAGTTAAGGCCCCTCAGCGTGTTTCCTTTTTCATTTGGTCTATACCTTGGAATAAGATCCTCACAGGTGATAACTTGAGACTAAGGGGTTTTGATTTTGCAAATTGGTGTATTATGTGTCATCGCTGTGGGGAGATAGTGGATCACTTATTTCTTCATTATGAGATGGCTTATCAATTGTGTAGTTTTGTTTTTAATTCTTTTGGTATATCATGGGTCATACCTAGAACGATTCTAGGTCTGCTTTTTGGTTGGTGGAGTTGGTTGGGGAAGCACTCATCTATTATCTAGAATTTAGTTTCGTTGTGCTGACTATGGTGTCTTTGGAAGGAGTGGAATCAGCGGACTTTCGAGAACTTGGATAGTTCCCAAGATCAGATGCTTGCTTCTTCTAGCGGAACTTTATTCGATTGCTCTCGGGCTTAGGGACTCATGACTAGTGATTCTCTCCCTTCATTTCTTAGTTCTCTTCTCTTTTGTAATTAATTTGCTGCTTTTTTTTTTTTTTCTTTTTTCTGTTTCTTTTCTCTTTTTCCTTTTCTTGTAAATGTTGGCATGCTCTGTGCTTTTCATGCATAGAGCAGCCTTTTTGCATATATATCATTCTTACTTATCAAAAAAGAAATGGACACATGGCCTCTTATTACATATTCATCTCACATGCTTGCCCTTTGGGGGAGCTGGGATGAATCAATTTAAACCTAATTTTAGGTATCATCCATTTTTGGCTATACTTATATTTCACAAGTCATCCAACATTTACAAGAATTGCCTACAATCATGCAATTCTTATTGTAGTCAAGAACGCTTAACTCAAGCCTGCTCTCAAGAGAAAAATGGAATTTCGCTTGCCGGATTTGAGAGGTTAATTTCATAAAATAAGAATTGCCTATAATGTATAAAAAGCATTTAGACATGATAACATTACTAGAAAATAAATGCCTTGCTACTATTTTTAATTTTTTGTCTTCCTAATTTTCTTTCTTTTCTGTTCTGTGTTTTACTCAATGTATACAGCCCATGTACTTGGCTAGCATCTTATCCAAAACCAAAAAAAAAAGCCTTACTAAAAGTCATAATGAGAGAACTAATCGATACATTAGACAACGTGGCTGGAGAGATGCATACCTTGTCTTCTTCCAATTTCTGCCGAATTTTTTCCCTAGCCCTTCTCTCTTCCTCTTTCTCTGCTTTTCGCAAGGCCAATATCCTGTAAGAACACAACAGAATTTTCATTCCATAAAAAAACTATAGTGGCCTCTGGAAAAAGAGCATTTTCTGTCACACAATGGTAGATTGGAACACAAATGCAAGATATAACAGATTTTTTTTTTTTTTTTTGATAGGTAAGATATAACAGAAAGATTACACCAGATGAAGACAAACCGTTTTCTTTCATTTTCCTCCTCAATTCTCTTTGCTTCTAGGAGTTCTTTGCCCACTCGAATTCTCTCCTGAAAAATAAATAAGCAGATATATAAAACTGTTTCCCAGATATGGCAGATGGGTTCTAGAAGCCAAACTTTGAGTGATGCAGGAGCACAAACAAAATTATTTTCAAATTTATTATTTCAAATTTTCTTTATCTCATTGGAGATTGGATTATTGTAAACTTTTATTTTTGAGTTTAGATAGGGATTAGATTTGAGTTTAGCTAGGGATTAGTTTTTGTATTAGCTTCATTTTTAGATAGGATTATCTTCTATTCCTAAAAGCTCTATAAAAGGGTTCTAGATGGTTGTATTTGGGAGACAGTAGATTAATGAAATTTCAGATGGAAAATTTTCCAAATTGTTGGGTGCTGACACCTTAGGTACTGATGCCTAGGTTTTATTGCTTGGTGCTGATTCCAAGCACCCCTTAGGTGCTGATTCTTAGGGTTATCTTGTAATTTTCTTGTTCCTTTATTTTCCTCTTGATTGTCCTGCTTCAATTTTGGGATCAAAGCAAACTGATCCATTCAGTTTTTCCAAAAATAAAAAATAAAATCCTTCACCATTGACTGTTTACCACTACAGAAAACCCAACCACTGTAAGCTACATTCAGCCACTCCACCCCACTGTCACTGCCAAAAAAAAAAAAAAAAAATCATAACACACAAAAAATCCCAAAGCCACTTCGCCAACAAGCGAATCTCACATCAAATCACCAGATCTGTCCCCAGACTCCCCACAACAGATCACCAACCACAACCACCAAGAGCAATTGTGCAGACCGCCACGTCAAAGTCAAGCCATCAGCCGCCAATCTTCTCAGGTTCCTTTGCAAGTTATGCCTCATTGCCATCACCAAAATGATCAGTTGGGATGACTGTTGGACCTTTATAAGCAATTAGATCCTCGATATTAAAAGTGAAGTTAATTCTATAGTTTGAGGGAAGGTCAATCATCAATGACATAAAAATTTGGTTCAACCCTTTAAACACTTTGAATGGTCCAATACTATGGTCTTGCAATTTTATAAGGTTCAAGAGAAAAACTGCTCAAGCCTAATTTGAATCATGACATAACCCCTACTTTAAATTCCATATAGCATCCATGAGGATCATTCTAAATTTTATAAAGAAACTTGCTTGAATTTTTTTAAGGAACTCATGATTAATTCATGAATTTGACATGCAAATGCTTTTGCGGATTCAAGAGACTCTTAACATGTAGGGGCATTGAGAGAGATAAGAGTCGTAAGACTTCCTAGGCTTGTAGCCATTTTTTTTATTAAAAAAAAAAATTCTTTTTTGGATAACTTCCTAGGCTTGTAGCCATGAACGACTTCAAATGGACTCATGATCCTATGGACAGAAGTACTGTATGCAAATTTGGCTGCAGGGAGAATTAAATCCTATTTTTTATTGTTTTCACCCACATGACATCTCAGGAGGTTTCTAAGATTCCTTTTGAAAACTTCAATCCAACCATTTGTTTGGGAATGATATGACATTGAGAACTTTAATTTTGTGTCTACCATGTGCAACATGATTTTCCATAATTAGTTCATGAACCTAACTGACGTAGGACAAGGGAAACAAGGTTTAATAGGGCTTTAGGAATGAAACAAAGGTGAAAATCAAGATTTAGGTTGCTGTGAACAGTGCTGTAAATAGTAACCGTGAACAGCAAATAAAAGAAAATAGATAAATTCTAGGAATCACACCTAAACTTCCTAAGCATCACACCTAGGAGTAGTCTGCATCCCACAAACCGTAACACACTTATAGCTCTAAAATCTGAAAATATTATTAATCTCTACCTCAATAGAAAATACCACAACTCTTTTAAATAGAAGACTAAACCTAATCCTAGTAGAACTAGGATTTCTTAAAAACCTAATAAGACTTGGACTTGGACTCCTTGGGCTTTAATACTAAACCCAAATTAAATAACTAAACCCAAATTAAATAAATCTAAAATAAAACCCAATGGACTAATAACACAGCCCATTCCAGAAAACAGAAAATTACTAAAGCACCCCTAACACTTAAAACTAATTAAAAGTCTTAGGACACCTTTTATATGTCTTCAATGGTTGCTGCCATGGTCCTCCATCACTAACATTCCTATCAGACACCATGGTTTGGGAACATCATATAACTTACAATCTCATAAAAAATACTAACAATAAAATAAAACTTCACAACTTTGGATGCGTAGGTTTTAGCACAGGATGCAGTGGGGTATCTAGGAGAATCTATCTACTGCCACTAAAATGGAACCGTGCTTAACTATACATGGGAGTCCACGCACAAAATCCATGCTTATGTCTAACAGGGACAATCTGACATGGGTAATAGGGTGTAGAGGCTAGGGTTATTCTTGTGATGCTTGGCCAACTAACATGTACAACATTGGCCAATTGTCTTGTGAACATTTCTCTTAGTCTCTTTAGGCTTGGCCAATAAAATTGGCACTCTACTTTCTCAATGGTCTTACAATGCCCAAAATGTCTTGAAAGACCACCAACATGAATCTCCCACACTAAGAAGTCTCTCATTGAAGTCTATGGGATGCAAAGATTGTAGGCCTTGAACAAGTACACATTGTTATAGGGAAGGACCATATTCTGAATACTCATGAATCACTTGAGATGAGCACAACTTGACTCAAACTTGCTAGAGTATTATAAAAGCCACTAAGAGCCACACTCAAGGGGTCAAGTTTTCCCTACATTGAGGGAGTTGGTGCAAACACCAAATATAGGCCCCCCAATCATATGTGTTTATGGATGCCGACACAAGAAGATGTCCGCCCAATGAATGGATGGACGATGAAGGCCTGTTGCTAGATCGGTCTAATTGACTTATTAGATCGTATTTGATTTGTAAATTTAATGTTATTTACTTCTTTTTTCATATTTAATGTAACTGGCTAAGAGCTTTTTCCTTTTCTTAATCAGTTATAAAGTTAATTCCTTTATTTTCTTGATGTAACTTGGGAACTCTATTTAAAGGATTTTGCTTGATTAATAAAATTATTGGTGGGGAAAAGGCTAGATTATAATAAGGATTATAGGGTTTCAAATGGGGACAAGGATTAGTAGGGTTTGGGATGAAACAAAGGAGAAAATTCAGGATTTGGGCTGCTGTTCCAGTGCTGTGAAGAGTAACCTGTAAACAGTAAAATGAAAGAAGAGATAACTTTCTAGGCATCACACCTAGACTTCCTAAGCATCACACCTATCCTTGGCATTACACCTCGGAGAAGGCTGCATCCCACAAACCATAAAAGAAAGCTTCATAACTCTTAAATTCTGAAAATATATTACTAGCCTCCAATAGAAAGGATTACAACTCTTTAAATGGAAGTCTAATACCTACTCCTAGTTGAACTAAGATTTCTTAAAACTCTAATAAGACTTGGACTTGGATTCCTTAGGCTTTTACTACTAAGCCCAACTAAATAACTAAAATAAAAACCCAAAATAAGGCCTAATGGACCATTAGTGTGGATTTCTCATTTGTTGTTTGCGGACGACACTATCTTATTTTGTGATGCCTCTAGGGATCAGTTGCTGTCCATAAGGTTGGCGATGTCTTGTTTTCAGGCGTTTACGGGTTTGAAGGTTAATGTTGGGAAAAGTGAGATTGTCCCTGTTGGGGAGGTGAATAATCTAGTTGAATTGGCTAGTATTCTTCAATGTAGAGCAGGGAGTTTGCCTATGAAATATTTGGAAATGCCGTTGGGAACTTCTTTTAAGACAGCTTCGATTTGAAATCCTATTTTGGAGAAGATGGAGAAGAAACTTTCAGGGTGGAAGCGTCTCTTTTTATCTAAGGGTGGTAGGCTCACATTACTAAGGAGTACTCTATCAAGTCTTCCAACGTACTTTTTATCTCTCTTCACTATTCCTAAAGTTGTGGCTGCTAGAATGGAACGTATTCAAAGGAATTTCCTTTGGGGGTCTTCTGAGGAGAATTTCAAATATCCTTTGGTGGCTTAGGAAAATATGTGTTTACCTGTTAAATTGGGTGGTTTGGGGATAAAAAGTGTGGCGTCGTTAATCAAGCTTTATTAGGGAAATGGTTGTGGCGTTTTGGGCATGAAGTTACCCATCTTTGGCGGAGAGTTATCTCCACAAAATATGGTGAGGGTCAAGGAGGGTGGTGTACAAAAGTGTGCAGGAGGACTCATGGATGTAGTCTTTGGAGAAGCATTCATGAAGGGTGAGAGAGTTTTTTTAAGCATTTGTCTTTTGTAGTGGGTGAAGGCACTCGTATCCGCTTCTGGCATGATAGGTGGATTAGGGATAATACCCTAAAAATCTCTATCCTGAGCTCTGTGTGTTCAGCTGCCAAGGATGCATGCATCTCTGAGGTTTTGTGGACTCCGGAAGGAGGTACTTTTAGAGTGTGGGACTTAAGGTTTTATAGAGCTTTTAAAGATTGGAAGCTAGCTGCATCTTACTCTCTACTTCAGTTTATCCATCCTCGTATTCCTCGGGGGAATAGGAGGGATACCCTTTGTTGGTAGCTCAAAGGGGATGGTAAGTTTGATACCCGATCTTATTACCAAGCAATTCAGGGTACTCCGAATTTTTTGTTTCCTTGGAAGGGTGTTTAGAAACCAAAGATTCCTAAGTGAGTGGCTTTCTTCGTGTAAACAGCTGCTCACGATCAGATTCTCACTTTGGATAATCTCATGCTTAGGGGTCGCCCTTTGGTAAATCGGTAGACCATCTTCTGCTTCATTGTCCAGTTACACATACCTTATGGTCCTTCATGCTTCAGGCTTTTGGTATTCATTGGGTTATGCCAAGATCAGTGGCGGGATTGTTATCTTGCTGGCATCAATGGCTTGGGAAGCATAACTCGAATATTTGGAATTTGATTCTAGGGTGCTTAATGTGGATTGTTTGGTTGGAACGAAATCACCGCTCCTTTGAGAACATGGAGAAGACGTTGGATGAGTTAAAGGTTTTATGCCAGCGCAGTCATTTTGAGTGGTCTCGTTGTTGGGGCTTTACTGATTCTTCGTCTCTTTCAAAGTTTATGTTTTCCCTTAGATTATCTTTCTGATTTCCCTATCTTTTGTTTTGCTGTTTGTTACATTTGTTTCTTGTTGTTCATCATCATGAACAACTTGTACTTTTCATTTTTTCTCATCAATAACAGCTCTCTGATTACCTATCCAAAAAAAAAAAAAAAACTGAGAATGGCTTTTCACAACCTGCATCAGGAATGGTTACCCCTTCCCTGTGTTTGGATATTTTAAAAAATAAGTAGGGGAAATAAATATCACTCCCCTTTGTTTGGATGTTCTAAAAATTAAGTAGGGGGAGAAGAGGGGAGGGGAAGAATCACATAAGTTGACAATTACGACCCTCTTTTGCTAATTATAAAGATAAAGATATAAATTGATATCATAAGAACAAATTTGACAATTTAAATTTTTTTTAATATAAGTAAAACTCCACCCCGTTCCTCCAAACTACCCCAATTTGGAGAAATTAAAAATGAGGGGGTTTGGAGGGGTAAGATTCCATTCCAAAACCCCTTAAACCATTCCCCCTCCCTGTTTAAAAAATATACAAATAAAGTTTCATTAAACCCACCCCATCACCTTCCCTCCACACCCCCCCCCCCCCCCCCAGGTCCTTGCAAACACACTCTTTAGTACTGACTCCTACATTTTATCATTTTTTCTACCACTTAGGCTGATATTGTTTCACTTGAAAATATTTTCCGGAAAAGAAAATATTTTCAAGTGTTTAGTTGCATACCCGAAAATGTAATGACAACCATACTTCCTACTACTCTCCACATTTTGTCAACTCCCAAACAGATATATGATAAACATACTCCAACCCAAAAAAATTAAGAATAAAATAAAATAAACTTTGTTAATAAGAGAGAGAGAGAGAGAGAGAGAGAGAGAGAGAGAGATTGAGATTGATGAGATCAGAGATTGCAAGATTAGAGAGTGACAAGATCGGAGATCTATAGTGGTTGGTTGGGCTGCTGACAGTGGGGATGGGGGTTGAGGTTGGGGCTTTAGGCTGGCATAAAATATTTGGACTGAAAATGCCCCATATTTACAGTCAAACTGGAATCATTTTCAGGTTGAGTAGCATTTTTTTTTTTTTTTTTTTTGATAAGTAAAGGAAGATATATAAAAAGAAGAACTCAGCCCCGTACATAGGAAATGTACTAACAAGGCAAAAACATCAAGAAACCAAATTACAAAGATCAAACAAAGCAGGAAGAGATAAACAAGAAAAAGCAGGTAAAACTAACCACCATTCGAGAGGAGTAAGAAAGAAAAAAGACTTAAACTCAAGATTTGAGTAGCATTTTTAGTCACACCAAACACCTGCAACTGGGAAAAATATTTTAGCAAAACAAACACAACCTTAGTGTTGACTCCAAACAACCCCTACCATTGATTACTCGCTTGATCGTTTTTTTTTTTTTTTTTTTTTTTTTTTGGTTCTTTTTGTTTCCCTACAAATCCCTATGTCAATCTTGTGCTGCATCACTCTTCACCGTCACCACCATTACCTCCCCCCCTAGAAAAATGAAACCCTCCACACCACCACCACTGTCACCTACTTCTCCCCCACTCCCACACCAACAACACCTCTGTCCCCTTTCATCCACATCACCACCACCTCCCCCTCTTTTTGGGAAAGGATCCACTCCCATTTAAATCCTCCACTTTTTTGCCAAATAAGAGACATGACAGTCTAAAAATCCTATGATCTTAAAAAAAATAATAAATAATAATAAACCATCTTTTTAAAAAAAAAAAAAAAAATTGAAAGGGATCTTCCCCCTCCCCCCCCCCCCCCCCCCCCCCAAAAAAAAAAAGACAAGAATTTTCAATGCAACCAAATACTAGAGATTTATTTGCAAACCAAACAAAAGATACCAAATCATTTTCTATTGAAAACAAAATTTACAAGCAAAAATGTTTTATGCAAAAAAAAAAAAACAGAGCATAAAATTTTAAATCTATCAAAATAGCCATTAGCATTAAGTTTGCAGATAAAATGGCAATTACCTTAATAGTATAAAAGCACACTGGATAGATTAAGATATTACCAAAATGAACTAAAATTACAGATTACGTTTACATATTAATTTTATCAATATAATGCTCACATTCTTAATTGCCATTTGAGAGTATTCTGGTTTTTTTTTTTTTGGTAATTACTACACAACCAATTTAGAATAAATTGTAATGGACAATTGCAAATATGAATCCACTGATTAAAATCACCTTGGCAACTAAAGATTGTAGGTTCTTCAAAAAGATATATTGCAGACGATCGTCATATTGATGTTGTTTGAGTTGTTTGAGGCCTGGCAAGGAAAGTTAGTGCGACGTCGTCATATTGATGTTTGGAGACTAGTGCCTCATTGCTTGATTTGGTGCATTTGGTGTGAAAGGAATGCTAGAAGTTTTGAGGGTTGTGAACGCTCTTTGCTGGAGATTAAGTCTTTCTTCTTACACACTCTCTTTGAATGGAGTGTGGTTTTTTCTCATTTTTCTTATTCTTCCTTTTCTTTGTTTCTTGACCGTTGTTCTTTTGTTTCCTGATTTGTGCCTCCATAGTACATCCCCAATGTACTCAGTTTGGCAATTTTTTTTATTATTATTAATAATATTCTTACATTATTTATCAAAAAAAAAAAAAAAAACATATACTCACATACACACGCATTATCAAGATAGAGTTATGCCAGGATTGCAACTAAGAAGAAGATTAGAGAGAAGCAACAAAGAACATTTAGAAATACCTTTTCCCTCTCTCTTTCCATTCTCTTCTCCTCCTCTTCTTTCTTCTTGCGAGCCTTTTCCCTTGAGATTTATTGAAAAAGAAAAATTAACATGCATTGTGACTAATGATAATTTGAATAATTAGTTAGCCTTTAAAGTTACTAAAGTGTGCATTATAGCTCCCTAAAGAAAAATGTTGTCAAAAGTGTTGCAAATAGTTAGAAATACTATACATACATACATACATATATACATGTTACCAACATCAAAACTATTAAGAAACATGATACTAGATAAAGATATGTCAACAATTAATTAATTACTCTCTACCTTAGCTCCTGTTGTTTGGCTTTGAGTTCTTCTGGCGTAAGAGAAGGTTTTGGAGCCTCAACTTTTGTATTAACAGGTATCTGAGCACACATAAGCTAGTAAGATACTTAAATCATCATAAAGCAATCCTTCAGTTACCCTTTTTTCAATTAAAAAGTGAAGTAATGCTTTAGTCTCTAAAAGCAATGAAAATAAACAGATAAATAAATAAAAAGAAGGATAGACATTAAGAAACTAGTAGTTAAAAAAATAAAAATGAAAATAAAAAGATAACAGATATCATACCAAGGGCATTTGATCAATATCACAGTCATTCTCATGTTCTACTATCCAATTAATAGTAGCCTCAAGACTAGCATTGCCTGAAGAAGAGAAAACTAAAACAATTAAAATAACCAGTGAAATGCAAATGAATACCGTAAAAAATTCCCAAATCCAAAGGCAGACAAACCCATCAATCTTATAAAATGCCTACAGGTAGCATAAGACAACCCCATCAAGTATCATTGCATCATACACTGATGGGTCTAGCATTTATTGATAATATTTCCATTGCATCTCCTTAACCATTTCCAAAGAGTCTTGATTTCTAGGCTAGGTGAAACAGAACCTCTAAGGAAAGTTGACACCTAAATTATAAGTCATGAAGCTGACTTATAATTTAGGTGTCGATGGGCTCGTAATTGGGGCCTTGCACAATGTATTTCAATCCCTGCTTTCTACCATTTTTTAGTTGTTAGCTTTAGCTCTTGAGCTTCATGTATTTTCTTCATGTCCAGGGTGTTCATCATCATGATCCTGATGTTCATTTTTTCAATAAAAGTTCTATAACCTATAAAAAAAATTATAAGTCATGAAGCATTCCATATTACCACACTTTAATCCTTTAACAAAAAGCTTTCAATCTTAAAAGCCTCCAAGGATTCCAACCACAAATTCAAACTAAATTTTAACTTAATTCCCTATGAGAGAAGACAATTCAACCGATCTGACATGATAAATCAATATTTCATCAGTATCCTTTACATTCCCAGCCTAAAGCATTTCCCATGAGCCCAATAAAACATACGTACATAGTAGCCACAACATTTAATCAATGAGAAGTTATTGCAAAAAATAAAATCAGAGAAGAAAGATATTACTGGTAGTATTTGTAAGGACTTCACAATAAACTAACCACTATAATGAAGTGCACGGGTTGCTCGCGCTGTTGGGAAGCCCATTGCTTCAAGTTCCTCAAGCAGTTTTTTGTCAACTTCAGGCACAACCATTTCTAGAAGAATAACATAAAATAAATTAGGTAATCAAGGAATTAAGAAATTATGGGTAACCAACAATAATTGACTGGTTCCAAGAAGCCAACATCAATTCGTTACTTTTCACAATTATATGGATTAAACACACTTAGGAAATAACTATAACTATTCATTTTCCTTTTATTTTTCCAGAATCCCAATTTGACCCAAACCACCAAAAGCATTGACAGCCTTGCCAATAAAAAAATTCTGATGAAAAAGAAAAATGCTCATATTAATTACAACATAACCAATTGGGTAAAGAAAGAAATATATTATGCAACCAATATCCCATGTGTTTAGTTAGAGCATTTGGAGCTGGAATTTGGAGATGGCATTTATTAAATCCTTTGTTTGGGTAGAATATCTGAGGAAGAATTTTCGAATTTCCATGTGGGATTTTAAGCCAGAATTTGGGGTGGGCAAAATTCTGGCTTCAAATCACCCCCCCCCCACCCCTCCCCCGCGGCAAAAAAAAAAATTCGACCTTAAATCTATATCTAAATAGATGGAATTTCTCCATTTACAGTAATGCAGGATTCTCATCACACCAACGAATTCAAGACCCAGTGATTTATATTTATAAACTCCACTATTCAGTCTCTTCCCTCTTCCTTCTCAAATTCAATATCTCTCTCTAAAATTTTTTTCCTTTCTCTTTCAATTCCCATCCCATTACCCTGTCAAATTCTACTTCAATATTTTTTTTTTTTTTTGATAAGTAATAAGAATTCATTGATAGAAAAAAGATACACCCAAGCACACAGGTAGTATACAAGGGGGAGCAAGTCAAGAATGAAAATTACAAAGGTCAAGTAAATCCAAAATAGAAAAAGGATGGTTTCTCCACACAGAGAACCATTCAAGTAAGGTTCGGAAGAAAAGAAGCTTGAGGTCAGGCATAGCACGCTCAGAGTCTTCAAAACATCTACTATTCCTCTCCTTCCAAATACACCACATCAAGCAAAGAGGAATGATCTTCCAAATGGCTCCATTGCGGAGGCGACCAAAGTGACCTTGCCAACAAGCAAAGAGACCAACAACAGACGAGGGCATGATCCAACACACTCCAAATAAACCAAAAACCATATCCCATAACTCCGAAGCAGCCGGGCAATGAAGGAAAAGATGGTCAACACTTTCACTACTACGCTTGCACATATAACACCAATCCAAAATGCAAACCTTTCTTTTCCTAAGATTGTCAATAGTCAAACATTTCCCCAAGGCTGCGGTCCAGACAAAAAAAGCCACTCTAGAGGGGATCTTCTGCTTCCAAATATTTTTCCAAGGGAAAAAATGCTCACTATGACCAACAAGAAGATGGTAGTAAGAACTAACCGTGAACCCCTTACTCTTACAAGGCAGCCAAAGTCTCTTATCCTCCTCAATATTATTTATCATCTATTTAATCCTTCCCACCCCCACCCAGCAATTGAAAGGGATCCAGTCCTTGTTTTTGATTCAGGCTCTAACCTTTTATACCATTTTTGACAGCTCCAATTTGGTTGGTCACACTCGCACCAGTCTGATATACTTTCTGTGCACACTTCTTGAAAACTATTAAGAGATTTGCATTTTGGGGGGGGGGGTGGTAAAAAAGGCTGGAGCTTTGAGGTAAAATTAATACATTTTTTTACCCACAAAACTATATATGATCATTAAGAGTAGCAGAAAATCTTTGGTTTTTTCCTTTTGGGTATGTTGACAGGCCAATTAGTTGACAGTTGTGAACTCTAGCATAGATTATATTCTTTAGTATTACAGAGACCACTTCTTAAAGTTTGATCCCTTGTGTTCTGTTTTGTAAGTATATATTGCATTTCTTGCAGCTTAAAAGCAAAAACCCTTGTTCAAAATATGAATAAGTAAAAAGCTAAAACCCTGGCTACATTTGGGATCGCATTTTTTCTTATAAATCTAGTTATACCCAAAACCTAAAAATAGTGTTTTGCTCTGTTTGTTCTATTGTGAAATTAACTCAGGGAATGAAAGTATTTGATTGCCATTGAAAGGATATATGTTTCATTTTTGTTATGATATTTGGTGAGCTGTATTGTATTTATTTATCTTGATATCGTTCTTGTGATGAGATATTTTTGCAATAGGATCAAAGGTGGCCTTTGTTGTTCTATTATTTTCTGATTATTTCCAAACTTCAAAAATTTACAATTGCCATCTTTTAAATTTTCTACAAATATTAAAACCAAACAAGGAAATTTATAAGTGATGGGAATGTAAATCCCATTAATTAGTAAAATTATGTGTATTTACTTATTTATTCATTTGCGGGTTCCAGTTAGCTCAACTAGCAAAGTATATTATCGTCGAATAAGAGATCTAGGCATGATGATAATAAGCAATCACGATTGAGATTTTCAAGGCGTGGCCATCCAAACAACTTATACTCTAGCTAGCTAGCTACAGAAATGAGCATATATCCAATTGTAATATACTTCCAAATACATCAGCAGCAAATTCAAATCAAACCCAGAAAGCAAAAAACCAACTAAAATGAATAGTACCTTCAGGGTGGCTAGTACTGGCATTGGCACAGTCGGCAACAGACTTTGGAACCTCCAAACTTATTGGTTTCACGGCCTCAGCAGTCTTGTCAACAAACTCAGTATGCCCAGTTCTTTTGGTATGCAAATCAGTTTCCTAAACAAAAACAAAACAATTTTGTATTGTAGAAACATAATTAACTACGAGTCATCAGCAAAAACAAACGATTAAGACTAGGAAATCTAAAACATTATATTTCCCTACAACAAAAACCTAGAAAAAAAAGCACATTACTAGAAAGTACAAATCCAATTAATAAAATAAGAACCGTTTTGGATCGGCATGGTTTGGCACAAGTGGTGCAGACAAGGTTGAGGACGGCCTCGGTGGACTCGGAGAAGCTGGAGTGGGAAGTCAGCTCTGCGTGTTGCTGGGCTTCCTCTACAGACCTCAGCAGGGCTCCACAGTCACCGCACTTGAGTGACACGCCCGCCATGGATGACGGATCTCTCTCTTTCTCAAATCTAAATCGGGGGATGGGGTTGGAATAGCTTGTTGCAGCAGCTTTTACTATTCCCCGTGTTTGGCAATTGGATTACTAGATCCACAATGGTGCCGGGATGTTTGATGGATGGAGAGTACCTTTTATTTTCTTTTTTATATTAGACACTATTCAAATTTTAACCAATCACGTCTATTTTATAATAAATGCTCTTTATTATCGTTGGTGCCATAATATCCCAAAAAAAAAAATTTTTGATAAGGCACTGTAGAGTGTGCATAGGTCGGATTGAGGGGATTTTTTGACCCAACCCATCATGGTCGGTCAAAAAAAATTCAACCTAACCCAACCCATCATATAAGTCCAACCCAACTCACATGGGTCGGGTTGGGTCGAGTTGAACCCATGAATTTGACAAATTTTTTTTATTATTATTATTATTATTATTAAATTGAGTAGAAAAAAAAAATATATATATATATATATATTAATATATTAAAAAAACCTAAAAATTAATATCAATGTAACTCCTTAAAGGTAAACAACACTAATGACTAAACAACAATAGTAATTTATTAGGATTTGTGTAAATTAATTGACTTTTATATAGGATAGGAAGAATTGGCTATTTGAAAAAATTTATTAATTATATTGTAAGGGTAAAATTCTCAAGTCAAACAACAGGCCTTGGGCCCTATACAGAGTCCAACTACGACCAAAGGGAAAATGGGCCGCCAAAGCAACTGTCAGCCCAACCCTAATAAGTCCAAACTTATTTAAAGGAGACGGTCGAGGAGGAGTGTCTCCTCGAACGCGCCAAATATGAGCCCAACATGCACCCTATCCATAATAAGGAATCATTCCAAACAAATATTGGTTATAAGGATAAGCCTCACAAAGCAGGGAGAAGAACAAAAGCATAGGATGTCTAGGTAGAGACCACAACTGCCGCATTAAATGCAAGGAAGCTACTTTTCCAGCCGCATTAATGTGGAGAAGACAAGCGAACAATGTTACATTGGCCAATGCAACTCACAGAAAGATAAGGTGGATGTCCGATGGGACAGGCACTCAAGTGAAGGTCCAAATGGTTAACAAGTGTAAGACTCTTATCAATTTAAGGAGGTTATATAAGAGAAGGGAATCCCCATGAAGAAATGATCGAAAATTGGAAAACAAAAAGGAGATAGGAAGAAAGAGCAAGGCAATAGTCTTTGATCAGAACTAGAGGTGCACCCATATGTTTCCTCGGACTAAGTATCCTGTGGACATTAAGGAGATATTCTTACGTTCAAACTGCTGCATGACATGCAATTAACTAACGCTCACTTCGTCCAACCCTAGTTCTGTAACCCGCTCTCTACATATTTATTGTCTAAGGTCCTTTGGGCCAGAACAACCTACTTTTGGGCCTGGGCCCCAGAGACAGACCTTACATATATAATATATTTTATATATATATTAAATTAATATTAATAGGAGGAACTGAGGAAATGCTGCTCTACAGTTGGTTTTTTTTTTTAATTATTAAATATATAATATATATTTAAATATATATATATATATATATATATATAAAAGTGCCCTACAATTGATTTAAAAAAAATTATTAAATATAAAATATATTTTAAATATATATTAAATATGGGTGAATCGGGTCGGGTTTGGTGGGCTTGTAATTTTATGACCCAAACCCAACCCGACCCACCATTAAAAAAAATTTTTGTAACCCAACCCAACCCACCAAGCCTTAAAAACCGACCCAACCCGGTGGGTCGAGTTGGATTAGGTCGGGTTTGGTGGGTCGGTGGGTTTTCTGCACACCTTTAAGGCACTGAATTTTTTTTTTTAACGCAAGTGAGGTTTTGAACCCGAAATCTCTTACAAGTTGATTAGAGCTCATTTTTTATTTTTTATAATTTGATAATTACCAGGATGTGGATTTGAATTTTGCTTCTCCTAATAAAGTATAAGAACACTAGTATAAGTTGTGCTATCTCATATGCCATTTCAAGAGTAATTCTACAGTACCCCCCAAAAAAAGGGGAGGGTACGGTACCCACTAATAGGTAACCTGCTACATCATATTACTTTTTTCTTACATTTGACGATTCCATCCTCACATTGTGCAATTCCAACATCACATGTGACAGTTATTTTCTCACATTTGGTGGTTCCCTTACTTTTTTCTCACATTTGATAGTTTTATCATCACATTATGCAGTTCTAACATCACATGTGATAGTTCTTTTCTCACATTTGGTGGTTCCTTTACCTTTTTTTTCTCACATTTGACAATTTCATCCTCTCATTGTGTGGTTCCAACATCACATATGACAGTTCTTTTATCACATTGGGTGGTTCCTTTACTTTTTTCTCACACTTGACGGTTTCATCCTCACATTGTGCAGTTCCAACATCACATGTGACAGTTCTTTTCTCACATTTGGTGGTTCCTTTACTTTTTTCTCACACTTGACGGTTTCATCCTCACATTGTGCAGTTCCAACATCACATGTGACAGTTCTTTTCTCACATTTGGTGGTTCCTTTACTTTTTTCTCACATTTGACGGTTCCATCCTCACATTGTGCAGTTCCAACATCACATGTGACAGTATTTTTCTCACATTTGGTGGTTCCCTTACCTTTTTTCTCACATTTGATGGTTCCATCCTCACATTGTGCGATTCTAACATCACATATGACAATTCTTTTGTCACATTGGGTGGTTCCCGTACTTTTTTCTCACACTTGATGGTTCTATCCTCATATTATGTAGTTCCAACATCACATGTGACAGTTCTTTTCTCACATTTGGTGGTTCCTTTACTTTTTTCTCACATTTGACGGTTTCATCATCACATTGTGCAGTTCCAACATCAAATGTGACAGTGTTTTTCTCATATTTGGTGGTTCCCTTACTTTTTTTTCCTCACATTTGAAGGTTCCATTTTTACATTGTGCGGTTCCAACATCACATGTGTCAGTTCTTTTGTCAAATTGGGTGGTTCCCTTACTTTTTCTCACACTTGACAGTTTCATCCTCACATTGTGTAGTTCCAATATCACATGTAACAGTTATTTTCTCATATTTGGTGGTTCCCTTACTTTTTTCTCACATTTAAAGGTTCTATCTTCACATTGTGCAGTTCCAACATCATATGTGACAGTTCTTTTCTCACATTTGGTAGTTCCCTTACTTTTTTTTCTCACATTTGATGGTTCCATTCTCATATTATGCAATTCCAACATCACACATGTCAGTTCTTTTGTCACATTTGGTGGTTCCCTTATTTTTTTCCTCACATTTGACGGTTTCATCCTCATATTGTGCAGTTCCAACATCACATGTGTCAGTTTTTTTGTCACATTTGGTGGTTCCTTTTTTTTTTTCTTACATTTGACGGTTCCATCCTCATATTGTGTAGTTCCAACATCACATGTGACAGTTCTTTTCTCACATTTAGTGGTTCCCTTTACTTTTTTCTCACATTTGACGGTTCCATCCTCACATTGTGCAGTTCCAACATCATATGTGTCAGTTCTTTTGTCATATTGGGTGATTTTTTTTTTCTCACATTTGACGGTTCTACCGTCATATTGTGCAGTTCCAACATCACATGTGTCAATTCTTTTGTCACATTTGGTGGTTCCCTTATTTTTTTCTCACATTTGACGGTTTTATTCTCACATTGTGCAGTTTCAACATCACATTTAACAGTTTGTTTCTTACATTTGGTGGTTCCCTTTTTTTTTTTTCTTACATTTGATGGTTCTATTATCACATTGTATAATTTCAATATCACATTTGACAGTTCTTTTGTCACATATAGTGGTTCCTTTATTTTTTTTCTCAAATTTGATGGTTCCATTGTTATATTATGCAGTACCAACATCGCATCTAATCTATTTTTGTCACATGTGAAAGTTCTTTTGTCACATTTTGTGGTTCCCTTACTTGTTTCTCACATTTGATAATTTCATCCTCACATTGTGCAGTTCCAATATCACATGTGACAGTTATTTTCTCATATTTTTTGTTCTCTTACTTTTTTTTCTCACATTTGATGGTTCCATCTAATAGGCCAAAAACGAATTGACCCCCTTGTAATTAATTAATTGATTAATTAGTTAAGTTTATTAATTAATCAAATTAACATGCAAAACACGTGGTAGCACAAACAAATTACCAAACAACTAAATATGTAGCGGAAAATAAATGACATGGTGATTTGTTTACGAATGGGGAAAACTTACGCGGCAAAAATTCCACCGAGTGATTTTTAGGTTATCACTCCCGAAACTCCATTATTATCACAACAAGCGGTTACAAGTAAAGGAATCTCAAGTACCTTACCAACCTACAGTTGAACCCTTACCCCAATACCTAATTGGACTTGTTCTGTAGTAACGGTTTCCCTTTCAATGCACGGCTCCTAAGTACATGACTAACTAATTGCGCGAATTCTAATACGCGACTTCAATTACCAACTAAGAAGATTGTTGGTTGCAAAGTTCTTCAGTTCATCCACACAATGAAGATCAAGAAGATACTTGGTCACAAAACCCTACGATGCATATATACAGCAACTTCTTCAAGAAAAAAAGATGAACTAGGGCAAGAACTTCGTCTCCGGTCACAATTTGCTTGAACAGAATTTGCTCAATACTTGTGCAACTTGTGAATTGTTTGACGACCCTTAAAACAATCATTTTATATGTCTAGGGTTAGGAGAAAAGAAAGCCCAAATACACATTCACGGATCCCAAAAAAATTATATCAGAATTCTGAAATTTTTAAACCTTGACAGATAGGAGGTGTCGAGCAGGTGTCGAGCACACGGGCTGAAACAGCTTTCTTAAGCTTGATAGATGCAGCTGTCGAACCAGCTATCGAGTTTTAATGAATTTGCACTTCTCAGTTTATTTCTTGAACAAATTTGATGATTTCAACACTTGATATTGAACCCTTGTTTCTTGAAGTATTAAAAACATCATAAATCTACCCAATTACAAGTAAAATGCATTTTGTCAAAGGATAAGTCAGTGGTTCCCTTACTTTTTTCTCACATTTGATGGTTCCATTGTCACATTAAATAGTACTAACATCGCATCTGACTCTATTTTTGTCACATTCAGTGGTACCCTATTTTTTTATTCTCAAATTAGACCGTTCCATTATTACATTGGGCAGTACCCACATTACTCCTAACCATACTTTTGTCACATTCAGTGGTACCCTATTTTTTTCCTTACAATTGATAGTTTAATCGTCACAGTAAGCACTACCAATATCACATCTGACCATAATTTTACATTTAGGCTATCACTGAGGTCACTTTTGTACTCCTACTTTTAACACTTGTGTAGCGCATTGCTACTTATTTTTTAACGTTATATTATTCTCTCTCTTCTTTGTAGCTCTGGTTCTGCTTTTTGCAAATTATATATGACTTTAGCATGCAAGAAAGCTTGATTTCCAAGTGGAGAGTAAACTCTATCAAATAGAAATTAGACCCCAATGAGCCCATTTTTTATCACTTAATTTATTCTTGTCACTTTAGAAGAAGGGTGACAAATTCTTGATGAGAACCGTACGATGCAAACCATATCATATAACAACTCTACACAGGTTTGCTGGTGCAATTTAAACAATATATACATATATAAATTGCACATTTCACTTGCATATATGGTGAAAACATGTAACTTTTGTCTGTATGGAACCTGCACAATTTCATTCTATCAAGCTGTTAAAGAATTGATCATATGGAATAAATGTATCTTCTACAACTATTAGAATTGGAAGTTCCACAATGAAGATGCAATATTCCCTTTTCAAAAGGAATTCAATCATTAGATAAGAACGACCAGACTCTCTTTCTGCAGAAAACAATTATCCGAGGCCTAACTAGTACTCCAGCCAACAGCACTCCATAGTTTATGCTTCTTCAATTTTTTCCTTCTCATAGCTCCACTTGTATTACCAAAAATCAAGCATGTTTGAAAAATGAAAAATAAAAAACTAATAAATAAATAAATAAACAAAACAAAATTATATAATGAAAATAAATCATTATAAATTTTTAAAAAATTTTGTCATGAATATAATTTACCTATCTTTATTTATGAATTAAGTGATAATTTACCGATCTTTATTTCAAGATGACTGATAGTTTGAATAGATGCAATTCAATGAAAAGATGTCTTTAAGTTCCAAAAATCAATATTTATCAATCCCAACCCCAAAAAAGAGTTAGATAAGCAGATTATCATAGTTTCTTCTATTCCCACCCTTTATCTCTATCGTAGTAAGTTGCATAAGAACACTAATGAAATTTGAAAACATTATCTGAAGTACCCAATTGAAGCACGATGAGTGTTTAATCCTATCAAATTGAGAGAGAGATTAGAGAGAGAGCAGTGAACGGTTGAAATCAAGGATTTCACAGCTTGCATTAATTAGGGTTTTGTCTTTTTGATCCTTACCTTTTACAAATCTATTTTGATCTAAGAAAAGAGAGAGCAAACATTCAGATTCCAATAGGAGATTCGCCCAGGATATTGATTTGAAAGCAAGAGAGCAATTTGAAAGAAAGAACAAAAGAGAAAAAAAATAGTCCCTTTGATTTTTCTATGAACGCAAAACGAGAGAGAGAGAGAGAGAACGCAAGAGAGAAGTCCAAAGGGAGCTACCATTTTTTTCTTCCACATGTTTTTAATTTTATGCGTTACCTGCTTGACCGGTAATTGGTATTACATTATGAATGAATAAATGATCAGGATTAAAACAAATAAAATCAACGATCAAGATTTATGGGGGTACGGTACCCACCAAAAAAAACAGTGGGTACCGTAGAATGAGCCGTCATTTCAATATGTCAAAATCTATTTTATCTATTTTAACACATTATTTTACAACTATATCATATATTTTATTTTATAATTCCATCACATTAAAATAATATAAACCATCCCTATTCAAAATTTATTCCACTTTATCCTCTTCTCCATACTTTTGAACCCACAACCCTTAAACACAAATCCACCCATAACCACCAGCCACTGTAACCACAACACAAATCCACCAAAATCCAACCAACTACACAACGAAATTGTCAAAACAATCTAAAAAACCAACCAAAATCACACCAAAAATAATAACCAATATCACCAACAAAAAAAAAAAAAAAACACAACCAAAATTTACCAAAACCCACACTAGACCACAACCCAAACACCACTATGAGAGAGAGACCAGGGTTTTTGGGTGCTCTCAATCAAAATAGATAGGCATTGGGAAAATTAGGGTGCTCTCAAAAAAGATATTTGGGTATTTTTTAAAGGCACCTCTCTTTTTGGGTAAGTGGTGTGGAGTTGCCATTTATTTTTTATACAAAAAAATAAGAAAAAATTAAATACAAATTTACATGACTGAATTGTTCCATTCTCATTGATTGAATAAAAAATAATACATATTTGATAAATTCAGTATTACATGGCTTTGGGTCCTAATTATAAACTATCAAAAATACATGACTTTTTGTTCTAGTTACAATCTACCCAAAATAAAAGTAAAGATAAAATCTAGGTCTACCTATCCAAAGACACTAAATTTGGAGACTAAGTTACGGAATAGGAAGGTGTTGACACCCATTCCGCCCAGACAGAGTCTGATCTTCTGAACTCTCATGACCAATGTACCCTTTTATGCATGCTATGAATGATATGTTGTGCACATAAAAAACTAAATCACATAAGTCTAATTATGAATGCATCCTCTTCTTTGTTAAAAAAATCAGATCTGTGTTGTGATAAAAAAAAAAAAAAAGTTTTGGCAAAGAAAAGTCAAATCTGTGTTTATTAAATGAGAACTGTTTTTAATAAAATCTTGGTTTTAATACTTCAAGCGCGTCTATGAACTATTTCTCATTTAATAAAACCAAGATTTCAAATCGTTTTAGACTCCTTTTTTTTTTTGGTTTTTTGAATCGAGACTTGCACATAGACGCGCTTTTAATCCGTATTCTAAATTTTAAACTCTTTTCTAGATAATTCAGGCATTTTCATCAAAAATTATCTTATAGATAAATACTCTAAAATAGATCTTGATAAAGTCTAGATTATCCACAATTTTATCGTTATCCAATTACCCCTTTATTCTCATGCAAGCAATCCTATTTTTGATACTAACTATCAACCAATCACAAAATTATTTAATTATTTAACCAATCAAAATTAATTTAAATTAATCATACGTGGTCGACTCTACTTAGACACAATGCATGCTGACCATGCAAACTTGATCATGTGATATCTTTCAATCCGACGGTTCAATTTGGAAACCGGGAATACCATCACGACCGTTAGAACTTCAAGATCATTTTTATGATATGCAATGAACAAATTAATACATGTAATGCAATCATGAATTTTGGGTACATGAAGGGTCATTCTAATCATCTTCCTTGATTAAATCATCGATGCAAAATCGAGTGTCTACATCGGCCTTGATTAAATCATGGGTGCAAAATCGAGTGTCTACATCGGCGCCCCTCTTTTGGGATTATATGGAGTCACCACTTATTTTATAAGAAAAATAAAAGAACTATACAAAAGAGTACAAAATATCTAAATAATACAAATTTTCATTAATTTGAATGAATATAATTTGATGAAAAGAACTATATATAGCTTTATTTTATAGCTTACAATCTAATATTAAAAGATTACAAAACTTTGTTTCCTAGTTACAATCTATCAAAAGAAAAGATAAAGCATTACTCTATGAACCAAAATCTATGGTACGGGAGTTAGATTATAGAATGGGAAGGCGTTAAACATCCACTCTGCTCAGACAGAGTCTGATCTTTTAGACTCTAATTGATCATCAAGTACCCATAAGCAAAATGTGAATAAGATGCGACAAATGCCATGTCAAATTCTAGATCTAGGGCTAAAATACTATTTAAGAATCTTAAATCTGCAATCTTATTTTGTATGAAAAAGGTTTGATGAGATGGCATCCATTCTGCTCAGACAGAGATCTTTTAAACTCTAATTGATCATCAAGTACCCATATGCAAAATGTGAATAAGATGCGACAAATGCCATGTCAAATTCTAGATCTAGGGCTAAAATACTATTTAAGAATCTTAAATCTGCAATCTTATTTTGTATGAAAAAGGTTTGATGAGATTGCTTGACTAAAAGTTTAGATCTGAGTTTCCATGGTGGAAAGAATGAGTTTTTAATAAAAATTCAGATAAGGTTTTATTTTTATAAATATAAGAGAAAACAAATTTTTTTATGAAAATGTAAATTTTTTATGAAAAATAAAGATTTGGTTTTGTTTTTAAAAATACAGATTTGGTTTTTGTTTTGAAAAATATAGACAAGATTTTTATGAAAAATACAGATCTAGTTTTTGTTTTGAAAAATACAGATAAGACTTTTTTGAAAAATACAGATCTGGTTTTTGTTTTGAAAAATACAAATCTAACATTTAAAAGTAGAAAAGAATGAAATTTTTGTGATAGATTTTCTTGCAGATCTAAAATCTTAAGAGAAATTTAACCTAAGATCTATGCATGATAATCAACACAGTAAAATCCAAACTGATCATGTGGAATTTTCTTAAAAGGTAAAGCATGCAATAAACATACCAAGAACACAATTTTTAAACAATGAAAGGAATAAACACATGTACATGAAAGATATAGTGGAAGTAAAAGCATGCTTATAAACAACAAGATAAAAACATACTTGTATGAATGTATTCTACAAGAGGGGATTATTTTAGAATTCAAAGAGAATGAATCTTTTTAGAGCTTCCATAATTTCTTTAATGTAGGGGAAGAGAGGGGTGCTGAATTTTGGGTTTCCTCCTCTATTTATAGAGGTGCATTTGCTTAAAAAATAAGTTTGGGTTGCTTAGATAATCGGCAGACACGAATTGGGTTAGGTTTTATCTCTAAAAAATCGAATCTAATAGGTCTTGACCTGAACCAAACGTATCTGGGCTCAGATTTTATTTTGTGCCAATCGACACTATGGAAATGCCAATCGGCACTACTGAAGTGTCGACTGGCACTTACATGTGCTTCGTCCAATTTTGCCTTCTTGCACGTTTTGGACTCTTTTTTTGGGCGTTTTTCTAAGCCTGGAATTGTACTTAAACGTATTTTGGACTTGTATTCCTAATAAAACCCATATTAACTTGATAATTAAATCCTTAAAAATAATTATCTTAGAGATAATTATCCTAAAAACTTAATTATCAATCCAATTTCAACATTATCAAACTATTCATTTTATTCCCCTACAACCAAACTTATTTTTAATCAAAATCAACAACCAATCACAAAAAATTATTTAATTAATTTTAAGTATTCACCAATCAAAATTAATTTCAATTAATCACATGTGATCAGTTCCACCCAAATGAATACATGCAAACCGTGAAAACTTGATCTTGTGATATCTTTCAATCCGACGGTCCGATTTGGGAACCAAGCACATCGTCGCGATCGTTAGAACCTCAAGATCATTTTTATGTTATGTGATGAATGATTTAATGCATAAAATGAAATTATGATTTTTGGATAATTCAACGATTATTTTGGTCATCTCCCAAGGTAAATTACGGGTGCAAAATTGAATGTCTACAAAATGCTCCTCATTGATAGAGCTTGAAAGCCAAATGTCAATGTAAAATAAAGATACAAATTTGAGCAACCATGATTTAATTGAGGTTGATTGTTTCAAAGATTTCTTAGCCCTAGAACCTTGAGATAGAGTACTATTGTTTTATTGTCTTACAAAAATGAGAAATATTGACATCTAGTCTCTATGACGAATGAAGAACCTTACATAAAGGCTTGAATGCCGATGATTGAGAATTGTATCCTCTTAAGTTGGACTTAAATGACTGAGAACTATATCAACTTAATTTGGAACTTAGGGGTTTAAGAACTTTATCTGCTCAACCTGGAATTTGGGGCAACCGAGAACTCTATCTACTCGATCTAGAATTTGGGGTGACCGAGAACTCTATCTACTCAATCTGGAATTTGGGGCAACCAAGAACTCTATTTGCTCGATCTGGTGGGGCGATTGAGAACTCTATCTGCTCAATTTGGAATTTCGGACAACTGAGAACTCTATCTGCTCCATCTGGTGGGGTAATTGAGAACTCTATATTCTTGATTTGGAATTTGGGGTGACTGAGAACTCTATCTGCTCGATCTAGTGGGGTGATTAAGAACTATAACTTGATCTGGAATTTAGGGTGACGGAGAACTCTATATGCTCGATCTGGAATTTAGGGCAATTGAGAACTCTATATGCTTGATCTGGTGGGGCGATTGAGAACTCTATCTGCTCGATCTGGAATTTGGGGCGACCAAGAACTCTTTCTGCTCAATCTGAAACTTGGGATGACTGAGAACTCTATCTACTCAATCTGAAAACCTGAAGTTTTTCCTATAATGAACAAAAAAATTCACATTAGAAATTTTTAATATTGAGACTCTATCTGCTTAATTGATTGAAATCTAGAATTTTTCTCATTTCCTTTTTTTTTTTTTTTTTGTTAGAAGTAATCAATTTTATCATTGTAAAATTTTTCTCTTTTTTCTTTTATTTGAAATTTGAATTATTAATTTTTATTGAAAGCTCCTTTTTTTTTATAAAAAAAATTTCCAAATTTTCTCTTTTTCCTTTTTTTTTTCTTTGTTTATTTTTTTTTTTGCTTGATAAATTTTTACCACTTTTTTCCTTTGTAGTGAAATTTGGGGCCCCAAATTTTGAAAAAAGGCTTTTTTTTTTTTTTTGAAACATTTTGGAAATAATTTTTCCTTCCCCTTCTCTCTCTCTTTCTCTCTCTTGCAAAATAAAAAATCTCCTCTTTTTTATTTTAATAATCTAAACCACTAATTTTTGAAAACCCTTGAAAATTTTAGACTTTTTTTTTTTTGAAAACAAATTTTCTTTTTTCTTTTCCTTTTCTCCTTGCCTTTTTTTTTTTTAGTTAAAGGGGGAGAGAGAGGGGGGGCTGAAATATTGGGAGCTGTTTGGATTTAGTGTTTTCCATCACCCATCACTTTATTTTCATTGCCTATAACTCAAAACTAGTGGGTCCCATGGCTGTTTGGTTTGTTTATATTTGTTTTTAGTTTTTATTTCCATCGCTCAATTCTTTGATTTTTGAGTGATAAATTATGAAAATTGAAAACAACTTTTAGATGTTTTTGAGTTATAGAAATAGAGTTATAATGGCATTTTGGTAAATATACACATATTTGAGAGACTCACAGTTAGAGTAGTCAAATTTGATCAGATCTTTTGCCCTCTCCAACACGCGTTGTCCTTTTCTTTTTTCTTTTTTTTTTTTCCTTTCCCGCTAGGTCTAGTTTTCTTCTACTTCTTCTTTTCTTTTCTTTTTTACCCTTTCACGCTGGGTCTAGTCTTCTTCTTTTTTTCCTTTCATGCTGGGTATGGTCTTTTTTTTTTTTTTTTTTTTTTTTTTTGTTCACTGGGTTCGGTGAGTTTGGGTATTGGGAGTTGAAGGAAAAAAGAAAAAAAAAAAAAAAAAGTAAAAACTGCACCAAGTCAATCTGTGGGTCTCACAAAAAGTAAAATTTTTTGAGTTATCAAAGTTGAAAACAAGTGCCTAACATGCCACCTTAGAAAGTCGTGGTATTTTCAGTGATAAGTGATGAGTTATAGAATGACGAGTGATGAGTGAGCATTTTTTGGAATCCAAACAGCCCATTGGCCTCCCTCTCTCCTTCTTCATCTTTTTTTTTTTTGCTCATTTCTCTCTTCTATTCCTTCTTCCTCTATTGTTACTATTCACAAGCTTTCATCTCTCTTGAATTTTCTCTTCTTCCACACCATTTATTGCTTAGAAAATCACTTCTCTAGACTTTCAAACTTGATTTTTCTTAAGATTATTGGATATTATTACACAATTAATTTACTTTTGTAAATAAGATCAATAAACAATATATGTACAAATCTGTGTGAATGTATAAGAGAAATAAAGTAAAACTTACAAATCAAATGAATACAAAATGGTTGATATAAAACTGACCAAGATAAAATGATGAACAACACGTAAAAGAAGCACTACAATTCCCGTGCACAACGAATAGAACTGTGTCTCTCTCTCTCTCTGAAGACTCTTATAAATGAATGAAAAAACTAACCTTTTAAAATGAAATGAAGGATGCCTATTTATAGGCACACTAGCACTGATTCAGAATAGGTGTAAATGTGAATAGAAATATTGAAAAGGCACAACTGTTCGATGTTTTAGAATGTAAATTTAACTGCAATTTATGTAGCCACATGGCATAATGAGGAACAGTCAACAAAAAGTCAAACGTTTTGATTATTAGTTATTACTAGCATCCGCACAATGTGCGGGGGAACGTTTTACACATTTAAAATACCATCAATTTAACATAACAATACAATAAAAATACAGCAATTAATATGTTTATTAAAGGCTTTGTTTTAATAATGCCAATCAATTCAAAAAACAAAAATGACAATTAAGCAATATAGGGTCAAGTTCAATAACAATGTCAAAAGTCCAAAATTCCCTGTAGTCGAAAATAAAGTCTGAGAACTCATTAACCCAAAAATACATCTAGTGAGCTAAGCCATATTCTAGCTAGTCCTGATGCACTATAAGTGTCAGCTCTGTTCCACTTGGATGAATTGAGCCATCATCATTCGCATGCAAAAACTATAGCACATATGTAGAACCCCCTTAAATTTAGTCCATCTTGAACATGCCAACTACAAAGGTATACACAATAGGAACAAAATGGATTCTTTGGTGTGCTAAATGGGTGATTGTTGTCCAACTAGTGGCAATAGCATAATGAAGGCCTATTTGAATGTAACGTTTGAAATGATAGAAACTAATACAACCTTTTGAGCTTCATGTTCCAAAAATTGTTTTCTTTAGTAGAAGTGTACTTCTATTCATAATCCACTCAAACTATTTTTGCTGATCTATAACAATCATGAAAACTAAGGAGAACATATTCACTAATAATATAAGGTAAAATTCTAATGGATAAATACAAAGAAATAATATTTTAATTTCTATTGGTACAAACACTTTAAGAGGAAAAATTTAAATGTGGAAAAACCAAAACTCAAACCTTAATGAAAAAAAAAAAAAAAAAACACCACCTTAAATTTTTCTGCACTAAATTATTGCTGTTGAACTGACAGAATTCGTCCAAAAGCAAACTAAATTTCAATTATTGAAAATAACTGAAATAAAAAATTTATTCAATTCTAAATGAATCTGTTTAACTGCCAAATGTATATTGAACAATTTATAAGAAAACCTTGAATTAAAAAAAAATTACATTAACTCACATTAAAAAAAAAAAGTTGATTTATGAATCCAAAATCTTCTCAACTACATTATGCCAACAAATCATTTCACTTGTCCTTCCTAAATTTGCTTGCAAATACGTAAATTTTTTTTTTTGAGAAAAAAATAATATTTATTAGAACACACAAACACGAAAGTAGTATATAGAGTTTTTTAAATAGGCTTATAATATATAACATAACCATAATACTACTACAAAAAGACCTAACCTTTACAGATACGTAAATTGACTGCTTACAGATAAAGAAAATATACATTGTTACACCTCTATGATATAAAAGACACAATGAGTCCGTTTGGATACAACTTATTTTTGCTGAAATTGAAAACACTATAGCAAATAAGTTAAAAAACACGGATGATATTTTTTGATACAGGTACTATAGCTCAACTGAAAGGGTTGCGTTTTTACCTCTTTTTTTTAACTCCTCACCCACCCGAACACCTGTGTCTTCGAGAAGAGAGGTCCATGCCCGCCTACATCGGTCCAACGTCGACGAAGAGCCGAGGAAGGCAACCCAGTCCGATGCTGGCGAAGATCGGGTTCCCTCAGTGGTGGATGGGTTGATCGGTTCAGGGTTGTTTTAATGGGTTTGATTTGTGTTTGCTTGGTGGATGGGTTGATCGGTTCCGGTTGCTGGGTTTGATCGTTTGATGGGTTTGATTTTTTTTCACATGGGTTTGATTTTTGTTCACATATGGTTTTGGTTTCACTGTTTTGATCTTCTCAATTGATGGGTTTGCTGGGTTTCAAGAAGATGAATCATGGGTTGATTAGCAGTGGGTAGAAATCTCAAGTTTTGTATATATATAAGCAAATCGGTGCAATTCGGTGTTCACCGGAATCCAAAAACCTTTGTCAACAACCGTACTGGCCGACGTTGGTGCTTGAAAATTACTGCCAACCACCGTGCCTAACACCTGCGGTGGAGGTTTGAGGTGGGCAGATCGGTTCGGCTCTGGCCAGTTTTGTTGGTGGCGGGCAGTGCCTGTACAGCCTTAAAAAGAACCTAGTTCGACGTCGGCAAACCTTCTTGGATGATCCTTTGCTGTTTTGGTGCGCACTGAAGAAAAAAGCTAGCGTTTTTTCTTCTTCCTGTGTTTCAGCTATTTTCATCTCAGCGTTTTTCTTTTTGTCTACTGTAGCGTGGATCCCAACACATTATGAAACGCAATTGCTAAACGCAGATCCAAACACATACAATAACCACACCTTGAGTTATTCTTGTTATAGTACAATGTTATAGGAAAACAATGCACTTCAAAACGCTAAACAAAGCGGCATAATCTTTAATGGGAGGTTGTAGGCATCAAGACCTATTATAAAAATCTGAAGAATGGAAGTATTTGCCAGTTTTAAAAATACTAAACATTGATATATAAAACAGTAATTGAGTTCCACTAACCATTACATATATCATGAATTCCATCCAACACATGCTAGACATTATTAATTTAGCCAACTTTGAAAGCAAAACAAAATATATACATATATATATGAATGAAAATTCTACTTTGATTTTAGTTTAATTTTTTAGTTTTGTTTTAGACCCGCTATCATATAGTACATCTTCAATTTGTCATGCTTTCCAAAAAGAAAAAGAAGAAGAAGATTACTACATCAAAACCAAAATAATCAAATTAGCTAAAGAAACAATATATTTAAAAAAAAATCTTATAGTTGAATATAATAATTCTTTACTACAAATTGACAAGACTGATACATACAGATATTTATGCATGTGCAAATTTATATACCTTGCTGCCCCCTTTTTTTAGCCATGCCAAAATTCTAATAAGATAATTATGATAAAGCTTTAATCATCTCAAAACAGAATAAAAGTACTTACAGAGCATGCTCTTAAAAAAGCTCCATGGCATAGGTAGGAGCTTTCACTGTGAATGGCCTCAAGCTGTGTGTCCACACCCAATTTTGCATCCCACCTTGACAGTGGGATATTTTAGACCCGACTCTGTAAAAAAACTATTCAAGTTCTATTTTGTCAACCCACAAATTAGCAAACAATATTTTTAAAAGGCAATCTTTAAAAGAAAAAGCATATTATCACCAAAACTAATCAAAGATGTAAATGTGTTTGCGAAATTGATTTACCAATTGCAATTTCTATAAGCCTTTATTAAAAAGATAATAGCACATACAAATATGACCTATAGAAACTAAAAGCAATAGAAACCCAAATAGAAAAATCAAGACTCTCAAATGGAAATCTCAACACATAAAACACATGAGAGCTACATTACCCTCACACCAATTTTCCCCGTAAGGAGGTTTAAAATATTCTCACTATTGTTAATGCCCTTTCATAACATCAATTTTTTCAAGATTCTTATATTTTAAAAATCATTATGAAGTTTCATCTCTTAAAATTTTATATAAGAGACATTTAATACTGCATGACTATGAGAAATTTCATCAAATATATGGCATGCAACATTGACAAAAAAAAAAAAAAAAAAAAGAAAAAGAAAAAAGAAAAGAAGAAGATGATATTCTAGAAAGATTTCAGATAGGGCTGGTAAAAAAAAAACTGTGTGTGATAAATTGGGGGAAAAACATGTAAAAGAACTTGAAAATAGAACTCTGTGTATGACAAATTTGGGAAAAAGCACTCAAAGAACTTAAAAATAACGGGTAAAAAAAGAACATACAGAAAAAAAATAAATAAAAGAAAGAAAATTGTTTCAATACAGATTTATAAATTATAAAAAAAAAAAAAATAAAATAAAAAAAACATTATCATCCAGAGTCTTCCCTTTACAGCAGCGTGTATATACCCAAATACCCAAAACAAAACCATTCTAATCTAGAGTCATTGATAAAAACCAAATCTTACCCAAATACCCAAATGAAAAACAATCCGACCAAAAGAACCAAAATCTAAAGCATATTTAATCGACAAATTTTTTTTTTTTTAAATTTATCGGTGGCCTCATAGAATAATATCTAAAAATCCCTTAATACCCAAAGGTAAAGGGATCCGGATCCATTGGATTGCCCAACAAAGTCATAATCGGTGTGTATGGGTTTTGAGTTTGACTCGTGGTGATAGAGTCCTAAACCAAAACACAATTCCACAATAGTACACCCACTATTTAGCACCGTTTTCCAATAAGGGTGAAAGAAGAACCCTAAAAAGTTTAGAGAAAAAAATGAAGAGAATATACAGTCGGCTTTTCTTATTTTTGAAAATTCGGAAAAGAAAAGCATCGGTGAGAAATTCCAGGGAAAAACCAATGCGTACCTTCCGAATACACTGTTGAAGAGAGAGGATGGGGGCAGCGAATGAACAGAGTAGAGAAGGGATGGGGCAGAGAACGAACGGGGCAACAATTTCTGTCTCTCTCTTTCTACGTATAGCAAGGCTTTTTTTTTTTTTTTGATGAACAGACTAAAACTTTTATTCAATAAAATCAAATACAAGAAACATCATGGATGAGGACTTGTTCTAAGAAACAAGGACTTTCCTCCATCCAAGCACAATAGTCAATCAAACCAAAAGCTTGTTTTGCTAACAAGTGGACTGGCCTATTGCCTTGTCGTTTAATATGAGAAAAACTCACATTTCTAAATTCATTACATTCAGCTAACATCCCATAAACCAGATTAGAAACAGAAGATGGAGCAGGTGAACATTCCTTAAGAGCTTGAACAATGGTTAATGAATCTCCTTCCAGAACAAAATCTCTGATGCCCACTTCCTTTGCAAAAATAATACCTGTTTCAAATGCCTTTGCTTCAGCTTCAATAATCCCCAGTGGAGCATGGATTTTCTTGCTCAAACCTGCAATAAAATTCCCTTCATGGTCACGAATTAAAACACCAACACCAGCAGCCTTCTGAGTTGAGAAAATAGCAGCATCCACATTTATCTTGTATGATGGGAAAATAGGAGGAGACCACTTCACATCCACCTGTGTTTGTAATTTCAGAGGAGTATTGTTTGCAGCCCAATACTCTTCCAAGTATGATCTACACCAGTCAACTAGAAACAGACCTGACTTCCTTGGCTTGCCATGAATCACCTCATTTCTATTAGTCCACAAAGCCCAAGCAATAGTGATAGCAAGGCCAGCATCTTCCATAACCCACTGTGCATCCATCAAAATATACCATAGGAACTCAAAGAAAGTCTGAAAAGGAATTAATGACAGTGAGGAGAAGAGAGGCGAAGGAATCCATGTGTTTCGAGACTTAGAGCACTCCCAAAACAGATGAAAGAAAGATTCCGAAGCATTGCCACACTCCTCACACCCACTGTCAACCATAACCTTTCTACGGACTAGATTTTCTTTTGTAGGTAAGATGTCACGGGCAGCTCTCCAGGCAAAATGTCTGACTTTATGGGGGATTTGAATTGACCACAATCTCTTCCAAAAACGGCGTATATTACTCCCATCCGAACAAGAGCCAATCTCCCTATTTGACTCTAATTCTAGAGCCAGCTTATAAGCACTTCTTACAGAGAAAAAGCCATTTGAAGTTTCAGCCCATACTTGCCTATCATCAGGCATTCTAACACTCAAAGGAATTCCAGCAATAGCCTCAGCCTCAAAAGGCAGAAAAGTTCTATTCAAAAGGTTCCAATCCCAGCACTTATTATTCACATCAATAAAATCACAAACTCTAGAATCCAATGGAAGCATACCTCTTGGTGTAATTACTTTATGAGTAGAAGAGGTAGGTACCCAGCTATCTTCCCAAACCCGGATCTGCCTGCCATTTCCCACCCTCCAGCAAAGCCCTTTTTGAACAATTCTTTATGCAGCCATAATACTCCTCCAAACATAAGATGGTTTTTTCCCCAAAGAAGCATGAACAAAATCACAGGTAGGAAAATATTTTGCTTTGAAAACTTGATATACAAGAGAATTCTGCCCAACTTGAAGCCGCCAACCTTGCTTTGCCAAAAGCGCCAAATTAAAATGTTTCAAAAGTTTAAAACCCATCCCCCCACAAGCTTTAGGAATGCACATTTTATCCCAACTCAACCAAGCCATTTTTCTTTCATCCTGTTTTTGTCCCCACCAAAAATTCCTTATCATACTAGTCAATTCATCACAAAGGGAATCAGGAATTTTAAAACAACTCATGGAATAAGTTGGGATAGCCTGAGCCACCGCCTTAATCAGAACCTCCTTTCCTGCCTTAGAAAGCAATTTTTCTTTCCAACCCGCCAACTTCTTTGCTAATTTTTCTTTGATATCATTAAAAGTATTCTTTCTATTCCTACCAACCAAAGAAGGAAGCCCAAGATATTTCTCATGCTGACGAATAATCTGGGCACCAAATCTATTCTTTATTTCTTCTTTAATATCATCCATTGTATTCTGACTGAAAAAAAGAGAAGTTTTAGCCCTATTCAATTGTTGACCTGAAGATTCTTCATATACTTTCAAAACACGTTGCAACTCATCACATTCCTCCAGGCTAGCCTTACAAAAAATAAGGCTATCATCTCCAAAAAATAAGTGCAAGATACTAGGACCACCACGGCAAACAGCAACACCCTCCATAAAACCACGCTGCACAGAATTTTTTATTAAAGCAGACAAACCCTCAGCACAAATCAGAAACAAGTATGGTGACAAAGGATCTCCTTGACGTAAACCCCTTGATGGAATAATGCAGCCACGAGACTTCCCATTAATTCGAAAGGAATAAGTAACCGAAGAAATGCATTGCATCATAAGACCCCGCCACTTACAATTGAAACCCAACTTCTCCATAATTTTATCCAAGAAAATCCATTCCACCCTATCATAAGCTTTGCTCATGTCTAACTTCAAAGCTAACTCACCAACCCTTCCAGTTCTTTTCTGACTTATGTGATGCATAGTCTCAAAAGCCACCAACACATTATCAGTGATGAGTCTACCATGAACAAAGGCACTCTGACTATCTCCAATAATACAAGGCAGAAT
Source organism: Quercus robur (assembly GCF_932294415.1). Lineage (NCBI taxonomy): Eukaryota > Viridiplantae > Streptophyta > Magnoliopsida > Fagales > Fagaceae > Quercus > Quercus robur. The sequence goes on along the minus strand of NC_065539.1, from coordinate 28,458,103 downwards.
CTTTTTCAGTCTATTCGCTAGCGTCTTGGATGCGAGCTTATAAACAACATTACAAAGACTTATGGGCCTATAATCAGTAATACGTAACGGGTTCTTAATTTTGGGAATCAAAACAATTTGGGTATCATTAAAATTCGGCGGACAAACACCAGAATTTAGGAAGTCCAAAACTGTTTTAGTGACAACTCGACCAACAGTAGGCCAGAAGTGTTGAAAAAATAAAGGAGGCATCCCGTCTGGACCTGGTGCTTTTAAAGGATACATTTGTCTAAGGGCTTTACATACCTCATTCTCTTGAAAATCCCTGGTAAGCCTCTCATTCATGGTTGTGGAAACTTTAGGATGAACAGAGGAAAGAATCTCAGCAAATTCGGTGGGGTTAGCTGACTTGAACAAATCTGAATAGTAGTTGAGCACCACATTCTCTACATCACCCTGATCTTCCACCCATCTATCGTTCGAATCTAGCAGCCCCTCAATGAAATTCTTTTGGAACCGTGAAGAAGCTTTGGAATGAAAAAAGCCTGTATTCTTATCTCCAGATTGTAGCCAGCTTAATCTAGACCTTTGATGCCACATAGCTTCTGCCTTATCTCTCCAACAATTCAACTCCACCCTTGTCTCCCTCAAAGAAGCAATAACTTCAGGTGTGGCACTTTGTAGTTCTAGCCATTGTAATTGTTTCTGAAGTCTGGCCAGATTATTCCCCACATGGCCAAACACATTTTTATTCCAATCCTCCAATTTCATACGACAATTATTCAAACATTCCACCATAGGGAAATCTGATCCATTAATAGTTGCTTCCTCCCAAGCTGAAGTAACCACTTCGTCACAGCTGGCTTCTTTCAGCCACATTGCTTCAAAACGAAAGCTTCTTCCAACACACTGAGTCTTTTTCCTCTCCTTGAGATGTAAAGAAAGAGGGCAATGATCTGAAACAGAAGATGTGCAATGATAAAGTCTTGCCATAGGAAATTTGTCTAGCCAATCCACTGTAGCAAGACCTCTGTCAAGCCTCTCTCGGATTTGAACCCCATATCTCTGCTGATATAGCCAAGTAAATTTAGGTCCAACAAAACCCAAATCCCTTAGACCACACCAATTAATTGTATCCACAAACTTCTGCATCTGTTGGGCAGATCGTACTGCCCCATCCTCTTTTTCAGACTGACATTTTATTTCATTAAAATCACCTATCACCAACCAAGGTAATTGAGAAAGACCACTTAAAACTTTAAGAAGGCCCCATGATTCAACTCGTTTTGCAGTCACTGGATTCCCATAAAACCCAGTTAAATGCCACCACCCAACATCCTCACCACAAAACACTTCAACATCAATATTTGATAAAGAATACTTTAACAGATTAACTTTAACATCATTTTTCCACAACAAAGCCAAACCACCACTACTATTTATACTAGGAACAATTAAACCTTGCTTAAAACCACACTGATCACCAACATTTTTCATCCAGTCTCTATCCAATTTAGTTTCCATAAGAAAGACAATTTTGGGCTTCTCTATCCTAATAACCTCTTTTAAGGCATTAACAGATCGAGGGTTCCCAAGCCCCCGACAGTTCCAACTCAAAAGATTCATTGGTCCCGGCGGGGTTGACTAGCAACCTCCGCCGATCCCAGATGTGTAGCCAAGAGCACACCAAACTTCTTTGTGTCCTCCTCAAGCTTTGCCTTTTTTTCAACACTCAGAACAGGTGTTTTCCTTGGAGACTTTCTCTTAAAGCCTGTTTCAGACTCAGATTTCCCAAAGTTAGACTTCACTGACCTCCCACACTTTCTAACCCATGTACGAAGTCTAGGCTTCACCCCAGATAAGCCCACATTATATTTATATATATCCCCACTCATAGTTCCCACATTCTGAGGAAAATTATCCACCTTGGACTTATCCAACTCAGCATTAGTGTCCAAATCATCTTTAGTTTTATCTGCACTTGAACCACCCAACAAAACATCCTCAGAAACCAAATATTTCGGATCCTTGTTTGGAGGCACATAATCCTCGGAAATATCCTTATCTAACTGCTGAAGTGTCTCCTCAAAATTTGGAACTGACTTTTCAAAATTTGAAAGCCCACAAGTAACAGGAATAACCGTACCTTGGCAGCCGCCACTGAGTGCCTCCACCATTGGCTCCACAACCAGCAATTGCTCACGGTTCCTCCGGCTACCAGCATCATCATCATGAAGAATCCCCTGAGTGCTTCCAATAAAATCATCTTGAAGAATCACCAGATTGTTAGGCAGAGCAGGGGCTATTTGTTCCTCAAACTGTACAGGTTCAGGCCTCACCCTCCAATCCTCACCATATCCCTTGACATCAATCACCATCTTCTTCGAAGGATTGAACTGAGATGCACGAAGCCATTGCCCAAATTGTTGATTCTCAGTCTTCAGAGATCCCTTACTTTGTAGCCACAAAATACAGTCTTTATCATCATGGGAGAGTCGTCCACACCAATAACAAACATTTGGTAGGCGCTCATATTTAAAAGCAACCCAACCTTCTGAACCATCTTCAAAAGTAACTTGTCTGCCTCGGCAAAGAGGTTGAGAGATGTCAATAAGCACCCTTACTCGCATAAAATTTCCACCCATCATCTCAGAGGTATCCTCAGATAATACCACAGTGCCTAAGGTTTGTGCAATATCCAATGCTACCTCAGGTGTCAAGAGATTAAAAGGAAGGTGGTGTAATTGGACCCAGAATTTCGAGAAACCAAAATCCACTTCATTCATTGGCGCTTTTCCACCATACCTTTGAAAGACAACAAGGTGTCGATCGAAAGACCAAGGCTCGCCCAGAAGAACCTTTTCCACGTCTGCCTCATTTTCAAAAGCAAACACCAGATGGTTGTTTCCAGCATCCCTGATATTAAAACTATGCCTTGTTCTCCATAAAGGCCTGAAAGTCTTGGCTACTGCATCAATATTCACCGCCCTCTTGGTAAAGAACTTCGCTGCCAACCCAAATTCTTGAGACTGCCTACCCTTGGACAGAATAACTTTCTTACCTTCCTTATTAGAAAGGGATAACTTAGTCCAGCGATGTGTAAGATCATCCATCCTAAGAACAAGACTCGCGATACACCAACACTAAATGAGTCGTAACCAACAAAGAAAACTACTCGTCTTTCTCAGAGGAGAAAGGGAACCACAAAAACGGACTCAAAAAACTGATCGTCTTTCTCAGAGGAGAAAGGGAACCAACTGCTACAGTTAGGCAAGAGTTGGAGGGACCAACTTTAACCCACTGAGAACTTTTTTTTTTTTTTTTTTTTTGTACGGTTAGCTTTCTTTTTTATTCTCAGGGACTATTAAACAGTGTTGGAATAATAACTATTCCTTAACTTATTCAATACTGTTTTAAAATAAAATTCCTAAAATGCCCACACAAAAAACTTCCGCTACTTCTTGCTAAATTAGGTTATCTTTGTGAGCGTTTGTTTTGGGCTGAAAGTGGCTGAAAGTGTTTCATGTTTTCCACTTTTTTTTTTTTTTCCCTGCGCATGTAAACAGTAATTTTATATGGGTTCATTGTTCGAGACAAAAATTACTGTTTATATACTGTTTATTACTATTCTCAGCACTGTTCACGTACTAAAAAATATTAAAAATGAGTCTCATGGTACTATTCACATATTTAAAAATTATTTTGTTATAATGTTTTCAATTTTCAGTTTCAGCAATAATAAGTTCAATCCAAACGGACCATTTATATATAAATTAAAAGGTATGTAAAGTTATGTGGCTGATTTTCACCTATTCAACTTAAAATTTCCAACAAAATATGTTCATTTTGCAAAGATCTCCTCAGTGGATTAACATCCATAAATTTCTAGAACAAAACCCATATATATCAATCAAAATTCAAGTCTCCAAAATGCTTTAAAACTATCCATATTTGTATGATAAGTAATTGTTCTTGGCCAATTCTAGAACTCTTATTTGCCAAACCCTCTATAAAATCAAGACTATTATAGTTCCATGCCGAATGAAAAAATAATATTCTGAAACTTTGTTATTATATCATGAACATCATGCTACTTAAACATTGATGGAGTTATAAATTTTGAACAAAGGAGACGTATATTATTTATTTTTATTTTTTTCAATTTATACATAATAAGTTGTTAAGCTAGAGCTATAAAAAGTATATATATAAATTTATAAATAAGGGTAATTTAGTAAATTTGACCTAAATATAATTTCATTTATGGTTTTATTCATGTATTGTCACCAAACAAATAAATAATAATAGTCATTCCATTACAGCTTATTGTATTCCTTGTAATATTAATTTCTAATACATTGTAATCATCCATTACATTGTATCAAACGTGCCCTTAGATGGCTTTTTTTCCTACATGCCAGCATGGCCTTAGGCTGTGTTTGTTTCGAGTGTAAATGGATTTAGGAAAATATTTTACACCCTATGCATGTTTGGTTGCACATGTAAAATACAGTCAAATTGAAAATCTTTTCATTTGACCATAAAATAAGGCCCGTTGACCTGTAAAATATTTTACACATTAGTTTTACCTTCAATTCGTTTTCTGGACCCACACACCTGAAGAGAGAGAGAGAGAGAGAGAGAGAGAGAGAGAGAGAGAGCTAGAAGGGAAAGTGAAGAAGACAACCCAACCTACCTTCACCGGTCAGATCGCACCGCAGGTTCATGCCTTAGCCTTACCAAACCGTCGTCATCGTCGCTACAGATCTACACCACCGGTCAAGGAAGCCCTTTCTCTTCTTTGTTCATTTCTCGTTCCCTTTAACCAACGAAGGCCAAAAAGCTAACACGATCTATGATCTACAAATTGATCTTGTTCCCGTCGCCTCCTTTAAACCCACCCGCCGATCTTGTCGCCGTTAAACCCACTTGCCGATTTTGCCTCTTTCAGGGCCACCCACTGATCTGTGGTCCTTTACCTCTCTCTTTCTCTCAATCTATCTCTCCCTCTCCCTTTCTCACGATCAGTGCTTATTTTTGTGAAAGATTTATTTTTTTTTGTTATGTATTTTTGTTGATTTGGTTTATATATTCAGATTTCCTATTATAATATTTGTTTGGAAGTTGAGAAAATGTGAGAGAATGTGTTTTCTAGAGGATTTTCAGGAACACAACCAAACACCTTAAAATATTTTTCAAAGCATTTTTTGTGATGCGACAAAACACTTGAAAATATTTTCATTTTTTCAAAAATATTTTCACTTGAAAATATTTTACACTCTAAAATCATTTTATATTAAGCCAAACATAACCTTAATTGTAGGAAAAAGCTTCTGCTATTATATATAATATATGATATGATATAGATTATAGAATAAATATATTTTCATATATAATATAAGAATTGTGTTTCCTTTGTTTTTGGTTAAATGCTAATTTCTTGATATTATATAGAGACAAATACCTATTCCCTTTTCAAGTTTAAGAATGAATAGCTTGTACCACTATGCACTCTTGAAGTGATGGTTACTTTACAAATATAAGTACTTATAGGATGTGGGGGTAAAGATTTAGTTCAAGTCTCCAGAAATAAGACTCAAACACTTATACATTATCCAATATTAGGATTTCTGTTATCAAATATTAGGATTTCTATCTTAAAAAAAAAAAAAGAGGCCAAAATGGCCAACTAGTCCTAAAATCGTAAGTATATAGTTAGTTGGCTTTGTTTAGAAACATAATAGCATACTAGCATCTCGAGTCTTTTAGACTCGATTTTGGCGTTCAAAATCGAGTCTTTCAGACTCGGTTTGTAGTTTGGATCAGCTCTGATGTGGCAGAGCTGCCACTTGGCATCCACATGGAAATCGAGTCTCTAAGACTCGATTTCTAACGCCAATAAATATCACCAACTCAGACTAAACACCAGAGCATCAGAGGAAAAACCAGAGAAAAAAAGAAAAAGAAAAAAAGAAGAGCATCAGAGGAAAAACCCAGAGAAAAGAAAAAAAGAAAAGAAAACCAGAAACAGAAAGGGAGAGAAGATCGAGATCGGAGACCCAGGCGCGCGCGGCATGACCAGAAACAGAAACCGCCTGGGTCTCGCGCGAGCCTGGGTCGCGCGCGGCCAGGGGCTTGCGCCGGCCTGGGGCTCGCGCGCTGCCGGGGGCGCGCGCGGGCCTGGGTCGCGCGCGGCCCGGGGCTCGCGCCGGCCTGGGTCGCGCGCGGCCAGGGGCTCGCGCCGGCATGGGTCGCGCGCGGCCAGGGGCTCGCGCCGGCCTGGGTCGCGCGCGGCCAGGGGCTCGCGCCGGCCTGGGTCGCGCGCGGCTTGGGGCTCGCGCCGGCCTGGGTCGCGCGCGGCCTGGGGCTCGCGCGAGCCCCTGGCCGCGCGCGACGCTGGCCGGCGCGAGCCCCAGGCCGCGCTGGTGAGGTTCTACCTTTCTCTCCCTCTGATCTGATTGAGTTTCTCTTTCTCTCCCTCTGATCTGATCTGATCTGCGTAGCTGTAATGTTTGTTAAATTTGTTTTGGGTATTTCTGGCATGTACAGACTTAGAATTTTTAAAAAAAATTTTGGATTGAAAATCGAGTCTCTAAGACTCGATTTCCATGTGGATGCCAAGTGGTAGCTCTGCCACATCAGAGCTGATCCAAGCTACAAATCGAGTCTGAAAGACTCGATTTTGAACGCCAAAATCGAGTCTAAAAGACTCGAGATGCTAGTATGCTATTATGTTTCTAAACAAAGCCAACTAACTATATACTTACGATTTTAGGGCTAGTTGGCCATTTTGGCCAAAAAAGGAACAGCTTGTAACTTCCACTTGTCATTCTACCGTTTACCAAACAAACAAACGAACGATCGTATTTACAGTTGTTCGCTTCATCGTAAACAAAATTTTCCAAGAAAAAAAGAAAAAGAAAACAATGGGTTGGGTGATGTTGAAAAATGAAAACCCTAACCGGTGAGTTTGGAGGATGAGATGAGGCCGAGCCTGGCTGAGATAATTGATGATGATGATGGAAGGAGAGCGAGAGCGAGAGCGAGATTCGGATTTGAAGGTGAAGGTGATCGAGTGGGAGGACTTTGAGCAAGAGCTTGCTAGGTTATGGAGTCTCTCTTCTGCGCTCAAACAAGCTAACCAAAACAAACTTTCTCTTCACCGTAAACTCCACTCCCTTATTCAGGTAAAGACACAAAATCTATTGCTCCGCGATTCACAATTTCAATTTCAAATTCTTTTTCTTTTGCTTTTATTTATTTAAAAATTTAACAATTAAAGCTTTTCTTATTCAAACATTTTTATTGTCAAAAAAAAAAAAAAAAAAAAAATTTTTCAACCCATCACCATCAGGGTGCAACCTAGTAGTAGGGGGTTGGGTTCAATTCCTACTAGGATAGGATAGGATTACCTGCCTGCCTGATACATGGTTCTAGTGGGCGGTGTCGAGTGTTGTTCCAAGGGCCTTGCCTTGCTAAGCTAAGGTTCCACCTCATCCAAAAAAAAAAAAAAAAAAAACAGTTTTGTGTTAGGACAAAGTTTAGCTACAAAATTGGATGTACCTTAATATTACAAACTCACTCAATAAAATAAATATTACAACAGATTTTGAAAATCTAACATTTGAATTGCATGTTCTTTATGCTCTTAATATACATGTTAAATTTTGTGTCAATCGAATATGTATAAGTTTATATTTTGTGTATAATTTTAAATTATAAAAACTTGCAATTTAAAAAATTTATTAATGACATAACTATTGATCTTTAATTTTCTTGAAATTTTACAAACATGGAGAATATAAAAAGAAGATGTAATCCAATGGTGGATTTGTCAAAATTCACCTCTAATAAAAAGATATTAAGTAAGTTTGTAGCCTAAGGTTACAACTAATTTTGTAGTTAAACTTTGTCATTTGTATTATATCTGAAGATATCACATTTCTCCCACTCCACATACTTACTTTCTTACTAATTGATTGTATGAATCAATTAATATAGAAGCCATTGGATTGAAGTTTTTGTATTTGATACCTTACCATGAACTTGAGGAGGAGAGCAATCACAATGAAAAAAAGAAAGAAAAAAAAGGTCTTTTTTTGGTTTTCTTGGGGGGGGGGGCTTAATTGATTAGCCCGCGGATTAGCGGGCCTCAACATTGTGTTTGTGGGCAGATTGATGCTCATTCATTGAATCAATTGAATGAGCTCGAGGAGATGCATGAGAAACTTGATGCTAAAAAAAAAGTGATGGAAGACATGTCCATGCGTTCCAAGCTTGCAAAGGAGGATGCTAACAAGCAAGAGGACCAGCTTAGTGTTCAAGTTAGATCACTTTTGGTTGCCGGGACTGCACTTTCTGTCGCAAGGAAGCGATTGCAGGTATGCATGCTTTTTTATTTTATTTTATAAGAAAGTAGAATTGCTTTATTGAATAAAAAATTTTATGTTAGCGATGATGAACACAAAGGGTCAAGAAAAATTACACAGCAAAGCTAAGAGAATTGTGAAACTCTAAAACAGAGGTACGATGAGTAAAACCCCAAACCTGAGACCAATTAAACAGGTTGCGAATCAATAATGATTTCAATTGTATGCTTTTTTTCTTTTGCAGTATTTGTTCACATAACATGCCCGCCAAATATTCAATGTTTGTATTTACTGATTGACAAAACAATGACTTGAAAACCAGCTTGAACTTAAATACCAATTTAAAAATTTATATAGAGAGTACTTATCAAAAAACAAATTTATATAGAGAGTAAGATGAAATATTATCATAATGTGGGAACTTAGGTGCCAAAATGTAATTACCTCATTAAATAGTCTTTGATTCATGTTATGTTATGAAAGAGCCTTGGCACCTGATGTCATGATTTGGTAACTCTGACTAGTATTGGGAGTTAAGTTTCTGCAGTTATTGGATATCAACTTTTTGATTTCCTGATCAGAGTATGAAGTAAATTTTTTATTTTTTTTCATCATGGCCAAATAGGACTTGTGTGGAACACATGCACCCATTTGAATGTGCAGAATAATCTATGGTCTACAGTTGGTTGAACCATGTATCCAGTGTTCCTGTTTCATTGCTGCAAGTATTTTATATTTGCATTGGTGTAACTTAAAAGCTGATCATGTTTATATTACAGGAATCAAATAGGTTACTTGCTGGACAGAAGGGTTATGTTCGTCTCAGAAATTTACAAAAAAGGCTAAGGATGAGGCAACAATATATGATATCTCAAGTTTCATTGCTCTATCCTGTAAAGATCTCTGTTGGACCTGCAGAGGAGCAGGAACTTGAGTTATTTCCTAGCAGTAGTAGATCAGGTATGTGTTAGTGAGTTTGAAACTTGTTGTATTACATTCAAAATTGTTCAAATGGACCTTCTCTGCTTGTTACATACATTTGAGAGCAAGAGCTGACGTAACCAAAGAATCTGATGGCTCATGGTTACTGTAACTCATGTTCCTCTCTAAAATCATTTTGCATTAACAATATTTCTTACTTGTTGGTATATATTCGCATTACCGATCTGTTGGAGTCATGTAGATTACTCTACTTTTCACAGAATCAAAGAACTAGTTGGAAGCATTGCTGATTCGAACTCTGTGTGATTGGTCTTTTGCTTGGGGTCTTATGAATAGTAATTAGTAACACTCTTATAGATCTCACAAGTCACTTCTATTTTGTGCATAATTTTTTTTTTTTTTTTTGGGTAATTCTTTTAGGTGAGTGCTCATCATCATGAACATGAAGTAATCTATTTTATTAATAAATTTTATTACTTGTAAAAAAATGTAGATAATTCTAGTTTTCTAGCTGTCATAATTAAGTAATTAACAGCTAATATTTTTTATTTTTTCTTTTATGGGATAAGTTCTTTTATGTTAAACTTGCTGTTCTTCTCATTGTATCTTAATGAACACATATCTTTTATATTGAGACGAAAAGTTAGAATTTTTGTTGGCTTTGTAAATCATTTTATAAGCTTATATTTTCTTTTTAGAGGTTTTGTTTAACTCCTTTTCAGGAGTTCCTCAAAGTGGTCTGACACTGGGCTTGTATGACTCTCTGTCTATTCAAAGGATAAAACCAACTTCACTTCATTTCTAAAACTCAATTATAAGAATGACTTCTGGATATATCTGGATTTACTGTACAGCTTATTCAATGCCTTTAGGGATGGACCGTGCACATTCAATGCTTTCTAACACAAAACATTAACCTTGTTTGCATTTTATTAGCTGAAGCTGAACTGCTCTAGGGATTCCGAGCAGTGTTGGTAAAAGCGAGAGGCGCACTTAAGCACAAAGGCCTCTTGTAGCCTAGGCGCAAAGCGCAAGCGCGCGCATGATTGAAGTGAAGCGCACATTTTTAAAAAATAATTTAAAAATTATTATTAATGAGAAATGCAACAATCAAATGATCAAATGATCATATAAATTGAAATATTTTTTTTTTATATAATTCATATAACATTTAGATATGCCTTACTTTTGCAATTTAACTCAAAAATTGCAAGTCAAGTCATTTTATTTTTTCGGATAAGCTAGATATGAGTACTTCCATGTAATATCCTTTCTTAAATCTCCTATATCCATAATGCCCTATGACTAATTAGTAATATTAGTTAATAATTTAATCACGTAATGACTATAACTTTGTAAGAATTAGTCTGCTATGTTCAACATCAACCACTAAAGTAACTAAACAATTACCGCATATATTATATCATGCTTTGTTTTTTTTTTTTTTTTTTTCATGAATGAGCTAAGAATATGAGGACATTGCAACATGGTAATTGGTACCAAGGAGCTAGGTCAGTTATTGTTTCAAGGAGAAAAAATAAAAATAAAGAAGAACTGGGAGGTTGTGGGTTGGGTTTTAGGACAAGTAATACTCAAAATTTTTTTTTTTGATAAGTAAGTTACACTAATAATATGCAAAATCAGTGATTTATATCAATAATGTCAAGATCCTATAATTTTAATTCAGTTTTGGTTTATTTTTTTGAAAAATATAAAAATCTCCAAAAAGAGTGCTTTGAGCTTTTTGAAAAAGCACAAAAAAGTTCACCTAAAGTGCACTTCTTTGAATGAGCCTAGCTTTTGAAGCAAAAAGCATTGGAGCATTGGGGCTTCGAGCTTTGAGCTTAAGCGCGCTTTTAACAACATTGATTCCCATCACCTTCAATACTACTAGTTTCTACGCTTCTCACTACTTTTGATAGCTTTGTAGTGATAAATTTTGAGATATCCTTGATATCCTTTATATATCTGACTTCTGGAAATAATTTTGATTGAATGTACAGCTTACAGAATACAAAACATTACCCTCGGTTCATTTTATTAGCTGACCTGCTTTAGGGATTCCCAGCATCTTTAGCAATACTACTTCATACTCTTCTCATTGCTTTTGATAGCTCCGTAATGATGATTTGTAAATGTTTGTCTATCTGTTATATTTTCTATAATTTTAGTTGATTGGACATGCATCCTGATATGTATGCATCAATTTTTAAATGCTTCATATCTAGGATCTCATGTGAGCCTGTTATATACTAGGTTCTAGTTTCCTTGTTAATTATTATTTTTTGGTTTGTTTTTACTATCAGGGAGTTCTGCTGGATCAAAACCTTTTAATCATGGATCCTTGACAATTTTAGGTCTGCACTTGACTATGCTTCCTTTTAAGCAGATGAGTTTTTTCACTGACAAGAAGGAGGTTCAGAGGTCTGCAACTGCCCTGGGATATGTCTCTCATGTGTGTCCTTTCTCTTTGCTTTACATAAACTTCTATTTTTTGATAAATTTTACATAAACTTAACAATATCAAATAGTGCATCATCTACTACCTGCTCTTCTGTATTGATAGTTCATTTTTATTCATCCTAATAGGAATTTATAATTTTTTCATCGTGTTATAATATGCTAATGCGTTTTAGGCAGCGATTGTTTTGTTAAAGTTAAAGTGTTGAAGCCTGCTGCTGGACCAACATATTGGAAAGTACTTTATTAGCCTGATTTTTTTGCAGGCTGTTTCTCTTATAGCTTCCTTCTTAAAAGTTCCTTTGCGTTACCCATTTCGCTTGGGTGGTTCTCATTCATATATTATTGACTATTCACCTTCTATAGAGCCTACATCATCAGATTCATCTTCAAATACTGAGCTTTCCACAAGTATGAAGCATGTGGAGTTCCCTCTCTTTTTAGAAGGTCAAGACACAACGAGGGCCGCTTATGCTGTATTCTTGTTAAATAAGGTGTGCTTTCTTTGATATGTAATCTCTGGTCTCTAAAACTTTCATGCAAATTGCAACATTGAATCAAATTAGGTTGCTTGGACTATGTACTGTAGTAAAATATGGAAGTTTCCCCAAAATATATTTTTGTTTTTCTTTTGAATTCTTCCAAGTATGTTAGGCATTGCACAATTGCTTGCTTAGTATTTCTCCTGTTCAATCCCCTTTAAGCTGGGATTTTAGATTTTCTATCTTAGTTTTCACTGCCAGCTTAAGTAACTTTTTAAAGCCTCACTTTTTGTAAGAGCAGTTGTACTTTCACACATTATTTTTTTAAATAAAATAAGACAATGAAAATAAGCTCATCCAAACACACTCTTAAAATGTGATGGTTTGAGGTGAGATGTAATTAATTTGTGTGCTTTCAAGATAGAAGCATAAGCCTATAATTCCCTGATCTTTTTCTTTTTACCTTTGATTTGTAAGCAACACATAAAAATCTCACCTTTTCAAGTAGACATCGTTTATCGAGGAATTGATAATTTTATACAATAACAACAAAGCCTTAGTCCCAAAATTTGGGGTTGGCTAATTTCACTGCATCCGGGGTCTGATGCAGTGTGACACTAGTAGGGGATGCACCAAAGAGTATTTGTATTAGATCCATTCATAGAGAGACCAAATTTTATGCAAAATGCGAAGAGATGGTAGTCAGTACTCTTATCTACTATAATTTATATTTTTGTATTGCTATGGTTGGGATCCTCATATAGATCATTCCTGTTAATTTTATGAAACTAGGCAATTTTGTTGATAGTTTAATTTAACTTAATCCTTTTTTTAATTTAATTTTTTGTTTTATTTTCCTGAGAGTATTGTGGTTTCCTCTAGAAACACCAATTCATCATGTCCAAGTAGGATACATGGAATCATTGTTCTAAAGCAGTGTCACTAAAAATTAAAGTTTCTGTAACTGTTTGGCAGCAACTAGTATCAATGTTTGCCAGAGTGATGTACCATGAATTACCTATGTTTTAGAATCTTTATCCTGAAATAACCGTATGCCTGTGTGATGCATGGGGACATTACAAATCAAATGTAAATTAAAGAAATTATTTCATCAATTGAATCACTTCCCCAATTTGACTCTGAAGCTACTACAGAGGCCATTAACAAATCACTTTCCTGTGTTGCTAGAGTGTAAATTAAAGAAAATATGGCAAGTCGTTCCGTTGAGTCTTTTGTGGTGCCTATGGCAAGAACGAAATTCTTGGTGCTTTGAGGGGGAAGAGCCAAGTGTGACTGAAGTTGAAATATCTATTTTTGAGGTCCTTTTATGATTGGGTTTCACCATCTATTTCATTTCTGTAGAGGGGTTTCTAGATTATTTGGACTTCCTTGAGCTTTCAATGGTTGCTGTTTTTCTTTCTTGTTTACTTTCTCTTTGTTTTTGTGTTGCCTTTTATATACAGCCTGCGTACCTGGTGGCACTTTTTTCTTAATTAAAGAAATTATTTACTTAAAAAAAATAATCAGAATTATTTTTTGGTGGATTGGAGAGTGGTTTGTCCCCCTGTCAAAGAGGGAGGTCTGGGTATTAGAAAAAGTAGTTCATTTAATCAAGCCCTCTTAGGGAAGTGACTTTGGAGATTTGGTGTGGAGAGGGACCATTTATGGAGGAGAGTAATTTATGCAAAATATGGTGAAGCGTAGGTGGTGGGACAACGGAGCAAATTCGGGGTCAGCATGTTGTTAGTTTGTGGTAGAGTGTTCTTACAGGCTGGGATTCTTTTTGTAATTTCTTATGGCTTGAGGTTTGAGACGAGTTTGGGGTAATGTTTTGGACGGATGTTTGGTGCAGCGACTGCTCTTTGAGGGATTGGTTTCCTGACCTGTATGATTTGGAAGTGAATGAGGAGGCTATAGTGTTCTCATATCTAGCTGGCCCGTCTGAGGGGGAAGGAAGACATTGGAATCCTCAATTCAGCCAGGCCTTTGCAGGATTTGGAGTTACAATCTATTTTTTTTTTCTTGGGGTGCTATATGATAAATATGCCTGTCTCCTCTGGTCAAGATCAAGTGGTTTGGTTGCCACCAAAGAAAGGAGTGTTTGAGGTGAGACCATAGTATAATGCTCTAAAGGGTTCTACAGGTTCATGTTTTCCTTGGAAGAGCATTTGGATGGCCAAAGTTCCAAGGAAGGTTTCCCTTTTCACATGGTCTGTGTGTCTTGGGAGTTGGGAGAATTCTCATATTTGATAATCTTCAAAAGCAACACGTTTTAATAGTTGATTGGTGCTTTATGTGCGAATGTAGCAGATAATCTATTGATTGTCTTTTTCTTCACTACTCTATGGCAACAGATTTATAGTCCTTTGTTTTCACTGTCTTGGTAATGCCTAAATCGGTGATTGATCTGTTGGAATGTTGGGAGGGTCAGTTTCAGTGCCATAGAGGCGCCAAGGTGTGGCGAGCTCTGTTGTTGTGCGTGATGTGGAATCTATGGTATGAAAGAAATAGATGGGTCTTTGATGGAGCATATTTTGCGTACTTTGTTTGATTGGATGCATGCTCTAGGTGGCATCTCCTCCATGTCGTTTGTTGATTTTGTTGATTCTCTTTCCTTCCAAGTTGTATGATCTAAAAGGGATTAGTGCACCTCTACCCTTCTCTTTTTCTAATAAATGATTTTACTTTTAAAAAAATCTGAGTTATAATATAGAATCATTCATGTAAGCCGAGTTTTTATTAAACCAAATGTTATGTTAGAGGATTAAAATAATTTAAACAAAATAATAAAATCTCTTGTAACTTTCATTTTATGGGAGTGGTATTTTAATATTTTCAAAACTTTTGTGATAGAGTTATTATTAAATTTAATGTGACACATGGGGCAAGCATAGTGTGTAAAGAGAACTTTTATTATATGGTAAGATATATGATGTCTAGCTATGCCATCTCTTGGTTTCCTATACATATGGATGTTGCTTTTAAAGACCAATTCATCCTATGCCAAGAGCCTTGTAGTCCAACTAGTTGGCACCTCCTTGTTTCTAAAGAAGACATCTAGGGTTCAAATACCCCCTCCCCCAACTATCGAATTATCCCAAAAAAAATTAAAATCCTATTATGTTAGGGTATTTATCTGCTGATTTACACCCTAAATTTTACTTAATTCATGGTTGATGACAGCTTTATTGTTATTTTTTCTCTCTTTAAATTAGTTTGCCCAAAATTTAATTCATGTTCTTTTTGATTACTGCAAGTAAACTTAACATTTTCCCTTTTGGTTGTAGGATTTAGAGCAGCTTTTGAATTTTATTGGTGTAAAGAGTTTAGGACCATGCCACGTATTGGCTAACTTAAAGGAGCTTCTAAGAAATATCCAGTCTGCAGATTATATAGATACATGATTCAATGTTAACGGTCCGTTAGCTTCTCTGTAAATGGAATTATTTGTATTCTTGGGTGCAAATTTTTGATGGAGCACCTTTCATATAGCTTTGTCAGTTTGTTTCAATTGATTGAAGCAGAATGTGCTTAATGCAAATTCTTTCTTGGATCAGAAACCTTAAGAATTTTGTGTAAAGTGTGAATTCGATGTTGGGAAAAGGGTTGTGCTGTACAATTGCTGTGAAATTTTTAGATGCGCATTATTTTTGGGAGTGGAATATATGGAGGACCATGGTTCCAATTTGTTTTAATCTGTTCTTGCTCTAATAATATGTTCAGATGGTAGAAGAGGAGGATTTGAACCCACTTTACCCCAAGGAAGGGATGCTTGCTTATATATATATATATATATATATATATAGACAAATATATATATTTGTCTGATTAATTAACATTCGAGTGTTAGATATAGTTAATTGGACAGATTACGTTGCACTTGTATGCCAATTTCATTGGCAAGCTTGCATGCATTTTCACCAACAGGAGCAACATACTCTGGAGCTATGCGTACTGGCAGCTTACCAATGAACAATGGAGATGAGGCAATTGCCTTGCTATGCTTGCGAGCCTGTCTCTATTTCACGTTCTTGCCCTTTTGTTAATGTTTTTATTTTTGGAAGTTACTAGTACTAATGATGATTTGAAGACAAATTTTTTTCTCCTAAACTAGACTTGTATCCATTCTCAAACTTATATGTTTTACCATATTTAATAATAACTCCCAGCATTCAGTTGTCATTTTTAAAGCTCTGTTACATACGGTCCTTAATTTCTAAGCTTCAACTCTCAATAAATTATTATAATGTGTATAGAATACATCAACCATGTCACTTAAGGAACACAGATGGTCAAAAAAAGTCATGGTCGAAGCTACAAACAGTACCAATATTGGAGGACACAATGGTCTGATATTTTTAATTGCCTACATAATGGGTTAAGTTAGAATATTATGCATGATAAGGGTGCCAATGGCTTGAACCCTTATTTAGTGTTTCAACTATGTAGTTCCAAAGTCAATAGTGAGTGAAGTCTTAAACTATGACTTTTTATGTGGAAGCAAGCTAAATGTGATCTATAGCTTTTTACATCACACGCATAATATCCTAGTACTCTACCATGAGCTTCTAAGTCAACACATTTACAGCCTTGTGCTTGATCTTAGCTTTCACGAGCAATTTAGAGAATTAGCCCTATTCTCAAGGGAAGCGGCCCTACTTCCATGCTCAATTAGGTGTATCTATCAAGGATGCTCTCGCAACTCTAACATCCCACTCATAAAAGCTATAGATCACATTTAGAGTTTTTTAATATAAAACTCATCCTTCATAATTTTACGAGATACATGCACTTACATCATTGGGACGGACAAGGTTACTTGTACTCAAAATTTAGTGTATGTTATACAAACTACTCTATGATTCGTTTGAACCTATTTCTTAGGATCTCTAGTCCCTAGGTAGGGTATCGTCATAGGTAATTTATTTTCTTTGGGCTTTAATCTCATATCCCTCGATTTACATCTAGACTTTCGACTCTAAATAGAGATTTCATCATTTCATTTATATAGTAACTCGAAAAGTTTAGGGAAACAGCACTTTACTTTATATAAAAATATTATAATAAGATAGTGCTAATATAAGATAGATTCATTTTTTTTTTCAACAACATAAATGTAAGTTGTTTACTTCTTCACTGGCTTAAGCTTAATTAGCTTCTTGGTAAAATCATCATATGCATGGCCAGTGGTAATCACATTCATTTTTTTTCCATCACTATACATTCAATATAGTAGCATGCTAAAAGTACATGTTTCTATTATAGTAGAAACCATTTTATACATAAATATCATTTAAAAAAATATATATTACTCTTGCTCTTGGTGGTTAATCTCACTAAAAATTGTTTTTCCACCATTTCATAACTCATAAATATATGGCAAGAGATGTAGATTTATTAGCATCTACATAGGGTTAGTAGTCTCTAATTACTAGGAACCAGATTTTGGAACAAAAAATATTCATAATTCACAAGTATACGAGACTTAATATTTTTTTTTTAAAAAACTTGGCATCATTAGAGCATTAGCATTGGAGAATGCTAATGCTACTCCATTTTACCATTCTAAAACACCACTTTATTATTATACCATACCATTTTACCATTTCTTCTACATCCCAAAACTCTATTTTTATTAAAATATTATTTTTTAACCGTTCTTTATTATTTATTTCCAACCGCTATATATTTTTCAGATTGCTGGAACTTCTTCATTTTTTTCATCTTTTTTTCACTTTCTCTCCCATGCTCTCTGTCACTTTCTCTCTGCCCCTCCATTTCCCTTTCTCTATGCCTGACTGCCTCTCGAGTTTGTGGGTCTCTTTGGTGTTGGGTGTGGCTGGGCGGTGGATCGTGGATCGTGGGTCTTTGCGGTGGATCGTGGATCGTTTTTCAGTGAGTTTTAATTTTGTTGGGTTTTGATTGATTTTGGTGGGATTTGATTTTTGTGGTTGGGTTTGTGGGTTGATCAGAGTGGCTTTGGGTGCTGGTTGTGGATGGGTATGGGTTACGGTGTTGGTGGCGGATTGATTTTGGGTTGAGGTTTGATTTTTGTGGTTGGGTTCGTGGGTTGATCGGAGTGATTTTGGGTTGGGGTTGTGGATGGGTATGGGTTACGGTGTTGGTGGCGGATTGATTTTGGGTTGGGGTTTGATTTTTGTGGTTGGGTTCGTGGGTTGATCGGAGTGGCTTTGGGTGCTGGTTGTGGATGGGTATGGGTTACGGTGTTGGTGGCGGATTGATTTTGGGTTGGGGTTCACGGTGATGGAAGGTAGGTGGGTGAGTGGGTTTTGGTTGATGGTGGGTATGGTTTGTGGTGGTGGTGGCTAGTGGTAGGTTGATTTTGGGTTGGGGTTTACGGTGGTGGCAAATGGGTGGGTGAGTGGGTTTTGGTTTATGGTGGTTGGGGTTGAGGTTGTGGGTGGTGGTGGTGGCTGTGGCGGCTATGGCTGTGGTCGTGGCTGTGGCTATGGTGACAGTGGGTGTGGGTAGTGATGCTTCAGCGATGGAGATGGGTGAGAGGCTTGGTGAAGCTTCAGCGATGGTGTTTGGGTCTGAAGAGAGGAGAGCAAACGGAGAAACAGAGCAGGAAGAGAGAGAAGATTTCGTGGGAAAAACATAATAAAATATTATTATTTTTTTACAATACTGTGAACAGTACAATTCTATGTTTAGGATTGTACTGTAGCAGTATTGCAAAAAAATTTGCAATAGTGCTGTATACCATTCTCTGATGCAGATGGTTTTGGGGTTAAAAATGCTAAATTTCGTATACCACATAATTGTATAATAGGAATGCCTATTCATTCTCATTTAATATTTGGCACAAATACAAGTGTCTATTTTATACAAGGGCATCATTGTATCTTTATTATTATACAATAGGAATACCAACTTGATATGACACCATTGTTCTCATTTATCAATAAGAGTACCTTTTTTACCACAAGGATAAACTTTTACACTCTTAGGCCAAAAAATATTTTTTTTATCTCAATTCTCAAGATAATTTATATAGTTGAAATTAATAAACTATTTTATGAGTCCCAAATAATATTTCCCAAAACATTTTTTTGTCCATATTCCTCAATTTCAATACCCCCACTATTTGAGAAAATTTAAATGAAAAACGTGCCACATAAAATTCTTAATTATTTAAAGGCACATGAACTCTTCTCAATATAAAGTTCTTCAAAATAGAAACACCATAATTTGTGGGGTTCATAAAAATTCATGAGATTTAACAATTTCACATAAACACTTTTTTTTTTTTAAATGACATTTGAACGTTGGTTCTTCCTCATCAAATCAAAAAATAAGAGTCTTGTATATCTTCCCATATTTAAAACGTCTAAACATTTGAAAAGATAATGTTTATAAGGCATTTAGTCAATACTATTTATTTCGGCCATGACTAACACTAGAAAAACCAAATAATGAAAATCACAGAATTGTAGATAAAATTTTCCATCACATGCCTGGAATTAGAGAGAGAATTATGGATATGATATTTTATATTTTATTCATAATTTTACACATGAATAAATATATTACTTATGATGCATAAAGTCTTTTTAAATTCATGGTACTACACAGCAATCAGATAGTAATTTTTTATACGACTTTAACAATCACATAAAATGCATTGTGATACATATTAGTAAGTATCCGAAGATATTATATGTCATGCATAAAAATTGACATATGGCCCAAATTATATTATTATGTATATACACATGTTTAGGCCATAGCAATTTTAGGTGTCTGCATACAAAATTTTATTTTTATATGGTAGCAATATATCGAATAGAATAAGAGATACTTTACCCCCAAACTCATAATTTCCTGCCTCTTAGATTGCCTTTCAATTGAGAGCTTGTTGAGATTTCCGACACTGAACTCCAAGGCTCTTGAATTGAATCTCCACGAAATTGTTATTCCATTGCCACCATTCCATGTGCCACCATAAACAATTTATCAATACATATATAACCAATGAATTCAAAGAAAAATCAAGAAGGATTTTTTATTCATGGACAATAAATATATATGTAATGAATTCTCCATTTTATCAAATATATATATATATATATATATATATATATATATATATATAACAATAATATATATAATCACATCATACATACCGCAAACATTAAACATCATCTCGAATTGTTGTTCCTAAGAACAATAATTGAAAAATAAATTGAATTTCATTACATTCAACATATCATATAAATGATTAAAATTCACATAAATTAGATTTACCATAAAATTAGTGAATAGTGGAAAGATATTATCTTGATGATGCTTTAAAGTAATTTCATAACAATAAGTAATTTACTGTCAATTCATATATATTTTTAGATTGCGGGGTTTAGGCGTGGACCATGTCACTGTCTTGAGATGATACATGCATTTACGAGATTTCCGGTGTAGTAGACTAAAACATTGTGCGTGCCACCTAAGGGATACAACAATCCAGTCACCTTCGCTACTTATCCTTACAAGCCTACATCGCTTGTAGGATAAGAAGCTCTCAATATAGACCTTCTTTTACCCAGAAATAGTGTAGTAGGGATATATATATGTTTTTAAGTAAAGAAAACAAACAAATAAAATATAGGCTAAATTACATAGTTGGTCCCACCAAATGTTAATTTGATCCCTAACCTTTTAATTGTGTCAATTTGTTGAATAGAAAAATTTGATGTATTAAACTGAATAATAAAAAATTGATTTTTCCTTTCATATCAACTGTCAACTGTATAGCCATGTCAGACTTTTTTTTTTATATAATAATAAATAAAAAAAACCCAAGCCTCTATTCCCATGTGAGTTTTAAAGTTCGGAGAAATTTCTAAAACCCCAAATTTCTTCTCCTTTCTTAACTTCATCTGAGATGTTAATCTAACGTATGAAATATAAGTTAATGTTCTTTTAAAATGAAGGCGTAAATGCATTTTTAGTTCCTACATTTTGACTTTTTTCCATTTTAGTTCCTACATTTTAATTTTACCACTTTTAGTCCCTAAACCAATTAACGCGTGTTAGTTTCGTCCTTTCCGTCAATCAACCGACGGAAATAGCTGTGGTGGCTGCCGGATGAATTAAAATATTATAAAAAAATGCCACATCACCCATGACACATCAACATATAAATTTAAAAAAATTAATTTATGAATTTTAACTAAATAATAAAAATAAATACAGAATTAAAAACTAAAATTCACATGAATTAAGATTGTTCTTCATCTTCTTCAGATTGTTCTTCATTTTACAACTTGTTCTTCATATTCTTCCCAAATCAAACCCAACAACCAAGAACTCAAACCCATCACAAGAACACAAACCCAGCAACCCAAGAACTCAAACCTAGATCACTAGGACATAAATGAAAACAAGAAGAAAAAACCCAAATTCAACACCTCAGAGATCATCAAACCCAGCATCATCAGATCTGACACAATCAACACCGAATTCTCAGCAAATCAAACCCATAAACCCAGTTAACAAACCAACCCAGATTAAACCCAAATCAAGAAACCAATCACAACAAACCCAGATCAACACAATCAAACACAATCAAACTCAAACCAACACAATCAAACCCAGATCCCACCACCAATGACCGACACAATCAAGCCACCACCACCACCCCACCGATCAAAAACATTTCTTCATAACATGAACTTTAGCTCAAAAACCCACAAAAATTCCAGAACATGACCACTACTGCCATCGAAAAAGTCACCAAACCCATCGATCAGTCAACAAACCCACGCCAAGACGGTGGCCGAGATCGGCGAGCTCCATTGTGGCCAAGACCGGGACGAAGGTCGAGATCGACGAGCTCCATTGTGGCCAAGACAGTGGCCGAGACCGAGAAAATCAGATCGCAAAGGCAGTCTCTCTCTCTATCTCTCTTCGTCTTCTCCAAAGAGAGTCTTTAGTCTTAAGAAATTTGAAACAAACAAACAGTAACAACAGCTTTTACATTTTCCAGAGAGTGTTGACACAAAAATGGAGGAAGAGAACAAATAGTTACTGAATGATGAGAAAGACAAAGAAGCAGTAAAACCGAAACCACAAATAGAAGAAGAAAAAGAAGCGAAATCGGAAGCACCGAAAAAAGCCAGTGGCGCCGGTGGTGGTGGCGGAGGAGAAGGAGGGTTGGGCGGTTGGGGTTTCTCTACTCTCTTTGTTTTCTCAGATCTCTAAAAGGACGCTGAAGAAATCTCTGATAATGTACAGAATTAAAAACTAATTCATGTGAATTTTAGTTTTTAATTCTGTTTTTATTTTTATTATTTAGTTAAAATTAATAAATTAATTTTTTAAATTTATATGCTGATGTGTCATGGGTGATGTGGCATTTTTTATAATATTTTAAATCCTCCGGCAGCCACCTTAGCTATTTCCGTTAGTTGACTGACAGAAAGGACGAAAATAACACCCGTTAATTGGTTTAGGGACTAAAAGTAGTAAAATTAAAATGTAGGGACCAAAATTAAAAAAAAAAGTCAAAATGTAGGGAATAAAAGTGCATTTACGCCTAAAATGAATTGTAACTTCCTCAAATTTATAATTTATTTCTTCTCTCTTCAATATCTGTAGCTACATAAAACCATTAAATCTAAAGGCAGAGCTTCACAATCATGTCTTAGAGCATTGAAAAAACAAGAACATATTTTTAGGCAAAGGAAGAAACTAGTGGTGACCATGTAAAGCTTGCTGCCTTTGCTTCCAAATAGAAGCAAATCCTTGGCTTTGTCCAAAGCAGGGGCGAAGCCAGGAATTTTTGTTTGGGGGGGCCAAGTTGCAACTCTAATATATTTATCAAGACAACCCCACATACACACTCATACGCTTTTTTATTATATATACACTTTTTTATTTGAAATGTTATATATATACACACACCAAACAACAACAAAAAGAACTTAGTAATTTCAATCAAAATTATGTTTGGTGGCGATCTTACATAAATAAAATTCATTTTTTACTATTTTTATAGTGAAATTCTTAAAAAATTTCATTTTCGATACAAATTATCAAATTTTATACTAAAGTAAGTAAAAAATCTTTTGTAGGGATTAGGGCCCAAAATAATGTATTGGGCCTTGGGTCTTGTCCGAGGACACTAACAAGTTCGAGGAGGAGCAAATAACTATTAAATGATTCCCGGTAAAAGTTTTATAAGCGGGAGATGAAGGGAAGGAGATCCGAGAAGGAATTCCTCCTCGGATACGACGAATGTAGTCCAAGTATGTACTCTAACAATAGAAATGTGCCCCATGAACATGTGAGAGGGAAGGAAACTCAAAATATATAAGAAAAAGTTGCTACCACCGCATTAAATGCACTGCAGCTACTTTTCTAGCCGCATTAATGTGGAGAGGACCTCTAAACAGTGCCGACTACCACAACTCACAGAAGGCTGAAAGGGGTGTTTGATGGGATGGGCACTTAAGTAGGGACTCAGATGATTAACAAGTGTAGGGTCAAGATGATCAGAAAGGAGCTATATAATGTGGGAGGACCCCCATGAGAAGGGGATCAGAAAAATAGAGAGAGAACACTGTAGCAATCTAAACTGTCTTAGTATCAAATTGTGATCAATATATAATAATTGTGGCCTTCTCGGACTGAAAGTCCATTGACATCAATACCTCTTATTTGTGCTTGATTGCCATTTAATCCAATACTAGCCGTTGTCCAATTCATTAGGACCTAGTTCTTTGACCCATTCTCTACAAATTCATTGTATTGGGCTCATTGGACCAAGACTCCATACATTTTGGGCTTGGGCCTCAAATTCTTAGCCCTACAATTGGCGCCATCTGTAGGAAGAACTTGTACCTCAACGAGTGCAACGGTTAAACATGGTGGGATCAGGTCCATACCAGGCAGGTCTACACCGAACAGAGCCTGCAGGTTCTCAACGGCAGGACAACTTTCTTAACCTTGAACAGAAAAGAGATCGGGACAAACATCGAGAGGGTATAAGTAGAGACTCAGATGATCAAAAGTATAGGGCTAAGATGATCAGAAAGGAGCTATATAATGTGGGAGAACCCCCATGAGAAGGGGATCGAAAAAATAGAGAGAGAACACTGTAGCAATCTAAACTGTCTTAGTATCCAACTGTGATCAATATATAATAATCGTGGCCTTCTCGGATTGAAAGTCCATTGACATCAATACCTCTTATTTGTGATTGATTGCCATTTAATCCAATACTAGCCGTTGTCCAATTCATTAGGACCTAGTTCTTTGACCCATTCTCTACAAATTCATTGTATTGGGCTCATTGGACTAAGACTCCATACATTTTGGGCTTGGGTCTCAAATTCTTAGCCCTACAATTGGCGCCGTCTGTGGGAAGAACTTGTACCTTAAACATGGTGGGATCAGGTCCACACCAGGCAGGTCCACACTGAACAGAGCCTGCAGGTTCTCAACGGCAGGACAACTTTCTTAACCTTGAACGGGAAAGAGATCAGGACAAACATCGAGAGGGTAGTGTACGTACTACCCATACAAGCAAAAACCATTCTAAGGTGAGAAGTCATGTATCCCAAAAACAGGATGATAATAAAGCCCTACAACAGGAGATTGACGACTTAAAAAGGAAACTACGTCATGCGCAGCGGAAGCGTTCCCCTTCCAGTTCAGACACTAGTGATGAAGGGGATGACAATTATAGGCAAAGGTCAAGAACTCCACCAAGTGAGACCTTTTCTTGTGAGGAAGAGCACCACCATAAACGTAGCC
The DNA here is from genome assembly GCF_932294415.1 of Quercus robur. Taxonomy (NCBI): domain Eukaryota; kingdom Viridiplantae; phylum Streptophyta; class Magnoliopsida; order Fagales; family Fagaceae; genus Quercus; species Quercus robur. The sequence continues at coordinate 28,433,094 of NC_065539.1, read as the reverse complement.
ACAGAAGTCCGTCCCGTAAAGGTGTAGTGAACGATGCCATGAGCAAGGCCTTGGATCGAATCTCCAAGTCACCCTTCACACGCAAGATAGAAGGGGCTAAGCTTCCTTGGCGATTCCATCAACCTACTTTCACTATGTACAACGGTCGAATGGATCCCGTAGAGCATATAAGCCAATTTAACCAGAGGATGGCCGTCCACTCCAAAGATGAGGCTTTGATGTGCAAAGTATTTCCGTCCAGCTTGGGACTGATGGCGATGAGATGGTTTGATGGCCTCAGGCTAAACTCCATAGATTCCTTTAAGCAGCTGACCCAGGCCTTTGGCTCTCGCTTCATCACGAGTAGCAGGGTTCCTTGGCCCTTGGATTCCCTTCTGTCTTTGTCCATTCGAGAAGGGGAGACCTTAAAAGCCTACTTGAACAGGTATTGGGAGATGTATAATGAGATAGAAGGTAACTATGACAACGTTGCTATCAACACTTTCAAGAGTGGCCTCCCAACTGAGCATGGTTTAAGAAAATCCCTAATAGGAAAGCCTGTCACTAGCCGCGCCAACTTATGGACCGGATCGACAAGTATAAAAGGGTTGAAGAGGACTAGCAGCTGGGAAAAGGTAAAGCAAAGGTTGTCCCTCAGGAGAGGAGGGACTTCAGGTCGGGTTGATTTAATAACAACAACCGACAGAGGATAGACTTTGCAGGGCAATTCGGATCTGCTGATGCACAGGCAGTTAATGCTGTGTTCCGAGATCCGGTACATCAGGTTTTGGAGAAAATCAAGAATGAACCGTTCTTCAAATGGCCAAATAAGATAGCAGGAGACCCCATGAAGCGCAACTAAAACCTGTATTGCCAATACCACCAAGAACCGGGGCACACCACTGAGGACTGCAGGAACTTGAAGAACCATTTGGACCTGTTGGTCTGAGAGGGAAAATTAAGGCACCTCCTACATCATTCCAGTGGTCGACAAGGACAGGTGAATACTGAGACCCGAAGAGACACCTTCTTAAGACCTCCAATAGGCACGATAAATGTCATCCTTACCGCTCTGGGAAGGACCGGCTTTTGTCCTTCCAGAGTAATGTCTGTGGCTCGGCTTCCCACTGAACATGACGATCGGGAGTCCAAAAAGGCCAAGAAGATAGCCTCACCCGTGCTGGGCTTCTCAAATGAAGATAAGGTTGGAACCATCCAACCCCATGATGATGCTTTGGTTGTCATGCTCAGGATTGGAAGATATGATGTGAAGAGAGTGCTAGTAGAACAGGGCAGCGTTGTGGAAGTAATGTATCCCGACCTGTACAAGGGGTTAAACTTAAAACCCGAGAACTTAATGGCGTACGATTCCCCTCTAGTAAGCTTTGAGGGGAAGACCATTACTCCAAGGGGCCAGATCAGACTGCCCATACAAACAGGTTCAGACGTGGTGGAGGTGAATTTCATTGTAGTTGACGTTTATTCACCCTACACGACTATTGTAGCTAGACCTTGGCTTCATACCCTAGGAGCTGTCTCTTCTACCCTGCATTAGAAGGTGAGTACCTGTCGGAGGGCCAGGTCAAAGAGATTATGGGGAATCAGACCATGGCCAGACAGTGCATGGTGGTTGCCATCTCACGCCAACCCAATGTTGAGCCCTCGATCTCTACTGAAAAAGGCTTATAGCAATCAGCCACCCCGGCATTGCCCGGTAGTGAATCAGCCGAGAAGGCAAAATGCGAGGATCTAGAAAAGGTTTCTGTTGGCATTGATCCAGAAAAGTTCTTTCAAGTCAGCTCGGAACTACCTCCTTAAGAGAAAAAAGAGCTAATTGGTTTTCTCAGAGAAAACATGGACGTGTTTGTGTGGGACGCCTACTAGGCCCCAGGGGTTGATCCGAGCTTCATCTGCTACCACCTAAACGTTAACCCATCCATTACTCCTAAGAAACAACCACCCCGGCGTCCGTCGAAGGAGCATGCCAACATTTTTAGGGATGAGGTGATGAAGCTTAAGAAAGCAGGGGCTATCAAAGAAGTTTTTTACCCTGAGTGGTTGGCAAACACTGTAGTGGTGAAGAAGAAGAGCGGAAAGTGGCGTGTCTGTGTAGACTTCACGGATCTGAATAAAGGTTGCCCAAAAGATCCATTCCCTATGCCCCGGATAGATCAGTTGGTAGACGCGATCACTGGCCATCCTCGGATGAGCTTTTTAGATGCCTTCCAAGGATATCATCAGATACCCCTGGCCACAAACGACCAAGAAAAGACAGCTTTTGTCACTCCCATTGGAAACTACCATTACAAGGTGATGCCTTTTGGTTTGAAAAACGCAGGATCCACCTACCAGAGAATGATGACCAGAATGTTTGAGCCGTAGCTGGGTAAGAGCATTGAAATCTATATAAATGACATAGTGGTAAAGAGTAAAGTGGGGTTCGAACATGTGAGAGACCTCGGCGACATCTTTGAAATTTTGAGGAGACACAAGCTACGTCTCAACGCATCCAAATGTTCATTTAGGGTAGGATCAGGAAAATTCTTGGGCTATATGGTGACCCACAAGGGAATTGAGGTCAGTCTCGATCAAATTAGGGCTGTCAACAGCTTGCAGCCACCTCGGAATCCCAAGGAGGTCTAAAAGCTTACTGACATGATTGCTGCCTTAAACCGTTTTATTTCTCGATCGGCGGATAGGTGTAGACCTTTCTTCCTCTTATTGAATAAATGAAAGGGATTTGAATGGACTGAAGAATGTGCTTTGGCCTTCCAACAACTTAAAGAGTATCTGTCTCGGCCACCAATCATGTCCAGTCTTGAGGCTGATGAAATCTTGTTCGCCTACATGCTGTGGCTCCTCATGTAGTAAGCCTAGTGCTGATATGAACAGACAACGGCATATAACGACCAGTCTATTACGTGAGTAAATCATTGCATGAAGTCGAGATTTGCTACCTACCACTAGAAAAGGCCATCCTAGCGGTAGTTCAAGATACACGAAAGCTTCCCCATTACTTCCAGGCACACACAGTTATTGTTCTAACCCAGCTCCCGCTCAGGTCCATACTTTGGAGTGCTGATTATACAGGGATAGTTGCTAAGTGGGGCACGATTCTAGGGGCTTTTGACATCAAGTACATGCCTCGTACCTCCGTGAAAGGCCAAGTCCTCGCAGATTTGGTGGCTGAATTTGTTGAACCCTCACTAGAAGAAGAAGCAGGGGCGCAAGGCATGGATGAAAAATCAGTTGGTGCAATCTCTCTACAAGGGCCCACATGCTGGAAAGTATATGTTGATGGCGCAGCAAACCAAAGGGGCTCTGGAGTGGGGCTAGTTCTGGTTTCCCCTGAAAGGATTACCATCAAAAAATCACTGAGACTGGGCTTCTCGGCCACGAATAATGAGGCTGAATATGAAGTCCTGCTAGAAGGAATGTCCATGGTTCAGAAACTGGGCGGAAAAGCAGTAAACATGTTCTCGAACTCAAGACTGGTCATTGGCCAAGTAAATGGGGGAGTTAGAAGCAAGAGACGAAAGAATGCAAGAATACTTAGACCAAGCTAAATGCCTATGATCACGTTTCGATTCTTTTAGCTTACTGCACATCCCTAGGAGTGGAAACACACATGCCGACTCTTTGGCCAGGCTTGCCACCTCCTTGGCTCAATTTTTACCTCAGGTCATCCTTGTTGAAGATTTATACAAACCCTCAGTGACGAAAAAAGAAGTGATCCATGTCCACCACGTCAGAGTGGGACTTAGCTAGATGGACCCTTTGGTACTATTTCTGAAAGAAGACATCTTGCCCGAAGAGAAGAACGAAGCTAACAAGATACGAAGAAACACTTCTCGGTTCTGGCTATCCGAGGACCAGAAGCTGTATAAACGCTTCTTTTCTGGACCATACTTGCTTTGCATACACCCTGAGGCCTTAGAACTAATCCTGGAGGAATTACACGAAGGAATTTGTGGAAGCCATACAGGAGGCAGGTCCTTATCTCATAGGGCCATCACCTAAGGCTACTGGTGGTCAAACATGCAGAAAGAAGCACACGAATACGTGAAGAAGTGCGACTAGTGTTAGAGGTTTGCGCCAAACATACATCAACCAGGAGGGATCCTCAATCCACTGTCCAGCCCTTGGCCGTTCGCTCAGTAGGGCTTGGGGATCGTCGGGCCCTTTCCCAAGGCAGCAGGGAACAAAAGGTATCTGCTTGTCGGCACTGACTACTTTACTAAATGGGTTGAACCTGAACCTCTAGCGAATATCATAGATGTAGACGTTAAAAATTTTGTCTGGAAAAACATTGTTACCCGGTTCAGGGTCCCTTACTACCTCATCTCGGACAATGGTCTCCAGTTTGATAGTAAGGTCTTCAGGAGGTACTGTTGCGAACTAGGAATTACGAATAGATATTCTATCCCAGCCTACCCCCAGGGGAATGGGCAAGCCGAGGCTACTAATAAAGTCATAGTGAACGGACTTAAGAAGAGGTTAGACGACGCGAAGGGAAGATGAGTGGAAAAACTGCCACATGTCCTGTGGACGTATCGAACCACGCCCTGCAGATCAACAGGAGAGACCCCCTTTTCGATGACTTATGGGGCTGAGGCCGTTATTCCTCTAGAAACGGGCTTTCCAACACTAAAAACCAACTCATTCTGTCTGAGCAGCAACAACGAGCTGCTAGAGAAAAGTTTAGACCTCATTGAAGAAAGAAGGGAAAGGGCAATGGTCCAACTGGCGTACTACTAACACAAACTTAAGCAAGGATATGATGCCAAAGTAAAGCTGAGGCCACTAGTGCCTAGGGACTTAGTGTTGAGGAAAGTTCTGGGCAATGCTAAAAACCCAGCATGGGGAAAGCTGGGACCAAACTGGGAAGGACCATATTGCATCACCTCAGTAGCTGGTATTGGGGCATATTTTCTAGAAGATTTAGATGAGCATGTAATACCACGCCCTTGGAATGTAAACAACCTGAAAAGGTACTATTATTAATGAAAATTTCCTTTCTTAATAAGTTTTTCTGTTGTATAAGGGCATCGTGCTTATTGTCTCTCAATCTACTCAAGTATTAAACAGAACCTAAGTCCTGCATGGCTCCTCGGACCACAGGCTTAGGGGAAATTAATAGCTTTTGACATCTACTCAAGTATTAAACAGAACCTAAGTTCTGCATGGCTCCTCAGACCATAGGCTTAGGGGAAATTAATTGCTTTAGTCATTTACTCAAGTGTTAAACAAAACCTAAGCCCTGCATGACTCCTCTAACCATAGGCTTAGGGGAAATTAACAACTTTTGACATCAATCCAAGTATTAAACAGAACCTAAGTCTTGCATGGCTCCTCGGACCACAAGTTTAAGGGAAATTAATTGCTTTAGACATTACTCGAGTGTTAAACAGAACCTAAGCCCTGCATGGCTCCTCCGACCACAAGCTTAGGGGAAATTAACAACTTTTGACATCAATCCAAGTATTAAACAGAACCTAAGTCTTGCATGGCTCCTCTGACCACAGGCTTAGGGGAAATTAATTGCTTTAGACATTTACTTGAGTGTTAAATAGAACCTAAGCCCTGCATGGCTCCTCTGACCACAGACTTAGGGGAAATTAACAACTTTTGACATCAATCCAAGTGTTAAACAGAACCTAAGTCTTACATGGCTCTTCGGACCATAGGCTTGAGGAAAATTAACTACTTCTGATGACTGCTCAAATAACAAACAGATCTTAAAATGTGTCAGATCTTTCGAACCACATATGGGGATGAAACTAATACTCAAAGGCATACACGTAAATGTTTAAACAGGACTTAAAGCCAAAACAGACCCAAGGCAAATTTAAACTTGTATTTATGCATGATATACAGACTGTAATTTAAACTTGTATAAGTCTATGCATGTTAGTCTTCATTACCTCAGATTCCATTCATAACTTTACTCTTGACATTTAGTGAGATTATCAAACAACGCATTATTGTAAATTTTAATTGAAGGCACAGTAACATCAGTTCAAAGCTATGTAATAAAAATTTAAGTTACATAAAGCAAAAGAACAAAAGATGAAATGAAGAACATTCTCATTGAAAGTGATAAAGATAAGTACATTTTACGCATGGACATAGTGTCCTTTTAAAAAAAAAAAAAGAGAAAATAAAAATATACATATTTTTACTACAAAAGGAGTTACAAAAGAAATCCTAAGGGCTAAGCTTCAGCAGGAGGGGTAGGAGGATCTTCATTTTGGCTTGGCTGAGAAGAGGGAACATCCTAGGCCTGGGGGTTAGCTCCCTGAGTCTCGACCTCTGCATCCTTTTCCTTGACAGCATCCTTTGACTTCATAGAGAGCTTTTTCCCTTTGCCTTTGCCTTTACCCTTCTCCCCTTTAGCCCCCTGGCCTTGGTCAATGGCTTGGCTGGATCCCTTCGTAATTTCAGCCAAAGGGAGGGCATCTGGGATAGCCAAAGGCTGCTCGGAAGATTCTGGGGCGTGAGCAGGCGGAGAAGAGACAGAAGCAGGGACTTCTCGAATTTCTGGATGGTAGTAAACACTTTCAGGCAACCTCCAAACAGAATCTGTAGGGACACTAGCAACGCTCAGGGCCTTGTCCCATGTCACGCTACAGTAGTCCCTGCACACCTCTGATAGCTCCTCGGTAAGCCGTACTTGCGTTTCCTCCACACCAAGTTGGTAGGAAGCTCTCTTCTCAGCCTCGACTGCCTCCCTGGCAACTGAGCTTCTTCCTTGGCTTTTTGCAACATGGCTTTAAGATCTAAAACCAGCTGCCTCTTGTGGCCAGGTCTATCTTAGTCACGTGCAGCTTCTGGTGTTGATCCTCAGCTTGCCTCTCCGCGGTCTTTAGACTGGCTTCAGCACTTGCACGAGCTGAGTTTGCCTCTTTTAGCTTCTCAGCTAGTTTATATTGTTCCTATTTAACAGACCCCAGTGATTTCTCAATCTCGGCGCGAGAGAGGGCCTCAGCATTGGCCTGCTTATGAGCGTCACGGTACCACTCCTCGGCCACAAAAATTTGTTGAGTAATCTGCCCAAAGATCATGAAAACAGTATGAGTCAAAAACAAAGTACGATTTAGCATTTATGATCGTAAAGGGACAAACCGCCTTACCATATCAAGGTCCCTCTTCAGGGACAAGAAAAGATCATTCTGTGAGAAGCACCTGTAAGCGTCCATATCTCTGGAGAGGAGTATGGGCTACTCCTGGGCTTTAACTATGTATCCGGCCCGGCCCCTCTGGTATTCTCAGATCGAGACGTTCCAAGGAATTGGTGCCCCATCCACCTCAAGCCAAGGGCTCCATGTGCGTGGTGTCATGCGCACTTCAGCCCTATTCTGCTCCTCCTGGCTATCCACGGACTGTGACCTCTTGTCCCGAGGCTCTTGGGTCACTTTTTGATGCTTTGTCCCCTTCCGAGGACCCACCTCGCCTTCCTTGAGCATCTCAGCTGACCTTTTCTTCTTCAAATCGGGGTTAGGCTTTAGGCCGAGGTCGGTAGGGACTTGTGGAGGGGGAGGGGGAAGATTGGAGGGAGCCTAGGACTTAGGGGTTGCCTTAGATGTTGACTCCTTACCCCTAGCGGCCATGAGTTCTCTTAGACTCTTATTACCCTTATTCAAGGCCATACTGTCTTCCTCTTCGTCGGAGGAGTTATCCGGGTAGGCGATTACAAGAACGGGAGTGCGAACGCCGGAATTCCTGTCTGACTCACCTTCGGTGTCTAAGAGGTTAATTAAAGGAGCCCTTGGATTGTTTTCTTCGAAACGGAATTTGTCTATCTCCTCCTTTAATGAAAGGCGAGATGAGGCAATCTCCTCTTCAGGAAATGCTGCTACTTCAGGAAGGTTTTGTGGAGGTGGTTGTGCAGTTGGTGGAAGGTTTTGTGGAATTGGCAAGGTAACCGAGGGAAGATCCCTTCGAGCTAAAAATCCTGGCTTAGAGACGTCGATCTGAGCTAACCTTGAACACCCGGCTCTTATTGCTTGGCCTATATCCTAGAAGGTGCGGGACAGAGGCTCGTAATCCAAGATCAGGTGAGCGGCTCACTGTTGTCCGTCCTCGCTTACAAAAATCTCTGACCTAAGAAGGTAATTAAGAGCCTGGATGTTAGTATGACTGAGCCGTGGAGCAACGTGAGTTTTATCTGCAAAACATCTAAGAAGGAAATAATGGTTAGATCGCCAAAAAGAATATTTTCTACCAAAAGAAGATGAAGTGTTAAGTAAAAAGAGTAAAGCTAAAAGGCTAAGTCCCCTTCCAAAGGGATTGATCTTAAAGGTACCACACCTGGATCTCCTATCCGAGTTGGACAATGAAGACCTTCGTTCCCTTCCCCTGAGGCAATCAGGTAGTCATCCTTCATACCCTTATTGGACTTGGGGAGACAGGATATTAGCCTGACGACCTCAGACCGGGATTTGAGGTAGTAACCCGCACTGGCAAGCTTGTGGCACTCGTACATGTGAACCACATTGTGCCACGTGAGCCCTAAGCCCATTTGCTCGCTCAGGGCATCTACGCAGCCTAAGACCTTAAATAGGTTGGGGGCGCACTGGTAGGGGGTCAATCTATGATTAATCAAGTAGTCCCTGGTTATCCTACCCATGGGAAGCATCATTTCTCCCTCTATGAAAGCAATCATGGGAATGATTACTTGACCCACATCCCTATCAGTCAGTACTCGGTCCGGGGGGCAATATTCTAAAACCACCCCCTGTGGAATACAGTATTTAGCCCTAAAGCTCTCCATACCGGCCGGTGTGTCTACTAAATGCTTGAATCTAGCCATCTAGATAAACTGAGAGGCCGAGGAGAAAGGCCGAGAAGAAAAAGGGTAATATAAAGAAATGAAGACTTACGAGTACTCCTATGAAAATCTTTGAAACTTACAGAGATTTTTTCGAAAGAAAACTTCTTACAGGAAATGACTATGGAAACTCAAGAGTTTGGTGCGTTTTATGAAGACTGGGCACTAGAGTTCTCTGAAGTTCTTGAAGATTCGTAAAAAAGAGAGGAAAAGGAGGTTCCTTCAAGGCTTTATATAGAAGGAGAAGATGGAAGGGAGTACTCCTGCTCAAAATACTAGAAGAAACGTCAGCTATTGGATCTGCGTTTCGCCGTTGGATGCGGGGGACACAAAGTCGCCTGGAGTAATTAATAGCGCTTCGTAGACTACGAAGCGTTAGAAACAATCATGAGGCATATAAAACCGCACTCTCACACGTGTGAATCAAAAATCAGTTGATCTTATCTCTTAAAAATCAAAACCCCACTTTTTCTCCTTGGATGAGAGGGAAAAATCGGAACTTTGATGGGCTATTGTAGGGACTAGGGCCCAAAATAATGTATTGGGCCTTGGGCCTTATCTGAGGATACTAATAAGTCCTAGGAGGAGCAAATAACTATTAAATGATTCCCAGTAAAAGTCTCATAAGCGAGAGATGAAGGGAAGGAGATCCGAGGAGGAATTCCTCCTCGGATACGACGAATGTAGTCCAAGTATGTACTCTAGCAATAGAAATGTGCCCCATGAACATGTGAGAGGGAAGGAAACTCAAAATATCTAAGGAAAAGCTGCTACCACTGCATTAAATGCACTGCAGCTACTTTTCTTGCCGCGTTAATTTGGAGAGGACCTCTGAACAATACTGCCTTGGCTACCACAACTCACAGAAGGTTGAAAGGGGTGTCTGATGAGATGGACACTTAAATAGGGACTCAGATGATCAACAAGTGTAGGGTCAAGATGATAAAAAAGGAGTTATATAATTTGGGAGAACCCCCATGAGAAAGGGATCGGAAAAATAGAAAGAGAATACTGTAGCAATCTAAACTGTCTTAGTATCCAACTGTTATCAATATACAATAATTGTGGCCTCCTCGGACTGAAAGTCCATTGACATCAATACCTCTTATTTGTGCTTGATTGCCATTTAATCCAATACTAGTCGTTGTCTAATTCATTAGGACCTAGTTCTTTGACCCATTCTCTACAAATTCATTGTATTGGGCTCATTGGACCAAGACTCTATACATTTTGGGCTTGGGACTCAAATTCTTAGCCCTACATCTTTCAATTGAACTAATGAAATTTTCAAAAACATGAATGATTCAAAACATGGAGGAATAGCTTCAAACATATTTGAAGCTATCTTGCTCTAACTCATTATGTAGTAACTAAAGAGGCATTTCATGTATAATTTTAGTGACAATATTTTTTTAATGAGTCAATGACTTGTTAATTGCCATATAACTGGTTGAAAAAGATATAGATTCAAATATGTTTGGTGCCAAACTTTATCAAATATTTAACAGATATAAAAGCATATTTTACAATAAAAAATATAATTATGAAAAATAATGTTATGTCTCTATAATTATTAGACCAATTTTTTTTTAAGAGCATAATTTGATTAAATTAAATATTTGGGGGGGCCAAATCTTATTTTTTAGACTAAATTTTAAAAATATTAAAATAATTATATATATATATATATATATATATATATATATATACAAATTTCAAAATTTTGGGGGGGGGGGGGCATGGCACCCCCACCCTTACACATAGCTACGCCCTTGGTCCAAAGCTTCGTTGAAAAAAAAAATGAGAGCCTTAACGATCTCTTTGAAGATTTTGACTTTGATCTCTTCCAAATCTTTAAACAAAGGCTTCAAGAGCCTTAATCTCTTGTTGAGATCGTGACATTGCCTCCTGAAAATGCATCTGAAGTCTTGAGATCTCGAAGATCAAGTCCACAACATCGATGAGATTCCCGAGTAGGAGTAGCTTTGCTTGGTGCCATTTTTTTGTTTTCTAAGTTCTAAAATACTAAGATAGACTTGTAATTTAGGTTTAGCACAGTATAGAGTGCATATTGAGGTGGTAGTGAGATTGAGGGTGAGGGAGAGGGAGGTTATAATGACACGAGAGAGAAACCAGAGATTTCAGAATAAACTTTAACACACATGGGAACAGAAATTTAGGCTTTTTAATTTTTTTATTATTTAAAATTTGACATGGCTATACACTTGGGCATTGATGTGTAGGGAAAATTAATTTTTTATTATTTCATTTAATACGTCAGATTTTTCCATTCAAAAAATAATGACAAGGATTAAATTGACATGACGCTAAAATGTTAGGGACTAAATTGATATAATTGAAAAGTTAGGGATTAAATTGATATTTGGTGTAAAGGATAGGTACCAATTATGTCATTTATCCTAAAATATATCATAGTTTTCTATTACATGAAAATATATAAGGACAAAAAGTTGCTTTTATATCTCTCAAACATGGCCGGACATATAGTGTTGTATATATAGAAAATGAGAAATGATATGTCCACAGTATTTTTACAACAAATCCTAAGTGGCAGGTTGTTACTGGTTGTTATTGTTAGGTTAAAAAAGTAATCTTAGTGCTAAATTCAAATTTGAACCAATAAAAACTAACCACCCATGATTTGTTGTGAAAATATTGTAAAAATGTTGTGAATATAGCACTTCTCATAGAAAATATATGTGCTATAAGTCATTACAAACCATGTTAATGGCATTAACATTTAAAATAACTCTTTCCTTTTGTTATTTGACTAAACGTATATCGCAGATGGACATTTAAATGCAATGGCAATTATATGGAATTATAACCCATTAAAACATTGAGCTATATATAGACGGAAACATCATAACTTGCTTTTAGTGGTCAAAAACATTTTTGTAAGGTTAAGGGCCTAAAGTGTATATTGGGCCTTGAGCCTAGTCCGAGGACACGAATGGTCTGAGGAGGAATAAATAGCTATGGGTAATTCCAGTCTAAAGTCTCATAAGTAGGGAATGAGTGGAAGGTGGTCCGAGGAGGAACATCTCCTCGGATAAACTGGGAACAGCTCCAGTATGTATCCTAATAATTAAGGTGACCTTCCATGAAGCTCCAGTGACAGGGACGTGCATCATAAACGTACCAGGGTGATGGGAACTCAAAAATATCTAAGGGAAAGCTGTTACCACCGCATTAAATGCACTACAGCTACTCTTCTGGCCGCATTTATGTGGAGGAGACCCCTGAACAGTGCTGCCTTGGCAATCACAACTCACAAAAAGTCAAAGTGGGTGTCTGATGGGATAGGTACTCAAGTAAGGACTTAAATGATCAACAAGTGTAGGATCAAGATGATTCAGAGGGAGCTATATAATGTAAGAGACCTCCCGTGAGGAAGGGATCGAAAAAATAGAAACTGAATACTGTAGCAATTAAAATTGTACCTGTACTCTGTTTAATTGATTTATGTGAAAAATAACCTCCTTGGACAGTGAATTCATTTAGTTCTGTATTCCTTATTCTTACTTGACCATCTTCTAAATCTATTCAAGCCGTTGTCCAATTCATTAAGGCCTAGTTCTTTAACCCAATCTCTACAAATTTATTGTATTGGGCTCACTGGGCCAATATCCCACACACTTTGGGCTTGGGCTGTCAAACGTGTCCCTACAATTTTTATTAGGAAATGTATTTGGTAAGGAAGTATTGTCATATAAATTCAGCCACTAAACTTCCATTTAATCAATAATATTTATAGTCATCAACAAAACAATTATTTTAAAATAAAATTTAATATTTTTATCAAAATAATCCAACTGAAACTAAGATACATCTTTGGATGCTAGTGCTCTTAGGTTGTGGAAATAAGAAAATTGTATTACTAAAACATATCAACTCATTCAAAATACACAATCTCACACTCACAGCCAGCCCGCAACTTGTGACCTTTGGTGCTCCATGCTATATGTATATGCATATACATGAAGGCTCTTTAATCACTTTTTCCGCCGTATCTATTTTCGATCCATTGGAGGTGGTACCTAGCTATCATGGTATGTTATAAATATTTGTGAGTTGTGAACCCATTCTCTTTGGATTCATTTAATTCTGGTTTAATTATCATTTTGGTTTTTAAAGTTCCAAATCTGGAAATTTAGTTGTTAATTTTTTGATAGGAGAAAATGCTATTTTGGTCTCTACATTTTGAAGTCCCAATCAAATTTTTCTCTATATTTTGGTAGTAATCAATTTAGTCCATGTTATTTTTAACTTACAGTCAATTTAGTCACTGTCATTAACCTACTAATGGAAAATGTTTATGTGGCAAATGGTGTGTAGTTGGCACATTTTAAGCTTACGTGGCAACTAAATAATAATAATAAGTTTGGATATATATTTAAAAATTCTAACTCAGCACTAGCGTGGAGTCTTCTCTCTCGTGCCTTCACGAGTTTTCTTCCTCCCTTGGCTTTGTGCGAAGGGTATTGTTTTCTGTTTTTTCTTTTACATGGCTGATGAGATGGCTGATAGTATGAATAAACTAAGGCTTACATCTGACGAGGAAGAGATCATAGCCATATCTGATGATGGTAGATTAGAAGTTTTGGAGAGTTGTAATCTAAGTTTAATCGGGAAATTCTTAACATGCAAGCCCTTTAACAAGATGGCTGCTAAGAACACGATACGGAGGGCTTGGGGCGTTGATGATGTGATGCAGATTTTAGAAGTCAGCCCAAACTTATTTCAGTTTAAATTCCGTTCATAATTTGAGATGGGCAGGATTTTGAGAGGTGGTCCTTGGTCTTTCGAAAATAAGCTTTTTATGCTAAAAAGATGGAAAAAAGGCATGATTGTGGGGAATATAAAGATGTAGAATGCGTCGCTTTGGGTTCAAATCTGGGGAGCGTCGTTAGATATGATTTCTCCTCAGGTTGCTAAACAAATTGGAGGCCGCTTGGGTGAAGTGGAAGAGGTTGAATGGAAAAAGAAGAGGGATGATGTTAACTTTTTCATGCGTGTTAGGGTGGCCTTACCAATCTCGAAGCCCCTTCGGAGAGGAGGTTTTATTGCTGGGATGGATGGAGAGCGGTATTGGGTGGATTACAAATACAAGAGATTACCTATTTTCTGCCATTATTGTGGGATTTTGGGGCATGACTTCAAGAACTGTGCTGCTCATTATGCAGCAGAGAAGAATGGTGGAGTTGAAGAATACCAGTATGGAGAGTTTCTTAGAGCAATAGGGGGGCGTTCAAGGGGCGCGGCCAGTCAGTCTACTGGTGCTAAATCCAGTTCAATAGAGGGTGCAGGCCGTGATTTCATGCGACCGTCTGAACTGAGTGGTCAGGGTATGAGGAGAACGACGGCGGCGCAAGTTGCTGGTCCAGGAAACCCTAACGGGATTGATAGGAAACTTCCGAGAATTTAGGTAACGTAGCAACAATTTCGGTTTTTGAAGAAGCTGGCCATGCAAACGTTACGAATGTGGATTCTTGGCTGGAACGGGATATTTCGAGTGTTTTGCCACCTGTTCAGCATATTAATGACTCACACACGGGTTTTGAGAAGGATTTAGTTGTCTCTAATTTGGAGGGAGAACAGGCCGATTATCAGGTTGATGGGCTGGTTTTGGAGAAAGCTAATCTAGTGGATACAACTGGGCCATTCGTATCTAGGCCCAAAACCACATGGACTCGTATCAATAGGATTGATTTTGGGCTTGGTGGTCTAACAAAGGCACTCACATTACCATCACTTGGGAAGAGAGACACACGTACAAACAGCAGTGACCAGGATGACGATCTTCATACAAAAAAAGGAAGAGTGGAAGTTAGGGGTAGTGTGGAAGGTAGTGATGCGAAGATATCAGCAAATTGTGAGGGAACAAGCTTCCATAGTCTGTTTTCTGATGGAGACTAGACTGGATAAGGATGGTTTTGAAGATCTTTATAGTAATTTGCCGTTGCAAAATAAAATTATTGTCAAGCATCCTAATGCTGGTGGAGGTTTAGCCTTTTTGTGGAAGAACACTATTAATTTGGAGGTTATTAATTATATTGCAAACTATGTCTTAGCAGTGGTAACAGAAGAAGATGGGTTTAGGTGGTTCCTGACTTGTTTTTACGGGTGGCCGGAGGCTCAGCAGAAAAAGAAATTGTGGAGATTATTAGAATATTTGAGGACTTTTGTGGAAGGACCGTGGATGGTTATAGGGGATTTTAATGCTTTTTTGCATGCTTCAGAGAAGAAAAGCAGAAGGCCGCCACAAACTTCACAGGTTAATGCTTTTAGGGAAGCTTTGGAGTCTTGTCATCTTCAAGATCTTGGGTTTAAGGGTTATCCTCTTACATGGAACAATAAGAGACCAGGGGAGGCAAATACAAAAATTAGGTTGGATAGAGGTGTGGCTAATGAAGCTTGGTTAAGGAAGTTTCCATTGAGCAGAATTACACATTTATCTACCCATGCATCGGATCATTTACCATTGTTGTTGCAGGTACAATCTTTTGATCCCCAAAGACAGAGAAGGGAGAGAAGCTTTAAGTTTGAGGAGTCTTGGCTGCTGCTGGATGATTGTGAGGAGACGGTGAAGGAGGCTTGGGGTAGAGATCTTTTTGATACACATGGTCTTGAATTTATTAAGCAGAAAATTCAATCATGTGGAGAAGAATTGTTGAGGTGGGGTTCGGCCAGGACTGATCCGGATGCTGAAGCAATTAAAGTAACTTAAAAACGATTGGACCGGTTGAATGAAGTAGAAGTCTCTGATGCTAGTAAGGTCGAGTACTTGGAGTTGAGCAAAAAGATGGATGAGCTTCTTTAGAAACAAGAAATTTATTAGGCTCAGAGGTCTAGAGTTTCCTGGTTGAAACATGGTGATAAAAATACAAAATTTTTCCACTCCAAAGCTACTCAAAGGAGAAGGAAGAACCACATTAGGGGCATTAAAAATGCTCATGGCAGTGGGTGGAGGAAATGGAAGATGTGGCGGCGGTAGCTTCAGATTATTTTAACACTCTTTTTCATGCAGGTTTTGGTGATCAAATGGAGGAGTGCTTGGATGCTGTTCCAAGTAGGGTGACTGAAGATATGTTGATGATCTTATCTAGTGAATTTATTGCTGAAGAAGTCAAAGTGGCCTTATTCTAAATGAGACCTACCAAGGTGCCTGGACCCGATGGTATGAATGCCTTTTTCTATCAAAAATTTTGGCACATAGTGGGTGATGATGTGGTTTTTGTTGTGTTAGATTTTTTAAATAATGGTAATATGTTACCTGAAATCAATCACATAAATATTGTTCTTATTCCTAAAGTGAAAGATCCAGAGAAAATGTCTGATTTTAGGCCAATCAGTTTATGTAATGTAATTTACAAGATTATTTCCAAAGTATTGGCCAACAGGTTGAAATAGGTCCTACCACATATTATCTCACCTACACAGAGTGCCTTTGTTCCGGGGAGATTGATTACAGACAATGTGTTGGTGGCCTATGAGACACTACATACAATGCATGCCAGACAGAAGGGCAAGAAAGGTTCTTTGGCATTGAAGTTAGATATCAGCAAGGCCTATGATCGTGTGGAATGGCAGTTCCTTCAAAAGATCATGGAGAAAATGGGCTTTCCAGCAGTGTGGATAGAGAGGGTGATGAGTTGTGTTACCACTCCATCCTTTTCTATTTTGGTGAATGGCAAACCCTATGGAATGGTACATCCTACGCGTGGAATCAGGTAGGGTGATCCACTGTCTCCATATCTTTTTCTGTTATGTGTAGAAGGATTCACATCTTTGTTGGCAAAAGCAGAGTTGGAAGGGAGGATAAGGGGAGTGTCTATTTGTAAAGGTGCACCTAGAGTTACTAATTTATTGTTTGGAGATGATTCTCTGTTGTTTTGCTGGGCTTCACAGACTGAAGGGGAGGCCATCATGGAGATTCTCCAAACTTATGCAAATGCTTCAGGTCAATGCATAAATTTGGAAAAGTCATCTGTTTACTTTAGCACACAACAGCAGTTCAGAGGCAGCAGCTGTTGTAGATTTTGGGTGTTAAGGAAGTAATGAAGTTTGACTCTTACCTAGGCCTACCAACCTTGATTGGTAGGGCTAAGTACCATACCTTCTCTTATGTCAAGGATAGAGTGTGGAAGAAGCTACAGGGTTGGAAGGGAATGATGTTATCTAAAGCTGGGAAAGAAGTCCTTATCAAGGCTGTTGCTCAATCCATACTGACATACACCATGAGTGTTTTCCAACTTCCTATGAAATTATGTGATGAACTGGATAATTTATGTGCCAAATTCTGGTGGGGTCAAGTAGGTAATGAAAGGAAGATTCATTGGAGGAGTTGGGATAAGCTTTCTACATCAAAGCGAGAGGGAGGTATGGGTTTTCGAGACTTAAGGGATTTTAATTTAGCCATGTTGGCTAAACAGGGCTAGAGAATGCTTCAAGACCATGATTCCTTATTATCAAAGTGCTTCAAAGCAAGGTATTTTCCTCGGTCTACTTTTCTTGAGGCAAAAGAGTCTCCCGGATGTTCTTATGTTTGGAGAAGGTTGGTGGCTGCTCTTCCTATTCTCAAGTCAAGCTATTGCTGGAGGGTTGGTACTGGGTCTTCAATAAGTGTTGTGGGTGATAAATGGATCCCTAACTACCCTACCAACAAAGTTCTTCATCTTATTCATGAGCTGGTTGATGAGCTAGCTGTTTTAGAATTAATTGATCCGGAGCTGCATGTCTGGAGAGGTGATCTGATCATGACTTTGTTCCATAGAGACGATGCTGTTGCTATTACAAAGATTCCGCTTAGTAGAAGGGTTGTGTCAGATTCAATCA
Source organism: Quercus robur (assembly GCF_932294415.1). Classification (NCBI taxonomy): domain Eukaryota; kingdom Viridiplantae; phylum Streptophyta; class Magnoliopsida; order Fagales; family Fagaceae; genus Quercus; species Quercus robur. The sequence goes on along the minus strand of NC_065539.1, from coordinate 28,415,426 downwards.
TTTGGTTGCATAATAAGAATGGGATGTTCTTGGTCAAGTCTGCCTACAAGGTTGCACGAAGAATGAGAGGTGAAGGGTCTCAGGCTGAATCCTCAGGGGGATGTGCTGGGAAACTGGTCTGGCCAGTTTTGTGGAAGCTCTATGTTCCAAAAAAAATAAAAATATTCGGGTGGTGGGCATGTAATGACATCTTACCAACAAAGTGTAATCTAGTGAGGAGGAAAATTATTAATGATGACAAGTGCCATATTTGCTCTAGGGAAGTGGAGTCCGTAACCCATGCTTTATGGGTTTATGCAGTGGTGCAGGATGTGTGGGCTAGGAGCATTCTGAAGCTGCAAAAGGGTGTCTCGGCCTTCAGTGATTTCATGCAGCTCATGGAGCACTTGGTGGCTTGGCTTTCAACTGATGAGATGGAGTTGTTTTGGGTTCAGTGTTGGCTGGTTTGGAATCAGCGCAATTGTGTCTTGTATGGAGGTTAGTTGAAGCATTCGACCAGTCTTAATAAACGGGCAGAGGAGTTCCTAGAGGAATTTAAACACGCACAGGTGTCTCTGGATAACAGTATGAGGGAGCAAGCAATGGGTGATATATGGCAGCCGCCTTCGTCTATGGAATATAAGTTAAACTTTGATGCAGCAATTTTTTCTGGGCTGGAGAAATCAGGTATAGGCATTATCATCAGGAATGATAAAGGTGAGGTCATGGCTGGCATGTCTGCTATTGGGCCGAAGGTGGATACAAGTGAAGAGGCGGAGCTTCTTGCGTGTAGGTGATCAATAGAGTTTGTTGTGGAAGCTGGTTTTACTCGCCTAGTGATAGAGGGAGATAATTCCAATATTATGCAAGCAATTTCTTCTGATGCGGCTAACTACTCCTTCCTTGGCAATGTGGTGGATGATATTCGCCATTTGATGTCGGGATTATAGTGGGTTTCAACTAGTAAGATTAGGAGGGGAGGCAATAAGGTAGCACATGTTTTAGCTCAACATGCTGGGCACTTAGATTTTGATTTATTTTGGTTAGAGGATTCTCCCCCACCAGCTTTGGAAGCCTTGCATCAGGATTTGATTTTATTATGATTAAATGAATGATGTTCCTTTCTCAAAAAAAAAAAAAAAAAAAAGAGACCAAAATAAAAATTTAATTTCTCAATTTTAAAATCCATTCATTTTCTTGTCCTTTCTTGCCTTTTCTCGGAAACCACAAAGAAAATTTTTGTCATTTCCTTTTCTCTCACTTTCTTGGCAACCAAACAAAAACCCTCAAATACTCTCTTTGAAAATCCAGAAAAATTCCCAGCAAAATAGAGAAAGTGTCTCAGAAAATCTCGATACATCTTTTTATCTTCAACCTCAAGCTAAAATCTAAAACTCCTTTGTAAATCTAAGTTGCACCGACATGGACATGGACACGGACACGCATATGACACGGGCATGGACACGAGGATACGACAATTTTTGAAAAATAAGGATATGACACTGTGTGGACACGACAATTAAATAGTTAATTAAATTTTATATTTAGGCATATTTTTAAATATTTTTAGACATAAAATACGTTTATGTGGTCATTTTAGTAAAATCACCTACAATATTTAACTTTAATAAATAAATAAAACTATAGCAGGACACACAAAAACAAAAATCACTAAATTTATAATAAACATTATAATTTATAAGGTAAAACAAAAGGTTGAGTAAAGAAACAAAAAAAATTAAAAAAAAAAATCATAATAAAAAGTATAACAAAGTGACAGTGAGAGTGGGATTAAAAAAAAAAAAAAGCGTTATAACTTATAAGAGCATTCACAGCAGTGGAACAAAAAATATAGCTATTTGGCATCTACAAAAGTCACTTTATCTATTTTACCTTTTCACACCCAACAGCAATGGAGCTATATTTTTAGCTATTTGATTAAAATAATATAAATAACTCATTATAATAATAAAAACATCCACAGAGGAAAAAAAAAAAAAAAAGAAAGAAAAAAACCAGCACAGCATAAACATCCACCACCGCCACCAGTCCACAATAGGAAAGAAAAAACCACCAACCCAAATCCTTAATCTTTTTCCTCAACCTAGATCAAATAAAATCACCAATCACAAACAAAATCAAAAATCACCAATTACAAACAAAATAAAAAATTAACACAATACGTATCGGCGGAATAGATCGGCGATGAGGCTTGGGGAGATCGGTGATTTGGCTTGGGGTGGGTCAACAAGTTGGGTTGGCGAAACAGATTGGTGACGGGGATTGGGGTGGGTCTGCGGAATAGATCGGCGATGAGGGTGTTGGCCGGCGAGTTGAGGGATGAGGGAGATAAGGGAGTTGGCCAGTGAGCTAGAGAGAAAAAAAAATTGAGGAAGAAAGAAGAAAGAAGAGAAGCTTGAGAGAGAGAGAGAGAGAGAGAGAGAGAGAGAGAGAGAGAGAGAGAGAGAGAGAAAGAAAATAGGAAATGTTTGTTTAATGAGAGAAGTGTAATCATTATTATTATTTTTTTTTTTAGCTTCAAGCTACAGTACACAGCCAAAAATAGTTGCGTACTGTAGCTCTGAAGCTAAAATTTTTAACTATACCTTCACTGCTGTAGGGCCATTTTTGTATTTTGGTGAACCTAAAATAGCTATATAGCTATTTAGCTTCACTGCTGTAAGTGCTCTAAGTGAGTAACAGTACATCCATTCACCCAAATATCTGAAAGAAAGAAAGAAAAGAGAGAGAGAGAGATAGAGAGAGAGAACTCAGAGAAGAGAAGAGGTCGAACATGTTTTCCATGCCGAGAGAGAGAGAGAGATCGAAAGGGACATGGCATGGCGTTGACATCTATAGAGCTCGCCGATCGGCCCGATCTAGCTCCGGCAAGGGACAGAGGGCAGCGGGCAGAGGTTAGAGGGAGGGTGGGTTAAGAACTTGAGATGTGGGTTTCAACTTTTAGTGTAATGACTTCTCAGACTTTAAGCTTGCTTTTTTTTTTTTTAGGGTATATCACAAAATCAATGATATTGGTAAGTCCATCTATCAAAATCTGTGATTTTTTTTTTCATTGCTGGCGTGTTGGAGCCATGTCGGAGAAGCGAAAAAAGAAAAAGAAAAAAAGAGACACTGCTCGGACACCGGAGTCTGGCGAGTCTTACCGGTTCCGGTGTTCGACGTATGTTGCCAAAAATGGTGTGTCGGTGCAACCTAGTTGTAAACCCATACCCACATCAAGCACTCTTTGAAATACTGTCAAAGAATTTATCACTCGCATCGTCATCAAGTGTACCCACCTTCCCAACACCAATCAGTTCAGCCCGAAGGTTTCCCTCTCTCTCTCTCTCTCTCTCGATTTCTTAATTTCTTCTTTATTTCAATTAATCTCTATCTCTTTGTCCTGTTTCAATGGCAATGGCAGACAGATTATAAACATGATGTTTTGGGCTCTTGGGGATTTGGAGGGATGTGGGTCTTAGCCTCTTAGGTTTTTGAGTTTATTGGGCATTGGATGAGCTAAGATGTAGGCAACAATGGGTGGGTCTATTCACCTTGAACATGTTGTTCATTTCCAATTTTTTTGAGGCATATTTAGCATAAAAGCTCTCTCTTTCTTTTGGTTTTTGAGTTTCGTTTGTGGTTTGTTAGGTAGTACTCTACTTAAAAGTCCATGCAACAACAAAATCTTTACCTTTGTTTTGCTGTTCATAAATTTCTGCTTTCATTGCACCACCGTGTATTGCCAAGAGAGAACGATTTCTAAACCATCTAAGTTGAATCGTTTGATCTGGGTTATATTGTGTGTGTTTGTTTTATTTATATGGGTTTGATCTGGGTTTTTGCATGTTTAGTTATTATGAAAATGCAATAAAGTAAATCTTGATGTTTTAATTTTTGTGTTTTTAATTTTTTTCTAATTTAGATTTTTAATCCTTTAATTGCTGAGATGGAGTTTTTAAATATTTATCCAAATTTATTATTATTTAGTTGCCACGTAAGGTTAAAATATGTCAACTGTATAAACCATTTGCCACGTAAGTATTTTCCGTTAGTGAGTTAACAGTAGGGACCAAATTGACTGCAAGTTGAAAATAACAAAAACCAAATTGACTATTACCAAAATGTAGGGACCAAATTGATTGTGACCATAAAATGTAAGGACCAAAATAGTATTTTCGCATTTTTTACCGTGTATCAAAATAGTCCATGCCTTTAACAGTGATATCAAAAATAAAAAATAAAAAATTATGCCACATTACCTTAATATTTTTAACACTATTTGTGCCCTCAAAAAGCTTCACAAAATTTGAGGGATTTCAATCCCACAGTCAGATTTTTCGATTTTTTTTTTAAAATTTAGTTGATTTATTTTTTTTGGCTAATAAATTAAGGCCACATGATGGCCTACATGGCATCATAGGTGGCATGAAAATAATATCTTAATATCATTTAATAGCATAAACTATTTTAACGCAATAACAAAATGTTAAATACTAAATTGACACATTTGAAATGTTAGGAACCATTTTAGCACATAGGGTTAACTTTAAGGACCAAAATGGTAACTAAACATTAATTTATTCAATTTCTTTTTGTTTGTCTCTCTTGAAGGATCTCACTTATGGTTTTAAAAACTGGATCGGTCAAAGAACCGGAAAAAGGTTCGGTTTCCAATTTTTACCAAATTAGATAATGGTTTGGATCTCGTTGAATCGGCCAGCCTAGTCTTATTTTTAAAACCATGTTCTTTTTTTCATCCTTATCAAATCATGATTTAGGAAAACACCATTCACAAGAGCTCATGCAAAATTTCCTATCTATTTTAACATAAGTATTTACTTTTTCTATTTTATACAACCATTTTTTAAAAACACTTTCATCAAATTATCTATTCTAAAGATTATCTAAATAAAATATTCATTCTCCATTCACATTACAGTTTTAAAAAAAAAAACCCACATCCCTCACACACACATATACACACACCAATCGAAAAAGTGAATTGAGAAATGAATAAAATATGCCTTTGCACATGAACAATAGTCGTTTACAAGATATATATAATTTTAGACAAACTTATGTGAGTGATTTTTTAGGTTGGTTGGCCAGAATTTTGCATTTATCCCATTCTACATTGACTAATGCAAGTGCTTATTATAGAAGTTTAGTTATTAGTGTAGACACTGGATTTTGTACCCTTTATTACTTGGGCCCTGTTCTCCAATGATGGTAAAATTTTAAAGCCCAAGGTTGGTTTAGGGCCCGATCAGATTATAAATTGACTTAAGGAAGGTTTTTATGGAAAATATAATTCTTTTATGAATAAAATAAAGCTATTTTTGGAAAGTAAAGGCCATGGAAACCCTAGGGCTGCGTACGCATACACGTGTATGGTTACGCAGGTTTCATGTATGCGTACGCATACGCCTGCATACGGTTCTAGAAGCTATGAAAGACAAGTTTTTCTACATTAAAGTTGAGGTTTGGAATGTATTCCACTTCGTCTAGGAGCCGTTTCAAGCCCCCATTTTTCAACTATATAAAGCTCGACATGGTATATTTCAAACACACAAAGAAAATCCTACAGGAAAACACAAGATTCACTAGAAATAGTGAATCAGAGAAGGAGTTTTTCACTATACATCCTCAAGTCAATATTTTCTTATTGGGGCTTTTTTTTGGCCTTGATCTTCGAGTTTTAAGATTACTAATCACTTTTTGTGTTTGATTATGAATAGATTGACTGAAGGGAACGATCAAAATCAAGCTTGACAAGCTTCATGTTTGAGGTATTGAGTTCTAACCCTTTTCTTTCCATTTCCTTGTTTTAATTTTTTTTTCTTGCTTTGTTTATGTTGTAACATGTTTAGGTAGCCTAGGGTTTAGTAGCTTTCTGTTTCAAAGCATGTTAAATTGTTAGATTTATGGTTTTAAGCTTTGCTTTGTTTTTCTATGTTTCTAGGTTAGGGTTCTAAGGCGTGTCTACATGCACATGCTTTTTGTATGCGTACACAGACTCGAAGTATGCATACACATATAACTGGCCTTCGTACATAGGCCTATGTATGCGCATGCATATCAAGCCCAGAAACTCTAATCTGAGTTTTTCTGCTTCTGTTTCTTTATTTCTTTCACACAATATGCCTCTGTTTTGACATTCTTTTATGTTTTTGAGTCTTTGTTTCTCTGTTTGATTGTTTGTTTGCCTTTAACATGCTAGATTAGGGTTTCTTTCTATTTCTTGCTATGATATACTATGAACATGCATTAATATAATCATGCATTGATGCATAGGTGTTGTGATGCAATAAGGTAAGTGAGGTAAGTTATGCATTCACATGAACATGCATTTTGGATGTTGAACACTACGAATATGTTTGTTTGATGCTTGGATACTGTGCTTAGATGTTTGGGCTATATTTGATATCAATACTGTGTTGCCATGTCCATGTTTCTGCCTTTGTGATATCTTATTTGTTTGCTGTCTTTGGATGTGATGATATGATATGCATGATAGATGTATGTTAGGTTTGATGTGAATTGCCATGTTAGGTGTATGTTAGGATTTTGGGATGATTGATGCCATTGATTGCTAGATGAATGCTAGTGTTTGTGTGAGTTTAGAGTGACAATGTTGAATATGCCTTTAATGAGATTAAGACGTAAGGCACAATGAGTGGAAGCCGTCCCATGGGTCGGGCGGTTTTGGGTGTCTAACACATTCCCAAAATCGTACCTAAACTTCGAACCTATACTCTGGTAGTAAGATCAATCCTTCCACGTAAGGGTGCTATGTAAATGGTTCCTAGACCTAATCTTAGTGACGACTCCATCTTTTCTCCGCTCCAGTCCACTTGGCTAAGGCATACTCCCCTTTTCCTAAGGAGGAAAACCGTTGTGCCCACAATTAGGTTTTTCTAAAGTTCATGATTTAATTAATAAGGTGTTTTTTTCTTTTCTTTTGTTGTCAAGAATGGGATCCATATGAAATTCCACACCTATAGAGAAGTGTCTTTTTGGGGCGAAGTACCTCAATAATCCAAAGGCCCAACAACCACTAATAGGTGTCTGGCTTCTAATTAATTAAATAAAAATAAATAAAAGTGGCTTAAAAAGCTTCCATATAAATTATGAGATGATTATTTTGTAATTCAGTGGCATAGCAAATTCTCCTTTATTTTAATTTTAAATTAAAAAAAAAAAGCTATAGAGAAAGATGAAATTTTGTAAGACTTCATAACAGTTATAGAGTGACCAAATATGTCAATAAACTTTAAGTGAACTGATACTTCTCTCTTATAATTTAAGTATGTTTTAAGGAACAAAATTCTGTCAATAGTAAAGTAGGCAGCATAGTCCATCACCAAATGTGAATGAGAATTGAGAATTGAGAATTGAGAGTGAAAGCGATCTTTGAATTCGTTTTTGCAAACTTTCACACCAAAACACTTTCAAAGGAATATCTTTTAATAATTGATTAGAACTTAGAAGATATTCTATTTTTTATTTTTATTTTTATTTTTATAGAGATTCAATCTATAACTTCCGCTTATGATAAATGTTAGAAGATATACTATATTACCAAGTACATGACTCGGGTCCAACTACACTAATAAATTGTTTCGCTAAAAAAAAAAAAAACACTAATAAATTGAATTGAACATCAACGAAACATAAAATTACCATCAAACCTAACTGCTCTAACTTTACTTCATCAAACAGTAGTTGCATAAATCAATAGGGTGTTCCCTGCTGATAGAAAGATAAGAGATAATCATTTGACTACTTTATCGAGTATTCTAATTCTGAATACTCAATAATTATGGTGTAAAATAATAATGAGTTTATTCAAATTGATAAAAGAAAAATAATTTCAGATAAACAAAATATATTTACTAAATCTTGACTAATTTATTGAGTATTCATAATTCTGAATAATATTCTATTATCAGGACAGAATCCAAAAATTTTGGAATTAAATCTTGATTGTTAAAATTCTCAAAAAATAAAAATAAAAATAAAATCTTGATTGTAAACTTGTAAATCTATATATATATATATATTAATAGGTAAAGTTGAAAGAAAGTCCAATTAGATTTCAAATTGAATTCAATTAGAGTTTAATTTTGCACCATATGTCCCATTTAATCAAAATTTAAAATTTTTGTGCCAAGTGAGTTAATTTATTGTAAAAATTGGATTTTAATTTTGCTCCATGTGTTCTATCTAATCTAAGTTTTTCAATTTTTGTGCCGAATGAGTTAATTTAGTATAGAAAACAAAGAGTCCAATATAAATAAACTATAAAAAAACTTAATCATATAACTAAAAACAATTCAAATTTATAAGTTATTTATGTAATATACCATGACTATGTACGGTCCATTACTAACTAGGTTATATATATATATATATATATATATATATATATATATATATATAACCAAAGTTTAGAGAAAATTCAATTAAAATCAAAATTGAATTTTGCTTTTGTTAGCTTTCCATACAAATTAAATTATTTAGATTTTTGTTGTTATTTTTTTTCTCTAAAATAATGAGCATACTTTTTATCTAGTTTCTATTCAGATATTTTGTATGCGAAGATATTGAACGTAACAAACTGTAATTGAGCTGAACGATCTTATGCACCTATCTCCATTCAATTTAGGAGATACTATTTGACCAATTTATTATTTTATTTTGTGTTGTATTTAGTAGAATTTCACAGACAATAATTGTGAATTGATATTATATATTGAGTATCCAATAGTGATTTTCAAAATTATATATGTAATAGCAATGTAATGAGAAACTTGGCGTAACTAATATTGTGAAAATTGATAGGAAAAACTATTTAAGTACCCCTATATCTTATATGTTCAATAACCCAAGCTAACATCAACAGTACCATTATAATTCATCAATCATGTGCATAAGCACGGGTTACATACTAATTGTAATAACCGAAGACCATTAATTACATCTAAAAGCAGAGTCCAATATGGAGTATTCTTTAATATTTATATTATTAATTTGTCACAGTTATCCTACTTGAATTTCATGTTGAACTTTCTTTTCACACCCCCCCCCCCGGCCCAAAAAAGAGAGCTTATCATCTACCTACTACCTCCTCTCTCTTTTCTAAATATTGGGCAAATAACAACTTACTCATCTATGGTTTGGCCGAAATTTAAGTGTGGTTTGAAATTTGACATTTTACCCACCTGAGGTTAGTTAATTAGAATTTTGTAACACACTTCTGTTAAAAACAAGATTAAATATGTAATTTTGCTCCACTTTATGTCTCTCTCCACCAAAAACACAAAAAACATGAAAATACAAAATAAAATAAGATCAAATATAATCTAACGAAACACTTGCATCATGGGATTTCAAACCACAGGCAGACAACTTAAATTTTGGTCAAACCTTAGGTGGGTAAAGTGTCAAATTTCAAACCATAGGTAGACAACTGAAATTTCAGTCAAACCATGGGTGGGTAAGTTGTAATTTGCCCATAAATATTTTATGATAGGATTAGAACAGTTAAAACTAAGTCATTATTGGAATTGTAATTAAGTTATTTATTTATTTATTTATTTTATTTTATTTTATTTTTTTTATCGATCAAAGTAATTTTTTAGGTGAACAATATCCTTAATTCATAAGGTAGAAGTAATAATCACGACAAAACAACTTCACAACTGTGTTGAATAAAAAATTAATTTTCACCAAGTAATTCATAACCTTCATGATTAGAATCCTACGCACATTACATTCTACTATATCTTGTATACAAAGTTCATATATTGATATAATTGATGTATATATAGTAGCCTATAGAAATCATGTATCTTTGTCAACTCAGACTAATCGACAAACCATTCTACTCTAGCTTCCAAACTTTCCCCAATGCTTCTTTCATACTTTGTTGTGAAAGATCACATGCATAGAAACCTGTATATGACAAATATGTCCACTAAGCAGCCATATATACCAATTGAAGGCAAAACAAGCCATTCATGTCATGCATATTTTGTTAGAATGTAAGGGTTTTGCCAATTGATGAGATAAATAGTGTGATTAAGGAATGTTAAACTGATACACAATGGAATCATTCAGCTTCTTTGAATTGAACTTGAAAAAGAAAAAAGCAAAGGATAAGAGCTTCAACAAAAAAATATTGAATTGTCATCAAAAGAAGACACCCAAGCCTTTTGACCCTTTGGACCGAAATTCTCCCTCTCACAAATACAAAAAAAAAAAAAAAAAGAAAAAAAAAAAAGAAAAAGAAAAGCTTAGCAGAAGATACAAATGTAAACAAAACCCAAATGGAAAAATTAACAACAAATAATTTATTAAAAAAAAAAAAAAACTTAACCAGTCAACAAACAACCGTGGTTGAAACTAATCTCGCTTCCACAAAAATTGAAAATTCAACCAAAATACCTGATAAAAAGTAGAGGAAACAAATAAAAACACAAACCCAAACACTTTTTTTTTAATAAGTACAAACCTAGGCACTTATGAATCAATCTACAAAATCAAAGCCCTAATGGCCTGTTTGGAAGTTTAGAGAGGGAGGAGAGTAGAGTGGAGTAGAGGGGAGAAGAGTAGTGGGGAGGAGAGTAGAGGGAAGTGGTTATCCTCCACCTTGTTTGAATGTTTTTAAAATTAGTAAGGTGGAATGAAGTAATTAGACATTCCCCTTATTTGGATGTTTTAAAAATTAGGATGGAAAAGAGAGGAAATGATTTAAATAGATAAATTTACCCCCTATTTGAAAATGGACTTGCAACATTGGTCTATGATTAATTTGTTAGGTTCAATAATTATGACTATAGCATGCAATATTTTTTTTAATAATTTTTTTTTTCTGATGTGAATTAAATAATCAACACTGGTCTATGATTAAATATTTTTTTTTCTGCTTTTTTATTATACTAAAAAAATATCCTTAATTGATAATAATTAAAATAAGAAAAAAAAAGTTTGGTTTGTTTGTTTACCGAAAAAATCAAACATCATTCTTGGAAAAAAAAAATCAAAAATCAAAAATCAAATAGCACGACATCGTTTTGGTGTCAACATAACATAGAGAACTTTTTTACAAACACAACTCGTGGTTTTTGTTTTTGTTTCTGTGAAAGTCTCCGATGCGCTGCTGAATTTGGTGACCATGGGTTGCGTTTTCAGCTCATCGTCGACGAGCGAGTCGCACAAGAAGCCGTCCTCCTCCGATAACAACAGCCGCCAGAGATGACGCCAGAGCGCCCAAGAGCGTGCCTTGATCGACGTTGGGATTAGGAATGGGGTGGCCGAGAAAGAGAGGAGGAATGTTAACAACAGGGCGAGAGTCGAGCCTTGCATGGTTAGGAACCAACAGGGCTTGCCGGCGTGGCTTGTGGAGGTCGTTGGTGACTAGGGATGGCAATGGGGCGGGGCGGGGCCGAAGGATGGGATCTTCGCCCCCGCCCCGCATGGATTTTTCTTGCCCCATCCCCGCCCCGCCCCACATAACGGGGAAAATTTTTTGCCCCATCCCCGCCCCTTAAGGCCCCGCGAAGACCCGCGAAGACCCGCGAAGCCCCGCCCTACACCGTAAAACTTTATTTCTTGTTAATTTTCCCTACAACTATTACCATTTTTTCAAATAAAATGACATGTTTCAATAATAAAATTATACTTGAAATTATAAATAATTTTATTCTATCGAATCAAACTAATTTTTAGCAAATACTAAATAATATTATCTAAATATTTACCAAGATAATAAACAACAAAAATCTCATTGTATGACACAATAAAATAATCCAAACTCCTAATACATAACAAAATAAAAATTGCCTAGTTCTTCAAAAAGAATCTCCACTTAAATAAAATAAGATGATGATATTTTTGTTTAAATAGTAGGGTTTTAGGGTATGAAAAAATTACCTTTTAACCCTTATTAATGCGGGGTGGGGCGGGGTGGGTCTAAAAAGTGTAAACCCATCCCCGTCCCGCCCCGTGGTGCGGGTCTAAAATCTCACCCCATCCCCGCCCCACCACCTTTGTGGGGTGGGAAAAACCCGCACGGGACGAAGCGGGGAGGGGCGGGTCAAGCGGGGCGGGGCAAAATTGCCATCCCTATTGGTGACATCATCAAAGACTGGACTCCTCGGCGTGGTTCTTAATCTGCGTTTTTTCTCTTCAAAACCAAGCTTTCAATTCACGGTTTCAAAAAAAGATCATATTTTTTATGTTAATAATGTTGTGTTGTTATGATTGGCTTGAATTTTGTTACACTATTTTATTTTGAGGAATTTTTTGGCTATTAATGCTTGAAGAATGAGTGTAATATGAGGTTTATAATTTGTGTGGTTGTTGGGAAAATTGGGAGGAAAATATTAGGATTATATTTTGGATGATCATGTTTGATGCTGTTTGATACTTGAAGAAGTTGTGTGAGAGAGTTTGTAATTTTGTTAATTTAGAAAGGGTAAATTAGGGAATTCATTTTGTCAATAATTTATCACTCTACTCTCCCTTCAAATCTCTCCAATTTAGGGGAATTAAAAATGAGGGGTTAGAGGTAGTTGAAACCCCTCTCCCTCCTTTCTTAAAAAACTTCCAACTAAGTTAATTAAATTACTTTCTCTCCCTTTACTCTACTCCCCCTCATTTTTTTTACTTCCAAATAGGCCATAAAATTGCACTTTCACTCAAAATAATACATAAATAGTGATTAAAAAAAAATATTAAATACATTAAGAAAAATCGGTTTGAAAGACTAATATGTACATGATGCTGCTTGAATAGCTGAAAAATTCTTTCTCCTTTCCTTTACTCTCTTCCCCAAGTTTTCACAAGTGGGAGCAGTTGGGATGAGAAGGTCTTCCCTTTCTTTGATTCTAGATCTATAGTCTACCCGTGAGAAAAATCCAGATTTTCTGCTCTTCTCTACCTCTCTGGATTTTATTTATTTATTTTTTTTGGAGATAGATTTTTTTTTGATATTTTTCTCTCTTGCCTTCTCTTTTCCGTACATGTATTTCCATTCCTGATTGGGACTTGAAGCGGCTGGAGATAAGTATAAAAATTAAAAAGACAAAAAGGCCCTTCAGCTCTTTACATCGTACGTAGTCGTTTTTCCTTTCATATCCTTAAGGGTAAGAATGTAGTTACAATTCCATTAGTAATATATATATATATATATATATATATATATATATATATATATATATATATATAAAGAATTAAAATGAAAAGAGGTAAGATATCATAGAGCCAAAAAGTCAAACAAGAGATAAGATAGAGCCAAGATCCAAAAGACCAAACGGCTCATGCTCTTTAACCCTTCAAATTTATAGCTTTTAAGTAGGGGTGTCAAATGGGTGGGTTTGGGTGGGCATAATTGGGTTGGGTATATAAAACTTATTTACCCATTTATTACTTATTTAATTAATTACTTCTAACCTAACCCAACCCAATATTATTATGGGTAAACCCCAATCCATCCAATAACCCAATAATCAAAATGACCAAAATGCCCCTAAAACTTGAAAATGACCAAAGTACTTTTAAAATCCTTTAAAATTATCAAAACTAGCTTTTAAACCCGTGCAAATGCACGGGAATTACATAAGTATATGTATTTTCGGGATCTCGGGAAAAAAAAAGTACATCTATTTTCAACAAAGTAAAAATAAAAATAAAAATAAAAATAATGAAAATTTTGTAAGAGTCCACAAATATATTTTTGTACATAATAATAATGAGATTCCGAGAAAGCAAATATGTTCAAATAATTTTAGGTAAATATTTGGAGAAACATTTTGTTTCAAAAGTTTGTCTTAAATAAATTTAATTAAATAAGTATGTAGCTAATGCAATTGAATTTATAAATTTTGAAAAATAACACTTGGTATGAATTTAAAATTTAAAATGTATATAACACTCAGTATGCTATACATAAAAATATGTGTTGTCTTACAAATAGATTTTCTTTTAAACCTATTCTAAACAACTAAAATTGTAACACGCGCTATGATGGAGAGAAATATTTTTTGAAAGCAAATGGGTGGAGAAGCAAAATTTTTGTCCGTTTCACATTCTTCGTCTAAATACTTCTTTAGGTAAAGAAATTGAACCCATGAAACTAAGTTTAAAGAGGAAAAAAAATCAAAGAGATTTAGACATCAAATTTAGCACTAACTTTGATAAGACAATTTAATTATAAAAATACAAACCAACCTCAAGAATATCTCATCATCTCCCAATCTAAATAAAACTTGCTTAATTTAATGTGCATGATAGTGGATGACAAAATCTTTGGTTTATGCAACGGTGAAAGACTAATGATTCCATAATGACATAAGACTTGATATGTCATATTAAACTTTACCTTGAAACTACCCAACTACTCATCTAAGTCCATTTTTTCACTAACAAAATAAACATTTCCAAGATGCATGATACTAAGAAAAAGTATTTAGTCCTTTCCTTACCTTGCATAGACTATAGAAGTACTTACTAAGAAAAAGTATTTAGTCCTTTTCTTACCTTGCATAGACTATAGAAGTACCTTTAAAATTCAAATGTAAATATAAACTTTGGGGTGTGGAGCTATGCGGTTTTGGCTTAATTATCCGCCGTTTACTAATCTCTCTAATAATTTGCAAAAGTAAATATATTTAAAGTATTTACTAATTTGCTGAAAGTAAGAACCTACAAAAATAAGGAGATTCATATAAACAAACTAACCTAAGTAAATAACTTAACACCACATATAAACTTGAAATGCACCAAATCTGAAACCTATCAATTTTGGCTTGTGGTAATGTAATCAAGATTTCATCTCTTAAATTCATTTTTTTTTCCTACAAAATCTATAAGTTGACAATTTGGAACACCAATCTACCATTCGTAGGAACCACAACGAATGGAACACCAATCTATCATTCCTAGGAACCACAACAAATCAAACCATGAGACTATAGAACATTTGACAACAAAAAAGTTTAAAACCAAAAAATGGTTACAAATTTATGAAATAAAAAGTCAGAGGAAAGTATTAATTTGAGGTATCATAATTTGTGCGAGGCTATGAAGGAACATATTCAAAGTTGAAATCAAAGAGATCTTTCTTAATGTTTGTGATTAAGCCCAAGTTATTACCCCTTAAAGAATAAAAAAAGACAGGAACAAACTAACCTAAGTAAAAAAAAAAAATTAAAAACCACATATAAGCTTGAAACACACCAATCTAAAACTTACATGACAATTTCAAATACCAAATCTGCTATTCTTAGGAACCACAATTGCATTTTCCTTCTTTTTTTTTTTTAGCTATCATATCATGGTAAAGGAAAGAAATAAATTTTAGTATTTATTTTTAGAATCAGAGTCCATATTTGATAATCTTCAAAACTATTTTAGTTCTATTTTTTTTAATTACTCAACCCAAAGGTTGAAATTTCTGTGCTAACACTATCAAGAAAAATTTAGAAGGGAAAAAAAATTATATCGATGGTCTAACTATATATTAAATTACCATGCTCACCATTGTGGTTGATCGTAAAGCTGAAATTTCAAGCACAATTTGTAATGTTGTTTGAATGACCCATTTATATCTTCAAGTTTTTGCCCTCTATTTTAATGTTCACTTCAACTTTTGAAATGATCACTCCAATAGAAACAATCTTAGTATCTGACTAATTGCCATCTCTTGTCTAGTCAGTTACATGTTTTGGTTTTTGTTTTGAATTTGAAAGCTATGTTAGACATTTACATCTAACATTGTCATCTAATAATTATAGTACTATCCCTTTGAAGTATGAAAAGAATGTGAGCTTGTTATTTCTTTCTAATACAATGCTTTTTTGGGTACTTTCAATAATATCTACTAATCAGAAGATTCTAATTTGGTTTTTGTAGCGGGGCAGTGGAAGCAAAACAATAGCTTAGCATAATCCCTACGACAAAGAAATCCATCTCAAATTATAACTTTTTTTTTTGGTAGAACAGATTGTATATAATAGATATAAACTATATGGTTGTTACCTCTACGTTACCAACCATAGAAATACAAAGAGTAGTACAACCTCAACAACCATTATGATTTTAATCAACAATATTGTACACTAATGCATTAAGCATAAACTGTCAATATGATTGGTTAGTAATAAGAAAAGAAGAAAACCTAAGAACTCATAAATTTAGCAAAGTATACATACATACATCATGACATATACCATTAGTTTTTATTTATGAGTTTATTGCATTCATAGTACTATATTGACCTAGCAAGTTAGAAATTCTCAAATATCTTGAGTATTCTAATGACAAATATCGTAATGAAAACTTAAAAATGCTAAAGACCACAAACCAAATATATAATTTTGTTCTGAAATTGAAATTAATAATTATAGAATTCTAACATGACGAAGTCCGAGACAATAAGACGAGAATATTAATAAAGATAATGTATGTAAGAGGAAAAGCTACAGAAATAGAATTGACATTTCTATATGAAATTACCTCTGCTTGCATCTTTGCAAGTTCTTTTACAGTCTTAGATACAATTTTCTTAGCTCTTTTGTCAATCAACATGAATGTTGTTGAACCGGTCTTATTTTCTACTTGGATTTGTATCCTATAGCTATTTCAGTTGCAAAGTTTTTTATATAATGTATATTTATATTGTGTGTGCGTTTGTAAATTTACAAATAAGACTCTTTACCATCTTTTCAGTGGTTAGACTTGAACATTGTATTAATGCTTTTCATGGGATTCTATGTGTTTTTTGAAGAACAAATTTGTTTTTGAAGGCTGGTCTATTTCACTTAATGTAATAGTAAAATATGGAAGGGGGTGGATGGTTAGTTTTTTAGAATGATGGTAAAGTGCAGGTGTTCTTCTAAAAGAAATAAAATTGACTGGCTTTGTTTTCGAGTGCAAGGACAGGTTGGGGAGAAGTATGTTGGTTAGATGTTATAGTCAAGCAGCAATAACCTAGAAAGAAAGAATGCCACCTTGTAAACTCATAAAAAGAAAAAAAAAAGAAAAAAAAAAAAAACAGACACACACTCTTGTTTAGAAAATGACCAACCTGGCATCAACACATGATCTAGAAAAAAAGATAATTGAAATCTCATAAGTTATAACTAATGCAGATTTGGTTCAAGTTTTTCTTGAAATTGAAATTAGTAATTATAGAATTCTAACATGACGAAGTCCAAGACAATAAGAAATATTACTAAAGATAATGTATGTAAGAGGAAAAGCTATGGAAATAGAATTGACATTTCTATTTGAAATTACCTTTGCTTGCATCTCTGCAAGTTCTTTTACAGTCTTAGATACAATTTTCTTAGTTCCTTTGTCAAACAAAATGAATGTTGTTGAATCGGTCTTACTTTCTACTTGGACCTGTATCCTATACCTGTTTCAGTTGCAAAGTTGTTAGTATAATGTATATTTATATTGTGTGCGCGTTTCTAAATTTACAAATAATTTTTTTTGTTTATCTTGGGACTGTAAATTTCAGTTATCAATTATGCTAAATTGATATTGTATGAATCCCTTTGATACCTTTGTCTCTAAGTTCCACTCCAAATCCTTTATTTCAGCTATTGATTTTCCATTATGCAAGGCAAGTTCTCCATCCTGTACTTCACGTGGTCCCCTTGGCATAATCTGTGTAACATTTATGTCCATTGTGATGTTCAATCTATGCATCAACATTTAACATGATTTTCTATTAGTTTGTTGAATATTTAATTTTCTTATATTAAAAAAAAAAATAGCATGGCTGTTGTTACTTGTTTTGAATTTTTGTGACTTCAGGAATGTCAAGGTTGACGTAGAGCTTTGTTGCAAAAGTGGATGATAGTTGATAGTCACCTACAAAAAATTGTAAAAAGTCTATTAGGATTTATGATACTAAATGCTATATTCTTGCTAAATTGTTTAGTGGAATGTTACCTACAATCCATATTCCATCATAATTTAACCCACCAAAATTCCATCAAGATTTTTCCAAAATGCATATATTTTTCACACATTGCAAGGACAAAAGCAAAACAAAAGAGAGACCACCACACATTGATGTGTGGTTGTTGGACTGATTTCCTAAAACAATCTTAAGTAACAGGCTGGCAATTAAGGATTGTTTGTCAATAGATCAAGGAAATCTTAATCCTGGCATAGAGGCAACAATGTGCTTATACTACTGAGTGTAGACTGGTAAAACTGACACCGCAACTTGCCAGAACTGATCTAATCTATCACATATGAGATCATGTTCTCTTCATAAAATAAGCTTATCTACACAAAATCTCCCAAAAGCTTACTGTAAGGTTGAATTTTATCAATCATCTTGTTGGTTTTATTCCGTGCCAAATTTGCTTGTATTTTAGCAATTAGTAACCCTGTTTTTAGGTGGGAATCATGTAAGGGTAGTGTGTGAGAGACTGTGAAGAAATGCTCAAGATTGTGCAAAGAAGCAGGGACTTGTGACTGGATCTTGCGGGTAGCTCGCGGCTTGCAAGCCATTAGAAGTTGCACACATGCCAAGCATGCAGAGAAGCTGAACCGTCATGCCAGCTGTAGCACTACAGGACAAAAAGTCCAGTCTGGCCATTCAGTTACCTTGCGGTTGGAACTTGCAGCTCAGTCAAGTCGCAATGCCAAGTTGCCAGCCAGCTCTGTTTTGAAAAATTGACTCTTCGCATTCCACTCTCACACTAGTATATATACCCCTTATACCCACGAAATGTAGAGAGCTTCCAGAGAGAATTTTGAGAGAAAAACCCTAGATAAAAACAAGATTGACTCATCCCCAATCTTCACATAGTGACTCTTCAAATTCCTCTACTCTCACCCTCTCCATTGTTACATCCTTGAGAGGTTCATTACCAAAACCTTTTACCCACATTTGTGAGAAGGCCATTTGGTGCTTGGGAAGCAGTTAGAAAGGGACCAATTTCATATTGGTTGGTGCTATGGTTTATAGCGGAATCCAGTAAGCTAAAGAAGAAATAGGTTCGGCGTAACCTTGTTGGAGTAGGAGCTTGGAGGACTTAGGTACACTGGGTAGATTAGGCTTGGAGAGTCTTCTATTGTTCATATATCCCAACTATATTCTTTAGTGGATTATTTACCACTTGGAGGGCGGCGGAGAAGTTTTACGCCGAGGGCTTCGGTTTCCTCTTTAATAACACATCGTGTGTTGTCCTTGTATTTGCATATCTCTTTCCTTAATCTTTGCCATTTAATTTCTGCTGTGGATGTGATTTTATTTGGTTTAGATTGTTTATCAATTCTGTTATATGCTTATGTTCATATTCCGCACATTAATTGTTTGATAATAAGCTTGAATTGATAATTTGGAAATTGGGGGTCTAAACGTTCATAGTG
Organism: Quercus robur; assembly: GCF_932294415.1. NCBI lineage: Eukaryota > Viridiplantae > Streptophyta > Magnoliopsida > Fagales > Fagaceae > Quercus > Quercus robur. Next base: position 28,396,043 of record NC_065539.1, on the reverse strand, counting down.
TTTTATACACATATTGAACATTCACTTACAGACACAATAAAATCAAAATGGCCTATTCACTATTAGAGGAATGGTAAGAGAGAGTTAAGAGCTCTTGCACTTATATATATAATATTCTCTAAACAACTTCCTTAATATACTAATGGATGAAATCATGAAACCCCATTGACTCATTTTATAACCCACTGCTAGATACCTTTTAAGTAGAAAATCAATCAGACATATAGATCATGATAGCATATTTCAATATAATAGTTACAAAATCAAATGCTCCCAAAATATTTTCACCAACCAACCCAAAGAAAAAAAAAAAAAAGCAATGCAAATTCTGTTAGGTTCAAATAGTAATATAACAAACGGTAATTTACTAACATCTTACATAAAAGATGGTAGAAGACATCTTAATTGAATTCAATTGAGTTTAGGTTGATAGGTGAGAAATCAGCAAAGGAAAAAAAAAATCTAAATTAAACTTCCCCAATATTACTTCAATTACTTCTTACTTGAATAATTAAAAATTTTACTTCATCGTCTTGGTTGGCTTTGTAAACATGCAAGAAGCATCTAGAAATCCTATTATAAAAGCTAATCTTTCACCACCTATTTTACAATGCCGGTCAAAGTCAAACCTCGCTTGAACCCTCTAACATTCAACATATCTTTGTCTTTTCTATGCTTTCTTTCCTCGAGAAAATATTGAACAATCCTGACTATGAACAAATAAGTAAATCACAGCCACAACAGCTGAGCCAAACATCTCATCATTTTTTTCTTTTATGTTAAAATTTTCTCAAAATTAGTACTCTTCTTCTTACTAAATCTGAGATCTTTTAGGTAATCCACTCAAGCATTGTATTACTTCTATGCTCTTCACTTTTTACTTAAACTTGTTTCCATAGCTCATATTTAAACAATCGTAGCAGAAAATTTTCTATTATTAGTAAAATTTGTGTATACACAAATTACAGTTTCATGTAAAGTGTACATACCCATACTCTATACCTCTAAGGAAGGAAACATCACAAACCCTTTACATATGTGGGTTAGATTTAAAACAAACTACATATATTCCAAGCCTGATAAACCAACTCAATGGTAGAAAAATGTTCTTTATAAAAATTAGACAGTAACATATTTTACAAAAGGGGGCAATTTTTTGTAAGTCTCTCTTGCTGCTCATATTTTGCAGTATACAACAAAGTGATTTATCTATCTAGGTACAATGAGCAATAGCATTGGCTGTTCTTAAGCACAATTCAATATAGACAAATGAGATAGAAAAGAGAAATAGTAACATAACAACTACAAAAAGTACCACTGTTCCAGCCTTCCAAAACTCCATAAACAGAACCCTTTCCTAACCCAAAAATACAAAAAGTTCCCTCCTTTCTCACAAACCCGAGAAGGCTGAGACCACCAACAACTCCCCATAGCAGTCAGACCAACCTCTCAAAGAAATCTAAAGAAAGCATGACCAACCTCTTCAAAAACAACTGGTTGTTTGTCCTCATTATGAAAACTGAGTCTTTGAACAGTAGGCTCTCGATGGTGAATCGCAAAACTCAAATTATTGATTATATAATTGTCATGCCCTGAACCCAAGTATGAGCTAGGCATGTGACAACAGCCACACACTTATAAAGTTTACACCCTACAAGTGTGTATGGCCCTCTTAACAATTAAAGAATTATCCTCAAGAAAATTTCATCAATAAATTTAAAAATATCCTCAATAAAGCAACTCTCAAAAGATCTCCAAATAATAATCTTCCAACATCAAATAAAAATAAACTAAATCCTTTAAATCTAAAGGACTACACAAATGGTAATCTTAAACATAAAAGTTCAAATCTTATTCCATTGATTTCCTAAACTTCACTTATGTGCACATCCCAGTGGAAGCCCAAACATATGCTACTCTTCTTGATCAAAATTTGAAAGGAGAAAGAGGGGGGGGGGGGGGGGTGGGTTGACAACTCAATAAGCAACCGAAATCCGAATAAGTTCTATCCAACAATAGATCTGTAAAGTAATAAGATGTAATATGAATCTTCAAAAGTTATAATATGCTATGGGTTTTCAAAAATAACTAAAGAAGTTTCATAATCTTAAAATAATACTTTGCAAATAGATCACATACTTTAATCTTATAATTATATCATAGATGGTTTAGAAAGTAGTTAGTTTTCCATATATCAAAAACTATAACTTACACATAAGCAGTTTTAATGTCTCAAAATAGTTAAATATTCAAACGTAATAAATATTCAAACGTAATTCATATTCTTAACAATCTTATGACTATGGTCATGTTATATCCCCATGACTGGGCATCAGAGTACCAATGAATAACCCTCATTGGCTGGGTATCAGAGTACCAATGAATAACCCCCATTGGTTTGGGTATTAGAATACCAATAAATAACCCCCATTGGCTGGGTATCAGAGTATCAATGAATAACCCCCATTGGTTTGGGTATTAGAATACCAATGAATAACCCCCATTGGCTGGGTATCAGAGTACCAATGAATAATCCCCATTGGTTTGGGTATTAGAATCAATTCATAGTCAAATTGTCCATAATCATATATATGAAATCATAGTTTCTAACAAAATATATCTTATTCAAATACGTATATATAATCATATATTCAATATTCAAATATATTTGTGATATTTCTATATTCCTTACTTTAAATCAATATAGCTAAAAAAAACAATTAAATAAAATAAATCTTATATTCAATGCTTATATTTATTGGTGGAAATTTTTTATTCTTTACTTTGAATCAATATAGCTAAAAAAAATTAAATAAAATACATCATATATTTAGAAATCATATATATTTGTGATAATTCTTTACTTGAAATCAGTAATACAATAGAAATAAATTGTAACAACTGTAAACAATTTTCAGTAGTTAAAATACACAAAGATAAAACCAATTAGGATAAGATTACTTACCTCAGCTAACTCACCACAAAGAACTTCTCCCTAACACTTTCTCTAAAATCCTTAGATCTCACCTCAATTGTACAGTCAAATCTTTTCTATTTCAGTATTTTGGGTAGTCTCCTCTCTCAAAACATCTGTCAGTATACACTGACTTAAAATTAGACTATATAAACTAGGGTTTCAACCTTATTTTCTAAAAACCCCTTAGTAATATTAATTATAAAAGTTGACCCATAAACAAAATTACTTAAATACCCCTCCTTTTATTTTTTATTTTTTTTCTGGGTATTACAATAATCATCACTAATTTTAATCAAATCCCTCAAAACCAATACAATGTAATCATTGAGCTATACTGAATAGTAAAATCGTACAAAAACAAATAAGCCAAATTGATTGCAAAGCAGAGCAAACATAAAAATAAAGATCCACGGACTAATCAAAAACATTAATATGTTCATAAGATTTTAGTTTCAAGTTTAACACTTTTACTACCGCTTTGGTATCAGCTTAGTGAAACTATCATTATTTTCGATTGCTCAAAAAATAAATCATAGTAGTTTTAAATTGTAGTAGAGGAGAATGAAAGAAATACTACAAAAGAAGCCTAAGAAAACATTGAAAATATGATTTGAAAGAGAGAGATAAACTTTTCTAATGTTAATTAAGGGCAACTTTTTCTAATGTTACTAAAAAAACAAAAACAAAGATTATAATTTGAGACCAAATCATTCAAAGAGAGAGAATAAACAGCTGGATTTTGATTCAAATTCAAATGAGTACCGATGAGAAAAATTAGTGCATACCTTCGGAATACACCGGGTTTTAATATGCAATAACACCAAGTTTTAATGCTTTTCATGGGATTTTGTGTGTTTTTACAAGAACAAAGTTGCTTTTGAAGGGTGGTCTATTTCACCTAATGTGATGGTAAAATATGGAGGGTGGTGGAAATTGACTGGACTTGTCTTCGAGTGCAAGGACAGATTTGGGAGAAGTATGTTGCTTGGATGTTATAGTCAAGCAGCGACAACCAAGAAAGAAAGAATGCCACTTTTTAAGCTCGTGAAAAGAAAAAGAAAACACAAACACACACTCTTGTTTGAGAATGACCAACTTGGCATCAACACATGATCTAGAAAAAATGATAATTGAAATCTCATAAGCTATAACTAATGCAGATTTGGTTCAAGGTTTTTTTGAAGGTTGTGGGTTTGAAAGAAAATAGTTATGAAAGTATGAAATAAGTTGAAGGAAAAATTGGCTAATAAAATCAATTTATAAAGAAAAAAAGTTGGCTAAAACGTGCAAATCAGAGCCAATAGAAACACAAATACACTAAATGGACAAAATCTAATACGAAGTATGAGATAAGTAGAAGGGAAATCAGACTATCCTAACCTATCAGTTTGTTCTAACAATGTTTCTTGCAAAAATGCCTGGTGAACATTATAAATCTATCTAAATAGAAGGACATCCAATTTTTTTTTGTTTGTTTGTGTGTGTAAATGTAGGGAAAAAATAGTAAAAGAGAGACCAAAGAAAATCAGTTGCAAGTGTATAACATACATTAGTTATCGATCTGTTTACTTGTTATTTTAAAATGCAGTAATTAACCCAAAAAATCCCATAATCCCATTTACAAAAAATTTATAATTACTATACACTCTAAAGCATCCATGTTGAAATCTGTTTATTAAAATCAAGGGTGAAAATCCCTAATGTATAATACAATAGACCAAAGAAAAATAACAATTTATACCTTGTACAAAAGAGAAAGTGTATAATACAATAGTCAAATTTTGGCCGAATCACTTTTACAAATGGTTTAATTATTCATAGCCTGTTGACCCCATGTAAACATTCCTGGCAGAATTCCATTCAAGAAAACTATAATAAACTATAAAATGGTTTTATTTTTCAATAATCTTCTCGATGTTCCCCTTAAATTAAGGAAATCACCACATCTAGAGGTCAGTTTAATTTATATATAGCCATTATTATATATGTCCTTTAGAGATGGCCTCTTGTGATTCTAGGGGTCTGCCATTCTTCTCCATGTCGTAAGAGTTAATATTGACAACAAAGCATCTAAAGAAAGAGAATAAACATCCGAATTTCAATTCAAATTCGAACACAGAGAAGTGATGCGTACCTTTTGCTAGTCTGTGTTTAGTTCCGATTATGTTGGTCACAGAGTAGTTCCGATCCTCAATCTTAATTCCTATGTGCTTACGGATTGTATTTCTGTCTCTCTATTTCTCTGTATCTGCCTCTCTTTATCTCCGTATCTCAATACCTCTTGGACCTTTCGTCGTATTTAATTTTGACTGGTGGTAGTTCTCTCTATCTCCATATCTTAATTCGTGCATGCATCTTTAGGTTACTGGTGTCGGTTGCAGTTGTCTAAGTCTGGCAAGGGATGGTGATGGACGGCCGTACGAACTCTGTCTCCTCTGTTTCACAAGCCTTTTTTTTTTCTCCTTCCCTTTCTTTGTATCACTAGTTTTTTTTTTTTTTTTTTTTAAATAGTTGCAAGCCTTTTTTTTTATTTTATTTTAACCGTTTTTTTATACATACACAAAGACTATCAGACGGTGTTAAGGTCGTGAAACAATATAATATATCGCTTTTTTAACTTATACGTGGTTGAATTTTAGATGAGCATTTTTCCTACATGGCAGCACCTCCTTATTTGTAGGAATCAACTTTCTCTCAACTTCTGCTATTATATATAGCACTAGTCGCTAATCCGTGCGATGCACGGGAAAATTGTTAGAAAATAATAAAGCATGCATATATTAAAAGACAATTTAAGTTCATGTATGCTTGCAAGGGATACATACCTAAATAGTTCTTACTGTAGCAATAGAAGCCTTATCTTTAAGATAAAGAACCGATGTAATGCTAGTGAGATCCACTATATGGCCAAACCTATAATCCAAAACAAAGAAATGGCTAAAATTGAGACCAAAAGTTCATATAAAAAAGAAGAAGAAAAAGTTGATACATATCCTAGTTCTTTCAAAAGTGATTTAAAATCTACTATTGAGTGTATAGATTATTATTGAAGTTGTGATCTCACTGCTCATAGTGTTCGTAGCAATAAGCTCTTGATTATTTATTACTAACATGGACATGATCATGATCATGATCCTGACCACTAAATCTAAGGCCTTTTTGGATTTGCTCTTCTGGAAAAATCTATTAACATTGGCATATTTTCTAGAATAAGAGTCGCATATCTATGAGTTTTATTGTTGAATTTTAATTGTTTAGTACTTGATAAATGATATCCAAACCTCAAGAATAAATAACAAAGAATCAATTGAAAAATACAAATTTGTGAATCCATCCAAATAAAAAAAAAAAAAAAAGATATATAAATCAAATTACCATATACATAATAATTGATGACTTGCCATCACATACTCAATGCTCTTCTCAAATTCTCTCTTCTATTTTCTACTTCAGATGATGCTTTTTTATCTGAAGCATTGATGTAACATATTTATAGGTTTGAATTTAGATGCAATATAGACTATAGAGTTTTATTTGATCCAAACGTCTCTAATCGGAGTGTAGCATTTGTTTTGAGTCAAACTTCTCTAACCAAGAAAACAAAATAATGGTATTTTAAAAAGAACTTGAAATGTGCTTATCTCTTTTTTTCTTTTTTTTTTGAGATAGAAAACGTGCTTATCCTTTATATGGTGTAGCAAAACAATAAATGATAATGATGAGTTTGTGTTTAAGTTGGACTTATTGGAGAGATAGATTTTCACACCTTGTTAAGTTTGGACTAAACAAAAATAATTTTATTTAAAAAAATGATAATAATTTATTTTTCATTTTTTAAATATTATGTTGACGTGGAAAATTGTAAGAGTTTCAGAGATTTCGGTTTTATGTATTATACTCGTGTGATGCATACTCGTGTGATGCACGGCTTAATCAAGAATCATGGTTAAATTAATTAAAAAAAAAACTTATTTTAATTAAAATTAAATAGATAACAAAAATAAAGTAATATTTTACTCTATTTTTTAAAAAGCAAAGTAACCTTTTACTTTAAGTTATATAGTGAATGCATATTGTGTAAGATTAGTTTTTATAAATAAATAAAATCATATATAAGTCCAAAATTAATTGAATGAAATATGGTAGATAACTATGCAACTAAAATAAAAGGAGATGCCTATAAAAATATAAAGGGAGTTTGCATAATTAAATTGTGCGTATTTAAATGAAAAACCTTGAATTCAATGATTTTAAAAAAATAATTGAAAGTATATTTAAGTGGTGACCTCAATGTAATAGTTAAGAATTATGAACAACCCAAATTACTAAACATTAAAAAATAAAAGTAGATAAACTTACATAAAATTGAATTTTTGTCTTTGAAAATGAGGTAGGAGGCACCAAATTTCACCCTATCAAAACAAAATGTGTAAATATAAATTTCAAGAAATTTTTATGAGAAAAACTCAATACCAAGAGTATTTTTTGATCAAGTGCTTTGTGTAAAGTTGTGATTTACAACTATGTTTTATGTTGGCTTTATTCCATGACAAAAAGTGTTGTAATTGCTCTAATTTTGTTCCTTGTATTTTGTGGGATTTTATTGTATTGGGTTTAGTGTTAAGTTGGTGAAGACTCAAGCTTAAATGAAGAATCAGTGGATTTCGCGAGAAGCTCGCGAGAAGCTAAGCAGCGAAAAAGCATGTGAGGAGCACATGACTGGAAGCTGAAGAGTTGTGCCAGGCTGTCGTTTTCGTGAGTGTCTCGAGGGTAAGGCCTTCCCGCGAGACAGTCGCGAAACATTCTACCTGGAGGATTTTTATGTGTGACTTCCTTACCCTTCACCCATACTATATATACCCTCATAACCCACAAATGTAAAGGAGGCCATTCAGAGAGAAAAATTATAGATAGGTTTTCTACAACACACACACCCATCTTTTTGAGAGAGAGCTACTCATCCTTAGTGAGAATTAATTATAACCTCTTCTCCTTCCCTCTCCCATTATCATACCTTAAGAGGAGATTTGTACCCAAACACAATCCACACATTTTCAGAGTGTAGTGAGTGTTTTTGGTGTTGTTGGGAAGCATTGGAAGATGCCAAGATTGGCGGATGCAACATGGAGCTGTTGCGGGATCCGGAGAGCTAGACAAGACACGGTTCCGAGAAGCCTTGTTGGAGTAGGAGCTTGGAGGGCTTAGGTACAGAGGGTAGATTAGGCTTGGCGGGTCTCTTGCTTACCCATGTATCCCAACTGATTGTTTAGTGGATCGATTTCCGCTTGGAGGGCGGCAGAGAGGTTTTTCGCCAAGTTCTTCGGTTTCCTCTTCAATAACACGTCTTGGTGTTATCTGTGTTTGCATCTCTCTTCACTACTCTTGTTCATTTTATTTTACAGCTGTGTTGCTTTAAATATGGATTAGAGTAGCTCTCGTGTTTGTATGCTTGTGTTTACACTATTCCGCACTTAGTATTAAGTTAGTGTAAAATCAACCAAGCCATAATTTGAATTGGGGGTCTAAACAAGCTCTTGTGTTCAACACACATTTTCGAGCTTTCACTTTGAAACCTCAAGGAAACTCCCTAAAAAAAAAAAAGAAAAAAAAAAACTAATAACCCTAAAAATGATAGATACTTGGACGTTCAAAATATTAATAAAAAAAATCATGAATCTGGCCTTATTAGTTATAGTGTCTTGGAACTCAAAAGATGAGAGTCATGGTATAATAAAACTATTATCCATAATCATTCCTATATTTATGCAACAAATAAAATTAAACTTCAACCAAAAAACAAAAGTTGATAAGAAGTTGTTTCAATTTAAAACAATAATTTTAAGTTGTGAAGAAGTTGATAGAAGCAAAAAAAGAAGAAATTTAAATTAAAACCCAATACCATAAAAGTCAAGTTGTAACGTTAATTACAATTTTTTATCTTCTGTTATACCATTAATATCATGTTGTTAATTAACGTTATTAGCTTTTTTTGTTGTTATCCAAAAATTTGATATTTATCCAAAAAAATTAATTAAAAAAATATGTGTGAAAAAAAAGTAGATTACAAATTTATTATCAATAACTCCCCTTGTATATCCTCAATGAAAGTTGTGATGAAGTTGATATAAGCAAAAAAAGAAGGAATTTATTTAATATAAAATACCATAAAAATCAAGTTGTTAACGTTAATTACAATTTTTTTTCCCTATTATATTGTAAATATCATGTTGTTATTAGCTTTTTTTTTTTAATCCAAAAATTTGGTATTTATCCAATAAAATAAAATAAACAAAATATATTTGAAAAAAAAGTAGATAACGAATTTATATCCTCTTTTTATGAAAATAAGAAAGTTGCTGCTTTTTTTATAATACACTACATGAAAAAAGAAAAAGAAAAAGGATTAGATGGATTAGATGAAGAATTTGGATTGTAATCAAATTAAGATTTTTATCAACTTAGAAATTATAGGAGAAGAAAAATTATATATATATATTTAAAAAAAAATCTAAAAATCTAAAAAATATTCTGCATTTTAGTGAAGCCACTTGGCACAACCATGGCGTCTAAGCCCAACTTTTATTATATAGTATACGATATGATCATGGTTTTAAAAACCGGTACGGAGAAAGAATCGAAATAGGGAGTGTTTATCGGTTTTATGGCCCAACCGGTGGTCGAACTGATGATGTCATAAATAACAAATAAATAATTATTAATTATAATAAATAAATAATTTTATAACTATTCATTTTAACTAAAAAAAAATTAAATAATAGTAAAACATTAAATATTAACTTACCAACAATTACAAACCATTTTTAGTTATTTTTTAATTTGTCAAATAACAAAAAGAAAGTCACCAATGGGTAAACATATCATTGCCCACTTGATATTTTTTTCCCACTTATCCTCCACTTACACGTTTATATCACACCCGCCACACATTTTGTAAATCTACATCCACATGTTTTAGTGTTTTATTCAAACTTTCAAACAACTTTGAACTTAAGTTTCTTTCCTATCCTACTTTTTGCTAAATTTTCATTTCCCTCTTCAATATCCTCTCCCTCACTTTGTCTCTCTCATCGATATGGGTATGTGCAAGTGCAACTGTGCCAGAGCAGCAAACAAAGGCTGAAGTGGACATATCAAATCATTGTAAATTTGCTTCATTTTTTGGCTCCTTCCTCAACACAAAGATAGGAGATTTGATGTTTTTGGAGTCATTGTTGGTGTCTTAGGCTTCACCACTTCAGGCTTGAGAACATTTTCAAAATCAAAATCTCTCCTCTCAAATCTAAAACAAAATCTCTCTCTCTCTCTCTCTCTCAAAAACACAACATCTGTAGTTTTTAGTGAAGAACTGCTAAAAATCAGTTTAACCATACCAGTTTCCGGTTTTGCCAATTAAATCGGCGGTTTTCGGTTTTTAACAGTTTTTCTTCTATTTTCCGTTTTTAACAATAACCGGACCGGATTAGTATCCGGTTCCAGGTCTGGTTTTTAAGACCATGGATATGATACCCCCTAAACCTAAAAAAAGACCAAATATGATCAAAAACTACTAAAAATTACTAAAATACCCCCAAAACTTAAAAAATTACCAAAATACCCCCGAAATTAAAAATTGACCAAAATACCATCGAAACCTAAAAATTGATTGAATACCCCTGAAACATAAAAAATAACCAAAATACTCCCGAAACCTAAAAATGACCAAAAAACCCCCTAAACCTAAAAATTGACCGAAATACCCCCTAAACCTTAAAAAATGACTAAAATACCCTCGAAACCTAAAAATTGACCAAAATACCCACTAAACCTAAAAAGACCAAAATATCCTCGAAACCTAAAAAATGACCGAAATATTCCTGAAACCTAAAAAATAACCAAAATACTCTTGAAACGTAAAAATGACCAAAATACTCACTTAAACGTAAAAAATGACCGAAATACCCCCAAAACCCAAAAAAATGACCAAAATACCCCTTAAACCTAAAAAAATGACCAAAATATCCCCTAAACCTAAAAAATTACCAAAATACCCCTAAAAAAAGAATCAAAATACCCTCAAACCTATAAAATGAATAAAATACCCCTAAACCTTTAAAATGACCCAAATACACCCAAAACCTCTCAAATGACCACAAATAACCCGAAACCTCTAAAAGTACCAAAATACCCTGAAACTTCTAAAACGACCAAAATACCCCCTCAAAATATCTTAAATGACCTAAATACCACTAATCCTATAAGATGAACAAAATACACTTGAAGCCTCTAAAATTACCAAAATAGAGGTTTGGGGTATTTTGGATGTTTCGAGGGTGTTTTCGTCAAATTAAAGGTTCCAATAGTATTTTAGTCATTTTGTAGGTTTCAAGGGAAATGTCACTAATTTTTTAGGTTTTAGGGGTGTTTCGTTAATTTTTAGATTTTGGGGCTAGTTCAGTCATTTTCTAGGTTTTGGAGGTCTTTCAGTCATTTTTTAGGTTTTGGGGATATTTCGGTCATTTTTTAGGTTTCAAGGGTATTTTAGTCATTTTTTTAGGTTTAGGGGGTATTTTGGTCATTTTTTAGTTTTAGGGGGGAATTTTGGTCATTTTTTAGGTTTATGCCATATTTTATCGGCTTATAGGTTTAAGGGGCATTTTTGTCATTTTATAGGTTTCGGGGTATTTTGGTCATTTTTTAGGTTTTGGGGATATTTTGGTCATTTTTTATGTTTAGGGGTTATTTTGGTCATTTTTAGGTTTCGGGGATGTTTTGGTCAATTTTTATGTTTTAGGGTTCTTTCAATTAATTTTTAGGTTTCGAGGGTATTTCAATAATTTTTTAGGTTGAGGGGTATTTTGGTCAATTTTTTAGGTTTAAGGGGTAATTTAGTAATTTTTTAGGTTTAAGGGGGTATTTCGGCCATTTTTTAGCTTAGGGGATATTTTGGTAATTTTTAGATTTCAGAGGGTATTTTGGTTATTTATTAGGTTTAGGGGGTATTTTGGTCAATTTTTAGGTTTTGGGGATATTTCGGTCATTTTTTAGGTTTCGGGGGTATTTTGATAATTTTAGGTTTAGGGGGTATTTCGATAAGTTTTTAGGTTTAGGAGGTATTTTGGTCTTTTTATTTTTAGGTTTCAAGGGGTATTTTGGTCATTTTTAGGTTTAGGGGGATATTTTAGTCAATTTTTAGGTTTCGGTGGTATTTTGGTTATTTTATAGGTTTTGGGGATATTTTGGTCATTTTTTAAGTTTCGGGGGTATTTTGGTCTTTTTTTAGGTTTCAAGGGGGTATTTTGGTCATTTTTAGGTTTAGGGGGTATTTTAGTTAATTTTTAGGTTTCGGTGGTATTTTGGTTATTTTATAGGTTTTGGGGATATTTTGGTCATTTTTTAGGTTTCGGGGGTATTTTGGTCTTTTTTTAGGTTTCAATGGGGTATTTTGGTCATTTTTAGGTTTAGGGGGTATTTTAGTTAATTTTTAGGTTTCGGTGGTATTTTGGTCTTTTTTTAAGGTTTTAGGGGATATTTCGGCCATTTTTAGGTTTTGGGGGTATTTGGTCATTTTTTTTAGTTTAGGGGGTATTTTGGTCATTTTTAGGTTTAGGGGGTATTTTGTTTTTTTTTTTGTTTTTTTTTTTTTTTTTTTTTTTATGTTTCTAGAGTATTTTGGTCATTTTTAGGTTTTGGAGGTATTTTAGTAAATTTTTAGGTTTAATGTGTATTTTGGTCTTTTTAGTGGTTTTGGGGTATTTTAGAGTTGGGTTATTTGTAAAAATGATACTTGGATCGTAATTGGGTACCCGGTTAATTAAAATCCAATAAACATTAAGGTTAATTGTGTTAATACTATTTAACCAAATTAATAATTGGGTGAGTTTGGGTCTTATTTAAGTGGGTGGGTTTGGGTGGATAAATGAGTTTGGATTGATTTTGCCACCCTTAACTTTTAAGGATAGAAGCGTAAATCTATCTATCTGCACTTTAGGCTCTACCGTTTTAAGCTTTTTGTTGTCGTTTTAACAAACACAGGCAGCTCAACTGTCCTTTTTTTTTTTTGGGAATCTACCCTAGAAAAGGAGACGGGGCTTACGTATTATTGATAATTTCTGCAAGATAATTAACATAAGAAACTATAGGAACTTCCTCAATCCAAGTACAAAAAGGAGAAAAATTACATGCTGATCGTGCTAGACTATGAGTGACTTTGTTTCCCTGCCTACGTGTATGTCGGAAGACTAAGCGCCTGAAGTGAGTAGATAGGACCTTGATGTCAGAAAGGATGTGTCCAAAGCTTGTAGCAGAATAACCTTCACTCTTCGTAGCTCAAACTGCAATTTCAGAATCACCTTTCAGGGTGACAGGATCAAAATCGAGCTCTTTTGCAAAAATAAGAGCCCTCTGCATTGCTAACACTTCCACCATCTCCACCGAAGTGGGTAGTGGAATAACTTGTGTTAATGCAGCCATAAATAGACCAAGGTCGTTACGAATAATGATTCCTAATCCTACTTCACCACTCTTCTGGAAAACGGCATCGTCAAAATTGACTTTGACCAAATCTGTAGGGGGTGGCATCCATTTAGTATGGCTTCAGGCAGGAGGAGGTTTTGGTGCTGTGATGTTGGCATGCTGAAATTCCTATACAGCATCTCTAGTCATTGAGTTAAGCAGTTTCAGGTCAGCCACTTCCTCACCCAATCTCAATTTATTCCTTCTGAACCAAATCTGTGATGCTAACTTTGTGAACATATCAGTGGGATGAGACTTCTCCATACACATTCGAAACACTTCCAAGAATGTCGAACACTCTCTAGCTTCACTCTTCAGCAAACTGAAGTGCACAGCCCATACCTCATTCAGTTTTGGACAAGACCAAAGGGCGTGCAGTGTAGATTCCTATTCTATCCCACAAACCTCGTAAATGGGATTAGTGAGAACTTTCCTCTTCACAAGGTTGACCTAAGTTGGAAAAGCATCCAAATTTGCACGCCACATTAGTGTTTTAGTTCTGTGGGGAATCCTCAGTTTCCATAGACCCTTCCATGTGTTCTTAGAATGAGACACATTTGATGTTCCAACATTTGAACTCAGCTCTTTTTCAACCAGGAGTCTATACCCGGCCTTAACCGAAATCCACATTGCTCGGCCAACACAGCTTGTCTTCAGCATCAGTAAAGTTTATGGGAATTGATTTGATCAGCTTAGCTTCATGAGGCATGAAATTATTATCAATTGCATCTTCAATCCAGCGACTCCTCTCCTTGTCAATTAGCATTGATACCTGTGCATCATAACCAACGAAAGTTGGGGGGGATTGAATTTTGGTGTATTAGGGGTCAGGTAGCCATCTGTCTTGGTATATGAGGATGTTCTTGCCATTTCCCACTCTCCATTGGGCCCCCTTTTTTATGACCTCTCTACCTTTAAGAATACTCTTCCAAGCAAAGAAGCCATTACCTTCCTTCGGTTCAAAAATATTACCACTTGGAAAAAATTTTTCTTTGAAAAACCTTTGGAAGAGAGAGGTCTTATTTTCTAATAACCTCCATACTTGCTTTGCCAACATTACATCATTAAATTTTTGCAGTTCCTTGAATCCCATACCACCTAGGTCTTTTGGAAGGCATAATGAACTCCACTTTGTCCAATGTATTTTCCTTTGGTCCCTGCGATGGCCCCACCAGAATTTTCGGATTAGTTGCACTATGTCATTGCATAATGTGATGGGAAGTTTGAAGCAGTTCATGGCAAAGGTTGGAATAGCATGCACCACCGCCTTTAGCAACACTTCTCGCCCGGCTTAGGAAAGAAGTTTTTCTTTCCAACCTTGTAACTTGGCCCAAACCCTCTCTTTGATAAACATGAGACTTGCCTTTTTGTTCCTTCCCACTAGAGTAGGTAGACCAAGGTATTTTTCATATTGTTTGACCTCTTGAATCCCAAGGTAGCTTGTGATCTGCTCAATGGCTTTTGTTGGAGCTGATTTGCTGAAAAAGAGAGAGGTTTTTGACTTGTTTAACTGTTGGCTTGAAGCTCTTTCATATCTGCTTAAAAGATCTTGAATCCTGTGGCATTCCATAATTGAGGATCTGCAGAAAAGCAAACTGTCGTCGGCAGAGAAGAGGTGGGTCAGCCGAGGACCTTTCTTGCATATGGAGACGCCTCTGATTTGGCTAGAAACCATAGAGTGTTGTAGTAGGCTATGAAGACCTTTCGTGTAGAAAAGAAAGAGGTAAGGGGAGAGTGGATCCTTTTACCTGATGCCTCTAGTTAGGTGAATGACTGGTGAGGGTTCGCCATTAATAAGGATCGAGTAGCTAACTGATGAGATACATTCCATCATTAAGGCCACCCATCTATTTGCAAAACCCATCCTCTTCATCATTAGCTCCAAATACTTCCATTCAACACGGTCATATGCCTTGCTCATATCTAGCTTCAAGGCCATGTAGCCCGCTTGCCCTTTTGATGGTGCTTCATATAGTGCAATGTTTCAAAGGCCATTAGTATGTTGTCTGTGATCACTCTACCTGCTTGAAAAGCACTTTGGTTCTCTGACACTACTAAAGGGAGGATACCCTTGAGCTTGTTTGTTAACACCTTAGACACCAATTTATAAATCACACTACATAAACTTATAGGTCGAAATTCAGTAATTCTTTCTAGAGATTTAACTTTTGGAATTAAAGCAATATGAGTAAGGTTTATTTCTTTAGGAATCTTACAATTATGCAAATAGTCTAGAACAGCAAAGCAGACATCCTTACCAACAGTACTCCAAAAAGATTGATAAAAGAGCGGAGGCATACCGTTGGGGCCTGGGGCTGTAATGGGTTCCATCTGTTTCATGGCTATTTCCACTTCCTCCCTGCTGAATTGCCTGAGCAGCATTGAATTCATAGCTTCAGTTATTGAAGGTTGGACCTTGTCAAGGACTTCAGTAAAATCTGATGGGAAGGAGGATAAGAACAGAGATTGGTAATACTTAAAGGCAATGTTTTTAATCTGGCTCTCCTCTGTACACCAAACATTTTGATTATTCTTCAATCGGAGAATCCGATTTCTTCGAAATCTTTGGGAGGCCTTGCTATGGAAGTAAATGGCATTCTTGTCTCCACATTTCAAGAAAAGCGCCCGTGAACTCTGTTGCAACATCTGACTTTCCTTATCGAGAAGGTCATTTATTTCCTTTTGAAGAGATTTTACCAGTATTTGATCACCCCCCTTGCTGCATCCAGTTCTGCTCTGGATAGGAGCTTCCTCTTTTCCTTAAGCACCTTCCTAATGCTCCCAAAAGAATTCTTACTCCACTCAGTAAGCTTTTCTCCACATGTTTGTAATTTTCCTGCTACCTCAGGCATTGTAGCCCCCATTATAGATGGGCCCCAAGCATTAGTGACTCTGTCGCTACACCCTTTATCTCGTAGCCACATTTGTTCGAATTTAAAAGTTCGTTTTGGTTTAGGACTGATACCTTCAAGTTTCACAATAATGGCAAGATGATTTGAAGAGTTGGAGTGGAGATGTTGAACTTTGGTGCCCAGGTTTTGAGAAAGCCACTGATTGTTAGCTACTGCTCAGTCAAGTCGTTTAAGCACAAAGCCACCTTGACGACAGCATTTTCAAGTAAATTTCTTCCCTACATATTCCAAATCCTTTAACCTGGCCTCATCCAATACATCACAGAAAGCTTTCATTGGAGTTTCACTTCTTGGACCCAGACCACACTTCTCATGGGACTAGAGGATTTCGTTGAAATCCCTAGCACACAACCACGACATCGAGAAACTTGCATGTAGTTGTCGGACCAGAGCCTATGTCACATTTTTTGGCCAGATCAGCAAAGCCATATATGCTAGTGAGACGCCATTTATCTTCCGGCGAATCCCCAACAACAGCATCAAAGTTGATTCAGCGACGAGGATATTACTTCAATTCTTAGCGAATTATTCCAAAACAGAGCCAAGCACCCCAATCTATTGACTTGCGGAGTAACCGGTACTGATCAAACCCCAACTTTGTGCACAAACTAATCAGCCTAGCCTCACTCGCCCACGTCTTGGCCAGGAAGAGGGTGGTGGGATCTTGTGCCCGGATGAAACTCTCGAGCTCATGAACAGTGCGTCGGTTCCCAAGCCCATGCACGTTCCAGAATAAAAGGTTCATCGTGCTCAGCGGGGCTGCTGGCCAGCCACCGTCGTTTGATATAGATATATAAAATTAAATATGTTTTTTTTAAACATAATTAAATATGTATACTTGGTTTTTTTATACTATTATTTAAGGAATTTTTTTTCTAAATAACAATAAATATTAAAAAATTTAGTTAATTGTCAAGTTTCAAAACAATGTTGAAAACTAGCATCTCGAGTGTCTAAAACTCGAGTTCCAAGATAAAAATCGAGTTTTTAAGTCTCGATTTGTATGTGGATTACGCTAAAGTGGGAAAAAATCAAGCTGAAAATCGAGTTTTAAAGACTCGATTTCCACAAATTGAATAAAAACGCCGCTATAGGTCTATAAAACGTCACTATAGGGCTTAAAAATGCCACTATAGGACTCCCTAAACCTATACTTACAAAATTTTTTTTGCAGAAAAACGCCGCTATAGGGCTTTAAAACGTCACTGTAAGACTTAAAAACGCCACTATAGGTGAAATTCTTTTTGCATGAAACTCGAGTTTTAAAGACTCGAGATCTACGTGGCATTTTCACACTCGCGAGGCGAGTCTTTTGAACTCGAGTTCTAATAGGATCTCGAGTTTCTAAAACTCGAGATGCTATTTTCTTTTATTGTTTCAAACGTTGTCTAACTAACTATATACAATCCTTTTACACTACTATTTTGCACATTACCTCTTATTTAAGGGGCTTTCTGTGTTTGGATTCCTCATTTTTTATTTCAAAAATGCCTCCACACCCCTATGTTTAAGTAGAGACAAAATTAAAAGATAATTCCGTAAAAATGCAATTCTAACTCTACTAAAACATTATCTAAAAAATAGGATCACTACACTGTTAATTTTCAAATTTTTTACCTACTTATAAATTAGATTATCAAAATAAAAATTATATATATAAAATATAAACACTGATTTTTTTTTGCTATTTCAGTGTTATTCACTTATTGTCCTCTCCATGGCTATAGTATTGTGCTCTCTCTCTCTTAGTTCCAAACAGCATCCTTAAAAAACAACCGGTGAAAATGGGTAATTACCCATAAGGATGAAACTATTCAGTTAGTTGGCCCGGTTTTGAAAGTTTTTGGCAAACTAGCAACTCGAGCCTCAGAGGCTCGATTTTGGGCCCAAAATCGAGCCTCTGAGGCTCGGTTTACGTTGTTTGATGTGGCAAAAAATCCACGTGGCGTTTACATGAAACTCGAGTTTCAGAAACTCAAGTTCCACGTAGATGCCACGTAAAACTCGAGTCTCTGAGACTCGGTTTTACTTTAAGTAAACCGAGTCTCAGAAACTCGAGTTTCAAGTAAAAAAACGCGCGCATTTTAACTTTGAAACCGAGTCTCTGAGACTCGAGTTTTAAGGCAAACTAAACTCGAGTCTTAGAGACTCGAGTTTCAAAGCACTCTCATCTCTGCCTATCTGGTCATATCAAGCTGTCTTTGCTGTGCTCTGCTAGTCTATTAGACAGGTGCTCTGTGCTAGTCTATTACATTGTGCTCTGTGCTAGTGCTGAAGGACTTGAATTGTTTGTCCGTTGCTTGTTAGCCTATTAGTCTATTTTGGTGCTTGTGCTAGTCAACAACAACAACAGTCTTTGTTGCAGGTACACGTGAATATAATTTGTCTGTTTTGAGACATATTCAAAAAATATGTTAAACCACAACTTCTCTCAGACTATGTTGAACCACAACTCTCAGACTAAATAGGGGAACCTGGCCCATGCCCAGTACTGGAGCAACAGCAAGCACCCACCAATCTGACTGGTGTCCTCGCTTGCCCTGCATAGCTCTCGATACAACCATGCAAGGCAAGCACTTCCCCAACTGTACCTCTGTGGGTTGTGAAGGTCTTCCAACTGCTGCACCCACATTAGATGCACCCTATCGCCGGATTTGTCCATGAATATTGTGTCCCCCAATAGCGCTAGGATGTAGCATCGTGCGTACTTATGTAGCTGATCCTCTTCAGCATCAGGCGGCAATGGGTTAGCAACTTCCTCCAAAAGGCGGTTGATGAGAATCCTCTGCCCATCAAGTTGCTTATGGTTGTTTTGAGTTACAGGTCGAAAGCCAAGGAAGTCCCGGCACACATCCACCCAAGTTTTTTGTGTGCTCCCTGTTATAGCCTCACCATCAACAGGAAGCCCGAGAAGAACCTCCACATCCTGCAATGTGATGGTCACCTCACCATGTGGCATGTGAAACGTGTGAGTCTCGGGCCGCCATCGCTCCACTAAGGCCGTTATGAGGCCATTGTCAATCTCTCTACCCGGGACCCACAGGAGTCCCTCCAAACCAACTGTGGTGATGATGTTCCTCACTCGGTCGTCCACCATTGGAGGTTGCTTGGAGAACTCTGAACTACGACTACGGCAGGTAATGGACCCTGGATCCTGCACATAACATCTCGTTATGGATTAATATAGTATATGCAAATACGTGTACATTGTATGGATTAAATGCATGTGCACAAGTAAATATTTAGTTGAGTGTTTTACCCGTCCATTCCAAATAGCTTCGGACCGATGCGTCGCCTGCTGTGACAACACCGAGTCGTCAATGGGTCCAGGCTGTGTATAGTCAATGCGTCCAGCATTTGCAGCAGCCATACTGAAGAAGAATGATAAGCAGTTAGTTTCAAAATTGAACACACAATATGCTTAAATATATAGGTATGAGTTAGAGCAACTAAAGCCAATTTGTACAATGAGAATTCAGTAAAAGATGAAAGAGTAAACCAAAAGAGACCAATATGAACACAAAGCTTTTTAGACTTAGGATTTTATTTTTAAGGTTACAGTTTTGAACACACGCAGTTTTTTTTATTTATTTTTATTTTTTAGAAGAAGATCACACACAGAATAATGCTTAGTTACAAATACCACAATACAATGAAGGGTTTTGATAAACTTACTATCAAACATGAGATTAAAGGGTAATTTAGGAACATAAAAAAAGACAAAGAAAAAAGAAACTAATGGGTGGAAAGTAGTGCAAAATAACTGGACCTTTAGCTCAAAATTATTTTCGAAACGTCAATAAATGGGACCCAAAAACAAAACATCTTCAGGCACCTCTGACTGCTCGAGCTGTTTCCACTCTCACACCCACGTGAGTGTCTGTGTGACTGTGTGCTTTCTCAATGCCATGTTTGCTTGCTATCCATTACAGTCACTACCAAAGTGAACTTCACTCTCTCTCTCTGTTAAGTAGAGAAAAACTAAGATACCCAGAAAGAAACACTCAGAGTTGAAGCTAAATCCAATGCCAACTTCTTCAACCTCGTTCCTTTTTATCCTTCTCTTCTGCTTCTCAACTGCTGCTTTGGCAGGTGACCCTTTTGTGTTCTATGATTGGACTGTCTCTTACCTCACTGCCTCCCCACTGGGTGTTAAACAAAAGGTTCTTATTTTTCACTTCAATTCTCTGCAATTCTCCAACTTTTGTCACCCTCATCCTTTGGATGAAAATGGGCACTGCTTATTTTTAGTGATAATTCAAGTTTTAAACTTTTGGGTATTGCTCATGTGATTTGTTTATTGGATATTAGTTGCTTAATGTGTAGTAAATATATGATTTTAGCTATTTTTAACTTAAACAGGTCCCCCCATGTGTGAATCTCGTAAGTTGATGGAAATTACTTAATTAATATACCAGGTTGATTTACTAATAGTGTGACATATTTTAATATAAAGAGAAGTTTCCTGTTCTAGGAAGAAGTGAATTTCATAATTCTATTGTTTTTAGCAACTATTCAGTTTTAGAATTTCTCTCATTATTAATTCAGTTATGCTGGAAGTTGCCAAAAGGCTTGTAACTTAGTGGCATTGACGCGCATATTTGATAAGGAGAACAAGGTTTCAAATTTCCTCCCCAACTTGCTGTAACAATTGATTATCAAAAAAGTTATGCCTAAAGTTAGAAAATATATTTACATGACCCAGTTTACTTTTAATATATATATATATATATATATATATATATATATATATATATATATATAATATTAATAACTTAACTATGCCCAAGTCTTTAAATCTGCATTGTTGATATACAATCTTGATTGACAAATAGCTCTATATGTGACAATTTCTTTGTTTGGATTAAATTGCAAGGCAAGGCAACATGTCCACTCTCAGCACCTTGATGCACCTTTGTGTGTGTGTGTACACATTATATGCCCATATCATACAAGCACAGTCCTGTTACTTTCATTTCACATGGCTAAACTGAGCTGACATAGTTTTCTCGACTTGTCTCTAGTTGGGTTGGCCTCTTATCTTCTTAGGTGTAATTTTCATGTCTTGCCATTTCTTAGGATTCTCATTTCATCCATAGTAAACATGTCAATGCAAAACTAAATCTTGAAGCATGTCTAGTCTTATATTGTGTTGATCTAATCCCAAAATTTTGCTCATAATTTATTTCATAAACAAGCTGTTGTCCTTGTTATTAAAGTTCATCTTAACAAATCCTATTTTGTCAAACAGCTTTTTGTGGTGATATCTCACAAACAGTAAGTCCTTTTCACTACCAAAGTATAATAAGTCCTTATAGCATATCTAATATGAAACAAGACTGCTTCTCAATATTGCAATTGTTAATTATTGATACATGTGCCCAAATTGTCTTAAAAAACTTTCCTTTGTCTTGTTCTGTATCTTATATTTTCTCTAGAATGCATGGACTTCCTTTTTGTTTTTCAGTCTTGTATTTCTATTGTTTCTTGTCAACAATCTAACTGTATCAACATAAGTTTTTGAACCATGTCATTGTTTGACTACCAAAGATATTGTGCCTTCAAGCATTATTATTTTTAATTCCTTTTTGTAGAATTTTCCCTTGCAATTTGATTGGCATATTTTTAATCACTCAGCACATTAGACGGTACTTCATTTGTGCCGGTATAATCCAATGAGTTAATAAATCCTTTGATACCAAAAGGCTGCTTTTTGCTGCTGTTATGTAGTCTGTTTTATTTTAGAAATTACTTTTCTTTCACATGTATGTGTTTTTGTTCATACTACTGATCATCACATTTATCTATCTTGCTAAAAATATAACTTCATAATCAGATTGGAAACATATAGGTTATATCATTGGCCACCTCATATTTTTCAATAATGCCAGTTTGTTTGTGATTAAGACAAAATAATGTTATAGTGGGGAGGCATCCATGGGGTGCCCTGCAGCCATGTAAGATTTGTTTCTACCATTCCACCTTAAAATTTTCAATGGCTTCTCATTGCGACAGCAATAATTACCATTATTCCATACCACACTCTTACTTTGAACTGCTGTGACCTCACTTTAGTTAGGGGGAGAAGATGTCTCATTAGTGCCCAATGTGCATACAGGCTTAATTGTGTTGTGTGGCATGTGATGCATTTAACAATGCATTCAAACTTACCTTGTAAGAGTAACATGAAGGGTGAGGTCGTGGGTTCAAGACCCACGTGAGTGTATGTAACTTCAAATCAAAAAAATAATGTGTTCAAACTTTCTCTTGTATTACTCATTATTCATAATTTCATTGTTGATTGTTGCTCTTCATTGCTGGCTCTTGAAGCAAATAAGAATTTTACTTTAACAATCTGTCATCCACATGTTTTGTGAGTTACTTAACATGTTCCTATATTATTGTTTACTATTTCTGTTTATCACGGCTGCCCAGACTCTTAAATTGAAGCAAGTAATATTTTTCTTTAGAAATCTGTGAATGACATGTTTCTTGAGTTATGGTACAATATAGATGAGACGAACATCATACTGACAGAATAAGTTTTGAACTAGTTTTGAACTAGTTCACTTCCGGTGCACTTGGGTGTTCATTTTTTTCAATATATCTTATTACTTATCAAAAAAAAAAAAAAAAAAAGTTTCGAACTAGTTTCATCTAGAAACAGTTATGTGCTGTGTGGGTCACTTAGTAGGCTTAGATACAAAATATTGACTGCAGTAATGGAGTCCCTATCTCTGAGTAATCAAATGATGAAGCATTTAGCTGTAGACTTTTTTAATTCTTCTGAATCCTTGAACCTTCTTGTATTAAAGATTTTATATTATTGCTTTTCCCATGTCAAGCTCATGTTACTCATTCCATTCTACAGTTTGTGCTATTAGATGTGGAAAGTCCCATAGTAGTTCATTGAATAAAATCAGACAATTATACTTGTGATGATAAAGGCTGGGAGATTACTTCCTTATATGGAAATTTCTAGATACCTAAAACCAATTTATGCCAAGCCAGCTAACGTAAACAAAACTTCTAACCAAAATCCCTTAATCAAAACTAAATCTAATCCATCTATTTAAACTAATTAAACAAAACCATTCCTAACCGAAAAACCTAAATCATAACCAATCAACCAAAATACATAACTGAAAAAAGACTATGTAATTTGTTTCTTCAATAGCAAACTACTAAGTGCTTTTTTATATGCATATAATTTAGTAATTTGTAATGGTACGCAAGCACTATAAATATATGAGATAACTATTTCATATAAACTTGTAAGTTCTAAGCTCCTAATAGACAAGCAAATGGGCCTAATGAGATATACAATTCTCTCGTAAAAGCTATAATCCTAATCAGCAATAACAATCTAACCTGAAGGCAGAAATTTGGAAACTCTTAAGGATGGCAGCAACAATATGCACTATCCAAGCAACAATGTCATCTGCACTCACCAAATCCAAACCCAAATTTCATAAAAATCATAAAATAAAAATTAAATAAACTATCTACCACACAATCCAAACCCAAATTTCACAAAAATAAAAACTGAAAATTAAATAAATAACCTAAATGTTAAGTATCCAAATCCAAACCCAAAATTTCACAATAATCAAAACAAAAAATCAAATAAATAACTTACCAAGCAAAATCGGAATGGGTAACCAAGCAAGTTTGACTTCAGCCAAAGAGAGTTTAATGTCATCTGCACTCACCAAATCCAAACCCAAATTTCATAAAAATCATAAAATAAAAATTAAATAAAGTATCTACCACAAAATCCAAACCCAAATTTCACAAAAATCAAAACTGAAAATTAAATAAATAACCTAGATGTTAAGTATCCAAATCCAAACCCAAAATTTCACATTAATCAAAACAAAAAATCATATAAATAACTTACCAACCAAAATCGGAATGGGTATGGGTATGGGTATGGTGAGGAAAAATGAATGGGTATAGGGGTGGTAATGAGAGAGAGGGAGAAAAGGAGAAAGGATCTCCTAGTGAGGGAGAGAGAGATCGATGAGGAGAGGAGCCGATGGCTGGGCTCAGCCTCGTCGGCGTCGTCGCTGGGCTGGGCTGGGCTCTGCTCGTCGACGCCGGCGGGGTTCTGTGTGTGTGTGGGAAATGAGAGAGTTTTGTGAGAGATAGAGAGAAATGAGAGAGTTTTGTGAGTGTGGGAAATGGAAATGTAAGACTGAGGGTGAGAGAGTGAGAGCGCTCTGGTTTGTGTGAGAGAAAGTGAGACAAATGCAATAGACGACGAAGACGTTAAATTTGAAAAACCCCAATTGGAAACCGAGTCTCTAAGACTCGATTTCCGGTTGGAATACACGTGGAAATCGAGTCTTAGAGACTCGATTTCCATGTCAATGCCAGATGGCAGCTCTGCCACATCAGACGTGGTCAAAGCACGTAAACCGAGCCTCAGAGGCTCGATTTAGGGGCCCAAAATCGAGCCTCTGAGGCTCGAGTTGCTAGTTTGCCAAAAACTTTCAAAACCGGGCCAACTAACTGAATAGTTTCATCCTTATGGGTAATTACCCATTTTCGCCAAAACAACCGGTTCTGGGTTGTTGCTAATCCATTCAGATAGAAGCTACAAATGGGTTTTGCCTCAATGTCTGTAATTGAACTTGTTTTGGTGCTTTTACTAAGCTTCTTTCATGGTGGTGAGGGTGTTCTATCTACACTTGATGGACCTTTTAAGCCTGTCACGGTCCCTCTTGATAACTCTTCTCGTGGGAAAGCGGTGGACTTGTCAGACACTGATCCGGTTGTGCAAAGAGTTGTTGAAGGTTTCGAACCTGAGCAAATTTCATTGTCTCTCTCTGCAACCTATGACTCTGTGTGGATTTCTTGGATCACAGGTCTCTTTCACACTATAAACTGTTTACTACTTTTACTTTCTTAGCTTCTCATTTCTTTCTTTTATTAATCTGAGATTTTTATGAGATTTGATAATGATTAAAATGTGAACTTAATATCCGTTTTTGTGAAATGTGACAATTGGGTTTTGTCATTTTTGTGTTTTCAAAGTCAAAAAGAGCTTAGCATTCCTTAAATTTATGGTTCCAATGTTACTTCAGCTATCATGCATAAGATAAAATTCAGTAATTATACAAGTACAACGTTACTTTTTTGTTTTTGTTTTTGTTTTAGTAGTTGTTTTTATAATGGTTGAAACTTTGAATTTTGGAAAGGGATACAATCACCTAATCTTTATCTTTAAAATTTTTGAATACATTGGGTACAGGATTTACTTTCCTTTAGTCAATCACAGAATATAGTTGGATTGAATTTTTCAGGTGAATTCCATATCGGGTACAACATAACATCATTAGATCCTAAAACTGTAGCAAGTGTTGTTCAATATGGAATGTATGGATTGCCAATAACTGATGAAGCAATGGGTTATTCGCTTGTTTATAATCAACTTTATCCTTTTGAAGGCCTTCAGAACTACACTTCTGGAATTATCCACCATGTTCGCCTCACAGGTATAATTATTAGTGTAATTAATGCATATTTCTCTAGATTAATATATTCATCTCAAATGACTGATTCTATCAATATGCTAATAAGGTGATTGTCTTCCAGACAAAATGAATGCTTCCTCTGCTCAATATTACATATTATTGGATACTGTATGGTTTTGTTATTTACATAATATGAGTTGCACAGAGGGTAATGGTTGAATTGATTGTAGCCATTTCAATCATTCATAAGACTGTCCTATGGGATGGTTCTTTTACTTCATTAGCCCTAAGTTGCCAATCAATTGAGGTGAAGGTCTAAACCGTCTCAAAGTGCTCCCAAAGAATTGTGATGTAGCAGCTGTTGATCATGATTGAAAATGGAAAATTTGAAGTTCTTTAACTGTACCCTCAGGTCATTTGACCATGTAAACACTTTGTTATTTACAAAGTTGCTCTTCAGTAGCACTTTTTCAATGTTAGACCATTCGTTCTTCTGAGTCATCCAACTATTCTGCAGTCAGGTCGAGAGTATACTCTCCAAATTCTGTATTGCAAGCTCACTTCAGTTATCTTTACTCATGAATATATCCCCTCAGTAATTAACTGGATCCTTGATTTGTTTTAATTCTTTGTTGTCTCATGTTTCCTCAAAAAACCAGTTCACCTAAATCTTCTCGGGGACAGTATGTTCTTCACCAGAGACAAGAAGTTATTCCAAAAATAAAAGCTTCTATTAGCACCCTCCATTGTTGGGCATTTGCATTCTGTTATCATCACAACTTAAAAAGTATTTGTATATTTCCAATGATGGTTGTAAATGTCTGTAGCTGTAAGTAAGAACAGTTCAAGATTATTATCCATACAAAGGATATGGATGTAAGAAGCAGCTGCAGTGTTCAAATTTCTCTTCTAATGGATTTCCCTATGGAGCCATTAATTTGACAGATTGAATGGTGCAATTATGTAATTCTATTTAGAACTTCTTTTTTCTTTTGGTTCACCACATAAGGTCTTGTGTTTTCACAAGGCATTGAACGGTCTTCAATGTATGTTTCAAGATTTGATTGCATGTATAGCAAATGAATATTTATACACGTGAGCTTAGAACAGCTTTTTACCTATACTTTTTCAATAATATCTGGGTCAAATATGAAGTATTTGCAAACCCAGCATGACAATTGACATGTATAATTCTCTCTACACAGAGCCATTTCATCTATAATTGAAAGTCATAAATTGATAACCCCCCCCCCCCCCCCCATCTGTTTCCTGCCTTTTTGTTTTTGTGAATCTCTGTGTGCCTATGCATCTTTGTGACCTTGTGTGTATCTGAACTTGCCAACATGTGAATTTATTTATTAGTTTCACAACTCTTTTACGTCTTTCTGCAGGGCTGATGCCCGACACACTATATCAGTATCAATGTGGAGATCCATCAATATCAGCAATGAGTGATATAAATTATTTCAGGACAATGCCTGTTTCTGGACCCCATAGTTACCCTAGCAGAGTAGCAGTGGTGGGGGACCTTGGTCTCACATTCAATACCACATCAACTGTGGACCACATGATCAGTAACCATCCTGATCTTGTTCTACTGGTTGGTGATGTTAGTTATGCTGACTTGTATCTCACAAATGGAACTGGGTCTGATTGCTACTCTTGTTCATTTTCACAAACTCCCATTCATGAAACTTATCAGCCACGTTGGGATTACTGGGGAAGGTGAATTTCTAACTTTTTTTTTTCACTGAAAATTATCCAATAAATCTTTTTTCCTACCATTTAGGGCTATCAAATGGCAGGCACTGGGATATTTTTTATAAAGGTACTGGCCTGGTTGTCAAACATATGGCTCGTTCAGCCCTATTACGCAAGTTGAATAAAAAATGCACTTTTAAATTCTAGTAGTAACAAAAGTAAAGATTAGGGACTTTTAGATTTTCTAGAATATGGTTTATGGTATGGAGGGATGTTCTATAGCTTAATTTCAGATGGTTGATTGATGCATGATGACCTCAGATTACATGTCGTGCTAATTTGCTTTAGAAAGTATTCTCTGTATTCTTTTTCTGATAAATTTTATTGGTTCCCAAAACAAATAAAATAGCCAATAAAATTTTAAGTTTAGAAAGAATAAAAGTTCAATTTATTGGAAACTGCTCTCTCTCAAAACCTTATATTTTGTTGGACCAAAAAAAAAAAAAGACTGGCAATTTTGTTATTGTTTGAATTTTCAGTAAGCATTTTAGCTCATAGAATTATCATGGGATGTTTAATGTTAGGTACATGCAGCCTCTTGTGTCTAAAGTTCCAATAATGGTGGTAGAAGGGAACCATGAAATTGAACAACAGGCTGAAAATCAGACTTTTGTTGCTTATAGTTCTAGGTTTGCATTCCCATCTGAAGAGAGTGGATCATCATCCACATTCTACTATTCTTTTAATGCAGGTGGGATACATTTTATCATGCTTGGTGCCTACATATCTTATAACAAACCAGGTGAACTAAAGTTCTCTTTCATATTTTCATTTTTTATCGCTAGCAATTTCCCATGGTCATTAAAAAAAAAAAAGGCCTCTTTTCCATTGCTTTACCTTCTCATATATTATGTACGTGGCCAATTTTATGCATTTGGTTATATAACCAGTAACTTTAAAGCTTGATGTTGTTATTTCCTATGTTAGAGATTTTAGAGTATCCAATCCAAAAGTTTAAGCTAATGAGTGGAAAGACCTAAGAAGTATATAAACCCTTAGGCCATAACCCAAGCGCTAACCCAATCGATGTTGGATTCCTTGACACCCTCTCCTCTCCCACATCTAAGCTGAACAAAAACTGAAACCAAGACAAACAGGCAAATGACCAACCAAGCTCTAATACCATGTTAAAACCATTCAACCCAAAAGCTTAAACTAGTAAGTGGAGATGCCTAACAAGGACATATACCCATAACAAAGCAAAAACCCAACCAGTGTGGGGTTCCTTAATGAGAGAGAGCATATTCTATTGTTAGAAATTACATGGTGTGTTCTCCCAATTTTTGCATTGCAGAGGATCAATACAAGTGGTTGGAGAGAGACCTGGCTTCTGTTGACAGAGAAGTCACTCCATGGTTGGTAGCTGCGTGGCATCCACCTTGGTATAGCACCTACATGGCACATTACAGAGAAGCAGAGTGTATGAGGGTAGAGATGGAAGACATACTGTACAAGTATGGTGTGGACATTGTATTCAATGGACATGTAAGTGTATTTTCCCTATATCTCCTCACTTGTCTTTTTTCTCTTCTTCTCCTTACAATAAGATAATTTGTTTTGGTGCCACAGAGATTAATGTTGGTATGACATACTAAACATGTAAAAATCTAATCTGTTTCCAAATACTTAGAGATTAGAAATGTACTTCTGTCTTCTTTGCATTTGTGAAGGAAAAAAATGCTGGATCAAGTCTAAGATGAATCCTTAAACCATTAGTGTCCAAATATATGCATAGATGTGATATTTAAATGTTCAAAATAATGATGTCTTAAATCTAATAAGTCCAAGGTAAACATAACAAAAGTACCTATAAGGGAATGTTTTTCCTAGAGTTGAAGTAAGAATTTCCAAGACTATAAAGAACTTCCTATTTAATATAATTGCCACATGGTCATTATCTAAGATCAATGTCATTGCTAGATGACACAAACTTGAAAAAATGAAAATGCAAGATGGAATAGGAATGTGGTTCAATTACCAGAAAATTTTTATTGTTGTCAAATGAATAGTTTAAATGCAGATTCCTAAATGGTGCTCTTTTGTGTATTTCTGCTTCCTATATGATGCTTGAATATCTAAGCTGTTTGCAGAAAAGTGATGCATTCATTTGTATGCTTATAGTAAATGGTGTGCATAAGTGGTGTTGTTCATTTGGAAAACCATCAACAGGTTCATGCCTATGAGAGGTCAAACCGAGTATATAACTACACTCTGGATCCCTGTGGCCCCATTCATATTGTAGTCGGTGATGGAGGTAATCGGGAGAAGATGGCAATTGCACATGCTGATGAAGCTGGGAACTGCCCAGAACCATCTACAACACCAGATAAATATATGGGTGGGTTCTGTGCATTCAATTTCACGTCAGGCCCTGCAGAAGGTAAGTTCTGTTGGGACCAGCAGCCAGATTATAGTGCATACAGAGAAAGTAGCTTTGGTCATGGGATTCTAGAGGTACTCTCACTCACTCTTCGACAAACACACATCTACAATAATTCCAGATGTAATCTTCTACAGTTAGATTTCAACACAAATGATTCACCAAAAGCCTTCCTTTTCATACTGCAATGGATCTTAGAAGTCAACAAAACAATAAAATCATTAAAAATTAACAAGTAATTTTAAATTTTGCAGGGAACATGTTACAAGCTTTTTTAGGAACACTATTTAGATACAAATGAATTTCAGCGAGTCAACAACACATTTTGCAAGAAAAAAAAAAATCTTACAATGCCTATTCTACCCCAAAAATTAGTCTTAATCTATCACAACATAAAAGACAAATGCAAAAACCCATACTAATTTGTAAATTCTCAAAGGTCTTGGAAAGAAGAATTTAGTTGTAATAGTGAAACCATATAAAATACCAAGGCATTGATTGGTGGAATTTAGCCCTTCTTCAAAAGGAGTCGAACCTAATGGTATTTCTATGTGGCTTGCAGGTACAAAATGAGACTCATGCTTTGTGGACTTGGCACCGTAATAAGGACATGTACAACCTTGCTGGAGATGAGATATACATTGTAAGGCAGCCTGATAGGTGCCCAGTTGAATCGGGAGGTACTTGAATTTAGGTAAAAAGGCATATGGAGCACATCAATTGAAAATGGCATTATTTTTAACCTCGATAATGAATTTTATGAAATGATACAACTTGAACATCTATAAGTTCGAACCAAAGAGCCCCTAGAACTCCAATGAGACACAAAAAGATGGCCTCAATAGGGTTTTATAATAAGTTCCTATCTAACAAGATGTTACAGAAATTACTTGAGCAAACTAAGACATTTTGTAAATATATTACTTTAAAATGTTTAAGTAATCTTAATACCAATATTTGTGAATGGCTGTGAAAACACAACCCGAATATTGTTATTTTTTAAAGACAAATAATCTTCTCACATTTTTTGTCATCTCACAGGAAATCTACTTAGAAGACGCTCAAAGCTGTACTATATTTTCTATTTGACCTATTAGATGACAAACCTTTTAGAAGACGCTCAAAGCTCTACTATAGTCTTTTGTCATTTTTTGCTTTCAAATTGTACAACATAAAAGAATTCGTCCTGAATGTATTTATTTTCTTTTCTTCGAAGGTTTCGAAGTGTTGAGTGAACATTAACCCAAAAAGGCACAAAGAAATTCGAAGCAAGAAGATTACTATGGACTATGAAGCATGGCGTGGAGCATCAAGGGTCCTTTGCAACAATTTTTTTTCTTTTATATATATATATATATATATAGAGAGAGAGAGAGAGAGAGAGAGAGAGATTCAAGTTATATCTAGGGTAACTCTAAGCAATGTTATACTGCTCAAAATTTTTTAATCGGATCTAAATTTTGACAAATTTATCATTAGATTACATTATTGAAGAGGAAAAATTATGCATGACGAAGCAATCTGGACGGGGTGGCACGGACAGACGTGGCATGTACAGACCGAACGGCCATGTGGCATCCAGCCCATTATTATGTGATCTCCAAGGAACCTTAAATGGAAAATACTTGCAACACACGATTAGCCCTGGTTTGTAGAATCCCAACATGAATAGAATTCTAGAATATACATGCATTAATGTGTATCTTCCCCATAAGGAAAAGACTTGTTCCGCAAGCAAAAGAGTCTGGCCCTATACGACTATAAAAACCCAAAAACCCTCAAGAAAAAGGTATGCACAATTTCTCTAAAACTCATACTCTCTAACATTGTTGAAGCTCTCTTCTGACTTAACTTTCGGAGGGTCTTTGGTTGGTACAACATCGGTACTCTTTATAAGGTCTTTTTCTGTGTTGGGCAGGTCTGATATCGAGCGTGTTAGAACCGTATGGCTCACTGGTGATTTTTTTCGGCATCATCAGTTGGCGCCGTCTGTGGGAAATACGAGTAATCAATCATTGCTTTATCCGTGAGACAAAAGGTCGTACGGTCCAAACTCGATCGATGGCATCAGCCAACCAAGAAACTAGAAATCCCCCCACTGTTGTAGAATGGCAACTGCAGACACTCTTGATTGCGATCGAGCGACTTACTCAACAAAATAAAACTCTTATGCTACAAAACCAAGTGTTGGAAGTGCAAATTAAGTATCCGCAAGAACATCAAGTCTTATCGCATGATCAACGTAGAAGTGGTCATAATCACTATCCACCCCTTCGAAATATTACAGAAGGGAACAACAAATAGAAGAGAAGACTGATGACTACAATACTGTAGGACAACGAACGATTGGCCAAAGAGAAGGCAAGAGGCCTAGACACTCTAACAGCCAATCCGTTCGCTCCACCCCACTAAACACTCCTATCGATCATATACTTACACTTATCAAAGACGATCCCATGTTGGAATGGTCGAGGAGGATGAATGGGGATTCAAGCAAGCGATCAAAGCACCGAATATTGACATTACCACCATGAACATGGACATGACACAAAGGAGTGTTATGATCTGAAACAATAAATAGAGATCCTTGTAGGCCAAGGGAAGTTGCTACGACCTGGAGCAACCCAGCAAGACGGAAGACCAATTCCCCACGAAAAAGGCACTTTTTGGACGACAACCACCTTACAAGAGAGACTTGATAGGTAGAAGTTACCTCACCCTTAGAATACCGAATGCCAGAAGAATATTTACTCTACTTGCGATTAAAAAAAAAAATGCGAACAACCAATATCGCCTACCCTTCTAAAATATCTCCGAGGTAGTACCGATCATCAAAGTCGCCAAGGTGACGAATAATCTAAGAGATGATCAACTCAAGTAGCGAAGGCAAACATGGAAGGGGGGCAATAGACGAGGAATATTTGTACAATGCATTGGGTGGACGGTCACTATACTAAATTACCTACGGGTAGACGCATGGCCATAATCACCTATGAGTGGACGACCACTACACTAAGTTACCTACAGGTAGACGCATGGCCAAAGTCGCCTACAGGTGGACGATCACTATACTAAGTTACCTATGGGTAGACACGTAGCCAAAGTCGCCTACGGATGGATAGTCACTACGCTAAGTCACCTACAGGCATACGCATGAACAAAGTCAACTATGGGTGGACGGTCGCCACACTTAGTCACCTCAATAAGTCCACAACACCAAGTGGACGACCAAAAGGTGACGAGGTAACACTTAGTCACCTCAACAAGTTCACGACCTAAGGTGGACATCCAACAAGGTGACGAGGTAACACTTAGTCACCTCAATAAGTCCATGACCACAAGTGGACGACCAAAAAGGTGATGAGGTAACACAGTCACCACAACAAGTCCACAACCCAAGGTGGACGTTTAACAAGGTGACGAGGTAACACTTAGTCACCTCAATAAGTTCACGACCCCAAGTGGACGACCAAAAAGGTGACGAGGTAACACTTAGTCATCTCAACAAGTCCACGACCCAAGGTGGACATCCAACAAGGTGACGAGGTAACACTTAGTCAGCTCAATAAGTCCACAACCACAAGTGGACGACCAAAAAAGTGACGAGGTAACACAGTCACCACAACAAGTCCACAACCCAAGGTGGACGTCCAACAAGGTGACGAGGTAACACTTAGTCACCTCAATAAGTCCACGACCCCAAGTGGATGACCAAAAAGGTGACGAGGTAACACTTAGTCATCTCAACAAGTCCACGACCCAAGGTGGATGTCCAACAAGGTGACAAGGTAACACTTAGTCACCTCAATAAGTCCACGACCCTAAGTGGACAACCAAAAAGGTGATAAGGTAACACTTAGTCATCTTAACAAGTCCACGACCCAAGGTGGAAGTCCAACAAGGTGACGAGGTAACACTTAGTCACCTCAATAAGTCCACGACCCCAAATGGACGACCAAAAAGGTGATGAAGTAACACTTAGTCACCTCAATAAGTCCATGACCCCAAGTGGACGACCAAAAAGGTGACGAGGTAACACAATCACCACAATAAGTCCACAACCCAAGGTGGACATCCAACAAGGTGACGAGGTAACACTTAGTCACCTCAATAAGTCCACGACCCCAAGTGGACGACCAAAAAGGTGACGAGGTAATACTTAGTCATCTCAACAAGTCTATGACCCAAGGTGGATGTCCAACAAGGTGACAAGGTAACACTTAGTCACCTCAATAAGTCCACGACCCCAAGTGGACAACCAAAAAGGTGACAAGGTAACACTTAGTCACCTCAACAAGTCCATGACCAAAGGTAGACGTTCAACAAGGTGACGAGGTAACACTTAGTCACCTCAATAAGTCCACGACCCCAAGTGAACGACCAAAAAGGTGACGAGGTAACACCTGGATGTCCAACAAGGTGACGAGGTAATACTTAGTCACCTCAATAAGTCCACGACACCAAGTGGACGACCAAAAAAGGTGACGAGGTAACACTTAATCACCTCAACAAATCCACGACCCAAGGTGGACAACTAATAAGGTGACGAGTTAACACTTAGTCGCTGACCCAAAGTGGACGACCAAAAAGGTGACGAGGTAACACTTAGTCACCTCAACAAGTCCACGACCCCAAGTGGACGACCAAAAAGGTGACGAGGTAACAATCATCTCAACAAATCCACGACCTAAAGTGGACGACTAACAAGGTGATGAGGTAACACTTAGTTACCTCAACAAGTCCACAACCCAAGATGGACGTCCAACAAGGTGACGAGGTAACACTTAGTCACCTCAATAAGTCCGCAACCCCAAGTGGACGACCAAAAAGGTGACGAGGTAACAATCACCTCAACAAATCCATGACCCAAGGTGGACGACTAACAAGGTGACGAGGTAACACTTAGTCACCTAAACAAGTCCACAACCCAAGATGGACGTCCAACAAGGTGACGAGGTAACACTTAGTCACCTTAATAAGTCCATGACCCCAAGTGGATGACCAAAAAGGTGACGAGGTAACAATCACCTCAACAAATCCACAACCTAAGGTGGACGACTAACAAGGTGAAGAAGTAACACTTAGTCACCTCAACAAGTCCACGACCTAAGGTGGACGTCCAACAAGGTGACGAGGTAACACTTAGTCACCTCAATAAATCCACGACCCCAAGTGGACGACCAAAAAGGTGATGAGGTAACACTTAAATCACCTTAACAAATCCATGATCCAAGGTGGACGACTAACAAGTTGACGAGGTAACACTTGGTCACCTCAACAAGTTCATGACCTCAAGTGGATGACTAATAAGGTGACGAGGCAACACTTAGTCGCCGACCCAAGGTGGACGACAAACAAGGTGACGAGGTAACACTTTGTCACCTCAATAAGTTCACGACCCCAAGCGAATGACCAACAAGGTGACGAGGTAACATTTAGTCACCTCAACAAATCCGCGACCAAAAAATGACAACACAAAAAGTGGACGGAGACCAAAAAAAAAAAAAAAGAGAAGTGGACAGATGCATGTCCAAAAAAGTGGACATGCATGTCCATGAAAAAAAAATGGATGGATGCATGTCCATGAAAAAAAAAATGGACGGATGCATGTCCATAAAAAAAAGTGGGCATGCATGTCCATGAAAATATAAAAAAAAAAAAAAAGTTGGACAGATGCATGTCCATGAAAAAAGGTGGACGGACAAAAAAAAAAAAAAAAAGAAATGGACGGATGCATGTCCATGAAAAAAGGTGGACCAAAAAAAAAAAAAAAAAAAAGAAGAGAAGTGGACGGATGCATGTCCAAAAAAGTGGACGGACGCATGTTCCAAAAAAGTGGACATGCATGTCCATGAAAAAAAAAAAAAAAAAATGGTTGGACAGATGCATGTCCATGAAAAAAGGTGGACGGACAAAAAAGAAATGGACGGATGCATGTCCATGAAAAAAAAAGGTGGACCAAAAAAAAAAAAAAAAAGAAGAAAGAGAAGTGGACAGACATGCATGTCCATAAAAAAAAAAAAAAAAAGTGGACGGATGCATGTCCAAAAAAGTGGACATGCATGTCCATGAAAGAAAAAAGAAAAAAAAAAAAAGGTGTGGACGAATGCATGTCCATGAAAAAAGGTGGACGGACAAAAAAAGAAATGGACTGATGCATGTCCATGAAACAAAGGTGGACCAAAAAAAAAAAATTGATGGCAAGGTAACACTCAGTCACGTCGAAAAGTCCACGACCCAAAGTAGACGGACAAAATACCTTAAGAATGGGACGCTAATAGAGGACTACAACGCATCCCAAAGGTTGAAAGTTCGAGCATCACACGTCCCGGGGGTAGTGTATCAATGGCCTACCGTGCAGAAGGATGCCCAA
Organism: Quercus robur; assembly: GCF_932294415.1. Lineage (NCBI taxonomy): Eukaryota > Viridiplantae > Streptophyta > Magnoliopsida > Fagales > Fagaceae > Quercus > Quercus robur. The sequence continues at coordinate 28,359,649 of NC_065539.1, read as the reverse complement.
TCCTACGTATAAGCATACAACAAATGCCAATGCTGCAATAAGACCTCAGGGCTAAACACTACAAAAGGAAGCCGACGGACACCTAATCCTCATCCTAATGGGATGGATCAACAACTAAGGGTATCGACGACCAAGGATGCCAACGGCGCCTGATTCTCATTTAAAATTTAAGTCTTTCTACCTACGGGTGGAAGGACGAACCAAGTCACTCACGAGTGCCTTGGTCAAAATTTAAGTCTTCCTACCTTTGGGTGGAAGGATGAACCAAGCCACCAGCAAGTGCCTTGGTACGAAATTTAAGTCTTTCTACCTACGGGTGGAAGGATGAACCAAGTTACTTACAAGTGTCTTGGTCGAAATTTAAGTCCTACCTACGGGTGGAAGGACGAACCAAGTCACTTACAGGTGCCTTGGTCGAAGTTTAAAGTCATACTACCCACGAGTGGAAGGACTAACCAAGCCACCAGCAAGTGCCTTGGTACAAAATTTAAGTCCTTCTACCTATGGGTGGAAGGACAAATCAAGTCACTCACGAGTGTCTTGGTTGAAATTTAAGTCCTACCTACAGGTGGAAAGACGAACCAAGTCACTCACGAGTGTCTTGGTCGAAATTTAAGTCCTTCTACCTACGGGTGGAAGGACGAACCAAGTCACTTACGGGTGCTTTGGTTGATGTTTAAAGTCCTACTACCTATGGGTGGAAGGACTAACAAAGCCACCAGCAAGTGCCTTAATACGAAATTTAAGTCCTTCTACCTACAGGTGGAAGGTCGAACCAAGTCACTCACGATTGTCTTGGTTGAAGTTTAAGTCTTTCTACCTACGGGTGGAATGACGAACCAAGTCACTCACAAGTGCCTTGGTCAAAATTTAAGTCTTCTTACCTTCGGGTGGAAGGACAAACCAAGCCACGACAAGTGCCTTGGTACAAAATTTAAGTCCTTTTACGGTAGAAGGACGAACCAAGTTACTCACGAGTGCCTTGGTCAAAATTTAAGTCTTCCTATTTTCGGGTGGAAGGACAAACCAAGCCACCAGTAAGTGCCTTGGTACGAAATTTAAGTCCTTCTACCTATGGGTGGAAGGACGAACCAAATCACTCACGAGTGCCTTGGTCAAAATTTAAGTCTTCCTACTTTCGGTTGGAAGGACGAACCAAGCCACCAGTAAGTGCCTTGGTACGAAATTTAAGTCCTTCTACCTACGGGTGGATGGACGAACCGAGTCACCTACGGGTGCCTTGGTCGAAGTTTAAAGTCCTACTACCTATGGGTGGAAGAACCAACCAAATCGCCCACGAGTGCCTTGGTGAAAATTCGAAGTCTTCCTACCTATAGGAGGACAGACGAGCCATGTCACCCAAAAGGGTCTTGGTCAAAATTCAAGTCCCCTGAGCCATAAATAATTTTAGGCAAGCCTGTCAAAGACTGACAAGTCTCTCAAGATCCAAATCAAATCGTCACCCCACGGGTCCTTCCACTCCGAGATCACGGACCCATAGGGTGAAGGGGGCAACTGAAGAGGAAAAATTATGCATGACGAAGCTATCTGGACGGAGGTGGCACGGACAGATGTGGCATGTACAGACCGAACGGCCATGTGGCATCCAGCCCATTATTATGTGATCTCCAAGGAACCTTAAATGGAAAATACTTGCAACACACGATTAGCCCTGGTTTGTAGAATCCCAACATGAATAGAATTCTAGAATATACATGCATTAATGTGTATCTTCCCCATAAGGAAAAGACTTGTTCTGCAAGCAAAAAAGTATGGCCTTACACGACTATAAAAACCCAAAGACCCTCAAGAAAAAGGTACGCACAATTTCTCTAAAACTCATACTCTCTAACATTGTTGAAGCTCTCTTCTAACTTAACTTTCAGAGGGTCTTTCGCTGGTACCACACCGGTACTCTCTGTAAGGTCTTTTTCTGTGTTGGGCAGGTCTGATATTGAGCGTGTTGGAACCGTATGGTTCACTGGTGATTTTTTTCGGCATCATCAATTATCTTTGTATATTTTCAATGCTTGCAAAATTTCAAAGTGATCAAAAATTAATAGCCATGTCATTAATCAATTTTTTTAAATTTAAGTTTTTGTAATTTAAAGTAATGCAAAAGATAAGTTTATGAATTAAATGGTAAATAACATACAATTGATATGATTGTTAAGAAGATATAGAACATGTAATTTAATGGTAGAATTTTCAAAATATGAATTTTATAACAAGTTATTGAGTGGTGTAATATTACTTAGAGTTATACTAGGTGTAACTTGAATCTAACTTATATATATATATATATATATATATATATATATATATAACCAAAACTTAGAGAAAGTTAATTAAATTTTAAATTGGAATTCAATTGTGTCACGTGTTTTATTTAATTTTTTAATAGAGTTTAAATCCAATTAGATTCTAAATTTTATATATATATATATATATATTATATATTATATATATATATAATAGCAGAAGCTGAGAGAAAGTAGATTCTTACGATTAAGGAGATATTGACAAATAGGATAATTGCCTATCTTAAATTCAAACACGTGTGCAATTTAAAGTTACAAAACAGCGTACGTTGCACCGATTGAGCGCCTTAAATTTTACCCATTTACCGTGCACACAGTTTAAAAACAGAAACACCATTAAATTGAAAGAGACTGAGAGAGACTCTGATAAACAGAGAGCGAGAGCCCATGGTTTCCGATCAAAAAAAAAAAAAAAAACCCGCTTCCCAGTTCCTTTCAAAAACTCTTTGTTTCCAGTTACGCTAAAACGATCTTTTTGCTTTTTGATTTTTCCAGAAAAAGAAGCAGAAGAAGAAGGAAGATGAAAAACAAAATCCAAAACTTAGATGAGAAAGAAGTAAGCGATCAGAGGTGCCATCTCCGATTCTCTCACACAATGGCCACCGATTCATCAGACCAACTCAATTTCAACCCTACTACTACTACAGAAGAAAACCCAAAACAAACCCTAGACGACGACACTACTATTGCTGTCACGCCCATCAGATCGCCTCGAAGAAGAAGAAAAGGAAGAACCAATCGATGAGGCTTCCGATCAGCCTTCTGTAACCACCGTCGATTCCGATGCGAAGTACGGCGAGGATTCAAAGAGCACTATAGCCGCTGCCTATAGCAGGGGATGTTGTTGATGTGGATACGGCTTCCAATCGTTTCACTCTGCACTCCAAGTACAAATATAGGTTTTTGTTTTAACTCTCTCTTGGATTTAGTTGTAGATTTCATTTGTCATTGATTGATTTCAATTCCGATCTGTGTAATAAAAAAGTAATGGGTTTTTCTTTAGCTTTTCTTTTTTTGGGTTTGTAGATGGAAAGGCAAATCATTGGAAATTCTGTTCTTAATTTTAATTTCTTGGGTTTTGTTTTGTTGATTATTCTTTTTTGGTTAGAACTTTTTTTTCCCTGTTTGGTAGATTTTTGTTAGATTTAGTTCTTGTTTGCACCTGAAATTTGAATTCATTAAATTGTAGCATAAAAAACGGTTAAGAATTATGCACCAATTTCTTTTCTTCATACCCTTTTCTTATTTACTTAATTTTCTGTTTTATTTCAGATTATGAGAGATTTAATTTTTGTGTATATAGGTTATGGTTTTATAATCTCTGAGCATTCTAAGACTCTTATATCAACATGAATTGCAAGTGTTGTAATATATGTGATTCTAAATTTGAACTCGGTTGTAAATGTAGATTGCAATTCATTTGCCTTAGATTGCCGTTCTGTTCAGTGCAGCCTTATTTTGGGAATACAAGATTGATGAAAATTGAGAATGCTATGAGTGTAATATTTGTTGAATGCTATTTACAGGGGACTGAGTGTAATATTTGTTGCTGTTTCTGTGATGTATGTCCATGGGCTGTATTTCTGTTGCTGCATATTTTGTTTTCTGCAGAACAGGTTCAGGATTTTCTGCATAATCTGTGCTTACAGGGGGTAATTCTAATATCTGTTGCTGTTTCTGTATTGTATGTCCATGGACTGTATTTATTTTGTTGCATATTTTGTTTTCTGCAGAACAGGTCTTTGTTCCCCTGTATTTATTCTTACAAGGTTGTTATGTGTTTTTACATGGATTTCCCTTTTATCAAATAAAATTTCTATCTTTATCTTAAAAAGAAAAAAAAACTTTGTAAATACTGCAGACTGCAATTCATTGGCATCGTTTGGTTTTGTTGAACGCCTCATGGGTAGTTAGCATATCTTCTCAAACTTTCAAATGTCATTTATCTAAATCACTAATTAAAATTTTTTCCCTGCCAGAAAAGTTACTGGATTCTCTAATAGGAGAATTATCGTTGGGTTCTCTACAATAAAATGAAAGGTATGATAGCCTAAATTTTCCTCCTTATTTCATTGTTCAATGAAATCTCTTTTCCGTTTGCAATTGCTTTGATTTAGGACAAAGATTTCCTTAACAGCAACACAAATAAGACTATAAGTGCAAACGTTTTCTGGGAAAAGAAAATCTTAGAAAAGGAGATTTTAAGAACTTAACTGGAACTTAAAATAGATGGGTACATTTAAGGTTTTACTGTTAAGGTAGAAAACGTTGGAAGAACTATTGTCGGGAGAAAGGAAGGAATTGATCAAATGGGAAGTAAAACCAAACTTCAAAACATAGATTTATGACAAAGAACAAAAAATTCAAAAACAAAAACAAAATGAAGATTATCAAATTAACACAGTCAGACTATTATTTTCAAATTAAGCATATGGGCCAACATCAAAATGAAGATTATTTATTATGTGACTAATTAGTTAAGGTGAGGGAAGAGTACAAAAAATTAAAATGAAAACTTACTAGGAAATGAAAGAGCAGCCAGTTGTTGGCATGACAGCCCTTCTCTTTTTCTTATGTTTTTGGCACATATTTTCTTTCTGTATGTCTTTCTCTTTCTTTGCTTACTTTCCCATATTTTTTATAGCTTTTTTTTTTTGGGGGGGCTAAATTTTAGTTGACTGTAGATTTTATTTTTAATTCTTTTGCTAAATGTTTTCCAATTGCAGTTTTTTTTTTAATTTTTTAATTTTTAATTTTTTTTTTAAGGATCTAACAGTAGATTGGTCATGAATAAATGTGCCATTTTATTGGGTTTGGGATGGTATATAATCTGTTAGAAATTGACATGTCACAAATATGTCTATTTTATAGAAAGGATTTAATAATCAATATATTGTTTGGCTTTAGGTTTGCTATTTATAAATAATGTCATGTTACATTATTGGATGACATTTTCCAGAAAAAAGTAGGTGAAGTATATTGAGCTAAGTGTAAATTTCTTTGAAAATATTTAAAAGACAAACAACTATATAAGTTTTGATTGTCTTCTAATACGTAAATGACCAATAATGTTATATAGTCTCAACCTTTAGATGAATCAAAGGACTTTTTTAGAGAGTGAAGATAAATAAATGTACCGAATATTATGTAAAGGTTGCTTTAGTCATCTGGCTTAAAAAGTAGAATTATTAAAAAAAAAAAAATTCAGATAGTAAGGCAATGTGCGAACTTTGGCAATCATGCGTTGTCAAAGATTGGTTTGAAAATGTTGCTGATAAAAGGGGTTGGTATGTTACTAGGGATAGAGTTTAAAATTTCATTGATAGTATTCATCCTCCCCCCTGGTACTGAGTCCATTTTTTAAGGCTTCTGCCACTGCAATAAGCATTAAGTTATGTTTTTATATTAAGGTATATTTTTATACTTTTTGGTATCATTTTGTTATTTAACATTGGAGTATTTTTTGTTAAGATAGAAATGGGATTACTTTATGATTGTGTACGAAATTTGTGAGGACTTTCTTAGTGACTTCTCCTCCACTATAGAGTTATGTGCATTTTTTGTATGTACCCTTGGTCTGTCTGATTGGAAGCCTTTTATTCTGGTTTTTCTTGGGTTTGAAAGGTGGTTTGGTTTGGTAACAGACACATTGTTAATTGACTTATAGTATGCATCTTAGAGTTTGATAGGTTTCGTATTTTGGATGATGTACGTTAGATTGTTGGGCTCTTCTACTTTAATGAAGATTTGGAATTTTCTTGAGGAGAATACTAAAAAAAATAAAGTATCTGCAATATTTCATTATGTAGCACTGATGCTTGATGTGGTAGATAATTTGTAGTTGGTTCATTGTGATAACTTTTTTCTCTCCCCAATCTTTCTCTTATCTATATTTTTTTTTCTTCCTCAAGTCAAAGCTGATTGGTTGTGTTATGTGGAATCTACAACTGTATAGGAACCTTGCTCTTTTATAGTTTTAGAGTTAAAATAAGGATAGGTTCCATGTGCTTTTCCATCTTGCAAGTTCCTAGATGTAGAATTCCCATCTTAGCTACTTTTTGGAGGGAAAGCTTCCACAGTTTGAGTAGGACTGACAAAAACAGTTTAGCTTTAGGCTACTTGGTTCTAATATCTATGGGCTTGAGAGATGTTACAATAGAAAATGGACTCGAAGTCCTATATTTACAAAAAGTGATACATTTAGTGTAAATAACACAGAGATTAGTCAATTCCACAATAATGAATATTGTGAATCATAAGATTCACTTCCTATAGATTATTGAAATAAAGCAAAAAATATATGTGACTACCTTCAAAAGAATAATCTACGGTATGATTGTTTTTATTGTGTATGTCTTAGTGTTTTGGATTTGAGTACTTATAGATGATTTACTTTTATTTATTTATTTTATGAATAGATGATTACATAATAATGGGTGAAAAGTTTCATGAATTCCATAACTTGGGTGTGTGTATAATCTAATATATCTATTTTGTTTATCACTACGAGGTTTGTTGTTAACAAATTTTCTCTGTATCATTGTAGCTTTTTCGGGATTGTGATTTTTATTTTATTATTATTTCTTTTTGCAATTGAAATTTAGGGTCAAGATTAAGATTCAATGTTGTTTTTATGGGTTATGACTTATGAATTGGTTTGGTTTTAGAATTTGAGATTCCCATCTACTATTGATTATGCATTTTATTTGTTGTAGGTGGAATTCTGTTTTGTTTATATATTGTGGCTTGATTATGCACTACAACTTTTTTTTCTTTTGCAATGTCCCTTTTAAGGGTTATATATTGGTTTGGTTTTAGAATTTGATATTCCAATGTACTATTGATTATGCATTATTATTTGACTAATATTTTTCTGACTTTCTGTTTCACAAACCAGTAGCCATTTTTCTCTTTTAAACTTTTTGGTTGTAAAATTCTCTAACCTCATGGTTTATTTCATTGTGGTAGGAACCACAATGAAATAAACCATGAGGTTAGAGAATTTTAATTGTCATGTAAGTTTTAATTGCTTATAATCAGATTTTTTTTTTTTTTAATCTCTCATAATAGGGAAGTACACACGAGTGATTTGAAGAAACTAATTTCTAAAAATTTAGGGGATATTAGATACTATATGCTTAAATATACTACGTTATTTAATATGTAAAACGATCCTGCGCATTGCGCGGGTTAAACACTAGTAATAACTAATAGCCGAAACGTTTGACTTTTTGTTGACCATGCCTCATTACACCACGTGACTACCTAAATTTATGCCATGTTTACTATTAAAAACACAAAAAAATATACCTTTTCGTTTGACACTTAAACAAACTGTTTCAGTATTATTTTTTGCTACTGTTGTTGTTTAGTTGCACCGTACCAGTTGGTAGTTATAAAATTAAAACGTTCACCATAAAAATAAAAATAAAAACAAAAACTGCCTATTGCTACAAAGAGACACAACGTTCGGTCTCTTCTTGGAGCAGTAATTATAAATAAAACTTCACCTTCTTTTTTATGTCTTTCTCATTGTACGCTCTTTTTTCCTCACTCTCTCCTCTTCGAAATTTACCATTTGCAGTAGACTTCTCTTTTTTGTAACACCAGCCAACGAAGCCAAAACAAGTTTAAAGGTCAGATACCCTTTCCTCAAATGTATGGGAAATAAAAATTGGGTACAGATTAACGTAGTACAATAGTATTTGTATTATAAACTCAAAGGAATAAGTGAAAATCACTTAAAAAAATTAATTGATTCTATTTTCTGAAGTATGGGAAAAACTCCACTAAAAGAAATTGCCAAATTGCACCCATCTTAAACCCAAAACAATAAATACATTGAATTTTTTTTTTTTAAAAGACCTGAAAGATTATTTCTGCCCTTGAAATGCCCACTATGTTCTTACTTAGATCATTTTAGAAAAGAGTAGTTCTATAAGAGAAGGATGACAAAGGATCTGTTCTACGAAAAAAAAGGGGACGATTTTTATTTTAATAAAAATGGTATTTTACAGGCTCATAACATCTTATATAACCATTGTTGAAGCTTCAACCACCATGAAATCTGTCAAACGTTGATGGTTCTGTTTCAAAGATGAGGAAGAAGAAAACAAAGAAGAAGAAGAAGAAGAAGAAGAAGAAGGCTACCTGCTGTAAGGATTGAATTCTTCATTTATTCAAATTTGATTTGTGCTTTCTTCTTCTTACCCTTTTTTGTTTCGTCCTTACCTCTACATGACTAACTTGTGGAAAATTGAATGGTGGGAGTTGAAAGTAGGGCTGTAATCGGTTCGGTTCGGTCGGTTTTTTTTTATCTAGCCAACCGAAACCGAAATTTTCGATTTTTAGAAGTCTCATCCGAAACCGACCGAAATAGTTGAAAAACTGTCGGTTTCGGTTTGTTTCAGTTTCGGTTGGTTTTTCGGTCGGTTTCGGTTCCTTAACATTTATTTTCTAAGAAACCAAACAAAGAAAAAAAACAGACCCAGAAAATAAAAAAGAGAGAATAAATTGAAAAAATAAACAACCAACCACATGGGTTTTTTCAAAACCTTAACTTTCTTTGCACATAAAAATTGAAAAAATAGCATTGATTCAATATTAAACAAACCCAGAATGGCAGATTATAAAAAAGAGAGAAGAAATTGAAAAAATAAACAACCAAGCACATGGGTTTTTTCAAAACCCTAACTTTCTTTGCACATAAAAATTGAAAAAATAGCATTGATTCAATATTAAACAAACCCAAAATGGCAGAATATAAAAAAGAGAGAGGGGGTCACCGTGAATATGAAAAGATTAGCCGGCGTTGGGAGCCCGGCGTGTGGAGACTAGCGTGTGGAGGCCGTGGAGGCTGGTGCAGGAAGGCCGATGTGTGGAGGCGGCATGTGGAGGCATGGAGCGATGAGAGAAGAGGAGGGGCTGAGGGCTGAACTCTTTGAAAGACAAAAAAATTTTGAGAGAAAGAGTTGAGGAAGGGGGCGGCTGAACTGAAGAAAAGAAAAGAAAAGAATAAAAGAGGGGAGGGGTATTTCCGTCTTTATCTCATGCCCTAGGGTTTTAAAAAATTAAATAGCAAAAAAACACAAGCTCCCACGCGAAGGCTCGAACCTGGGATCACTAGCAAAACTACAACGTAGCATACCACTAAGCCACTAATCAGATACGTAATAGAGTTACATAAATATATATATATTCGGTCGATTCGGTTCGGTTTCGGATGAAAAAATCCAACACCGAAACCAAAACCGAAAATTTCGGTTTTCAAAAAATGAAACCGAAACCGAACCGAACCGAAACCAAACCGAAAATTTGGCAACGGTTCGGTCGGTTTCGGTCGGTTTGTTCGGTTCGTCGGTTTTTTGCACACCCCTAGTTGAAAGTGTCAGACTATATTTCATTTCAATTTTCAGTCCCTCCCCCACGTGATAAAGATATGTATGTATCATCTATCATGTTCTCTCTCTTATTCTTTTTTTGTCAACGTGTTCTTCTTCTTTTTCTTTTCTTTTTCATTATTTTTAGGTGCACGTTATGATTATAATATTCTAAAAAAATGTAGTTGTTATTGTTATTATTATTATTATTATTAGGTATAGATTTGGGTTTGATATTGACATATTAGTTCAAATATCTTAAAAATTATATGGATTTTGACCAATATTATATAAAGAAATATATCTCTCTATATTTAATTGGACTATTTTAATTAATTTTTCTATTTGTACTAATTTAATATATTTATTTATATTTTCAATTAATTATGATGTTATCATGGTTCAACTTTGATTTGATCTCGGTCTAATTTCAAAAATCTTAATCCTTCCTTTTTACAGTTTATTTAGTTGTTCGGGTCTGAAAATAACAATAAAATGAATACTTCTACGAAATCTTTTGACAAAAAAGAAAAAGAAAAAGAAAAAAGGAGTGCAAGATTTTTTTTGTAAAAAAACATAACATTTTTATTGTTTTTGTGAGTGAAACTAAGAAGAGAGAGTGAGGAAGAGAGAGAAGGGAGAAGCTGTATTGATGTAGCCATGTAGGATTGGGAAAATAAAAGATAAGGCACTGGAAATTTTTTTTTAAAAAAAAAGTGTGTATAAGAACAATTCCAAATAGGAGTAAAAAAAAAATAGAGATGAGAGAATTTAAAAACCGTGGAGAAGGAAAAAAAATAGAAGAAAAAAAGAGAGGAAAGTGAAATTAGGTTCACAAATTGAAATGCAGAAGGAATTTAAAACTTTTTTTTACAAACTACTTTCCCACCTTCACGTCTCTTCAATTGTTTAGATTTTTTAAAAAAAAAAAATTATAAAATAGGTTGACTCATATTGGATTGTCTACATTATTTCCCTTATATATTAATAACTTAAAATACTTATTTTGCAAGTCCTACTCTTATTTTTAGATAAACAACTACAGATTTAATTACTACTACTCCAAGTTTGTTAACCATTTCTTTATTTTTTATATATATTGTTCATATTACATATGATTTTTAGGTATTGAGAATAATTATTAATGTCATCTTTAGCATAAATTTTAGGTATAACAAATTATTAGTGATAGAAAAAAAATATCAAATTATATTGGATTTGGACTTATCATTATTGGAGTTAGTATTTTTTTTTCCTCTTAAATTGTAACTATTATCAAATCTTAAGCTCTTGGCTATCACAATATCTCAATACATGTGATAGATCTTATTACTTTGTAAGTGATAGATTTTATTGGTTTGGTATATAAATTATACCATGATATTAATATTTTTTTTTCCATATTAGGGAAGTTATCAATAGCTTTCCCGTGCATCGCACGAGTTTACGACTAGTATATATATATAAGCGAAACGTTTGACTTTTTGTTGACCATTCCCTATTATGCTAAGTGGCTACACAAATTTATGCCAAGTATATATTTAAAAATACTGAACAGTTGTGCATTTTTCATTTTGCCATTTAAATTTCAGTATCTATTCATCGTTTCACATAAGATGTACATATTCAAACAAAAAATTGTCATTGAGAAGAAAAGCATTCATAAGGTGTTTAACAAAATCATTCAGTATTATTGTTGATGTTGTTGGTGTGGCTTGATTCGTAGACCTTTTCACTATTTAACAAAAAAGAACTGACTTACAAAAAAATCAACTACCCAAATTTTCGAGAATTTAGAGGAGTAATATTTTATGGTTGAGTAAGAGATTTGGGGTTCAATTTCTGTCTACATTAAAAACTGATTAGTGTCTTGGTTTGATGATAAAAAGTTATCATCAGGAGCGGACGGCATAAGTTGAAACTTTCTCTAAAAAAAAAAAAAAAAGATCCGGTAAACAAATAGAATGTTGCATCAGTGGAGCTATATGTAAAACTTCTAACTCTTGAGCTACAGGGTGGTCCATCTATAGTTGTACATTGTAACTCTAGTTAAACCAAAATATACTATTTTAATGACACCACCAATTATAATATTGTTTTCTTCCCCCTGACTTTTTTTTTTCCGTACTTCTTTCTTTCTTTGGCAGTGCACTGTTTCTCCTTCTTTTCTCTCTCTCTCTCTCTCTCTCTCTCTCTCTCTCTTTTTGGTAATTTCGTTTTTTCCTGTTTCATATTTCCTTCTTTCTTTGGCAGTGCACTGTTTCTCTTTCTTTCCTTTTTTTTGTCTTTCTTTTTTTCTTGGTAATTTGAAAATATGACCTTTGGAAACAAAGAATAAAAAAAAAGAATAAAGAAAGATTATTTAAATGAAGTGGTTGTTAAAATTGAACCATTGATGTTGAGTGAATTGTAAAGTAAGGTGTTAAAATAAATAAAGTAGCTTTTTGAATGGCTAAAAACTAAAAAATATTGCTCTAGTAATGTGGATGCTTGCCTCCACACAAGAGTTGCTAAATGTTTACTTATTGATTCAGTGAAGTTGTAGTCATTGACACGTACAACCAAGTCTATGGGAAAAATGGGCATTTGTTTCTAATTTATAAATTATGCAGTAAAATACCTTTGTTTTGAAACTATTTAGTAAAATGTCCTTATTTTTTGAACTCCAATTTAACAAAATCGAGTTACAGGTGAAACTCGACATTAGTAATGTCGAGTTCTATGCATATTTTGCCACTTGAATTTTTTTTGAAAATTTGAGTGAAACTTGACATTGCTAATGTCTAGTTCCACTTAAAAATATACATATAACTCGATTTTGAGGATATCGAGTTTTACATAACTCGATTTTGTTAAAATCAAGTTTAAAAAACAGGGGCATTTTGCTAAATAATTTCAAAACAGAAGTATTTTACTACATAGTTTGTAAATTAGGAGTAAATGTCCATTTTCCCTCCAAATTTGTAACCAAACTTTGTCCTAATCTTAAAAGTACAAAACATTTTAATCTGAAAATGATCATTTTCAAATAAATATGGTAAACGTTTATTAATATTTTATTTTTTAATGAATCAGATGTTTATTAACATCTAATCTATTAATTTGTATTTTTTGTGTGTGACCTTGTGTCACTTATGTTAGGATAAGAAATGAAAAGGGACAACGAAAAAGGTAGGATATAGTTTGATGGGGGCTTGGCACGTAAGATAACTAAGACCAGGTCAAAGGTTTGAAACTTTATTAACTATTGCCATATGCATTGTTCCAACTTCCAACGTTCCAGCCAAAAACCTTATAGCTAAATTGACATCTCCCCATATACAAAGTTTTTAGGGGTCTAGAGAGGAAAGGGTTCGAACTGCGGGTTTAGAAGCGTGTTGTAATTATTTCTAAAAAAAAAAAAAAAAAAAAAAATCCCAACGTTCCACATCAAGATTAAAGAATTAGATTTGTCTATAAAAGACCAAACAACAACCTTTTCTTATCTCTTTCAGTCTATACCCTTCTCTTGTTCTGTCTCTCCGAAATTTCCATTCCTTTGCGCACTAAAACAATTTCTCCAAATAAGCGTTCCTCTATTTGCTGAATAATTTCAGAACCCAGGACTTCCCCAGCTAGCAAAGTTCCAAATCAAGTTCGGAGGTTTGATACCTTTTCTCATTCTATAAATAACAATTTCGAAGAAGACCCATAGGTTTTTTGTGTTTCTAAGAAAGATGAAAGAGAAGAAGTTACCAAATGAATATAAACCACTATTTATAACCAAAAGATTATGACATTTCAATAGGCACATTTTCGGTCAATAGACACATTTTCATTCAATAGGTATATTTTTTGGTCAATGAATACATTTTTGATACCTTTAATATATATCCAATATGAAGGGTTATGACATTTCAATAGACATTTTTCGATATATCCAATTTGAAGGGTTATGATATTTCAATAGGTATCTTTTGGTGTATATATATATTTTAAGAAACCTTTCTTCTGCTTAACTAATAAAACTTTGTGCTATTTTTTTCAATATCAATTTTTTTTATTATAATTTCATGCAATTTTGCTTACTACTCCAACTAAAAAAATTGTAGGGACACGATTCTCAAGCGGCCCAACGATGACGTTGGGCTCGCGCGTGATGGATCCCTCACAATAAATTTTGTAGAGAGTGGGCTTGAAAGGCTGGAGTTGGGTCACGGGGCGTTAGTACAGGCAGGACATTAGATAAACCTAGACTGGAAAAGGCTTTAGTCCGGTTATCTAAGCCCATTAACTTTACAAATTGATGGATTGGGCTCCTCGGATCCTGTCCGAGGAGCACTAATATTTTTCTCCGGTTACCCGTCGATGGGTTTTCCATGGTGGAGCGCATATGCTATCCGGGCATTCTCATTCCTGGAGTATTTTTCAGGAAGTGAGATGGATCCCCCTTACTTTGTTACCTTGCGTTTTCTTTTATACTAGCCTACGTTCATTATCCCCCGTCCACGTGTAGGGTCGACTTTTCCAGGACAGAGATTTGTCCCATCAGTCTAATCCCGAAACTGTGGGAAATGGTCCATAAAGCCTAAGAATCCGGCTCTGTTAGATGCGGTGTCATGTCAACGAAGGGTATTAAGGACTATTTCCCTGAGATATTTTCTGATCTTTTAAGTTTGCTTGTATTCCACTTTCGTCAATGGGATTCTGGGTCTTCCGAGGACTGAGCGGTCCTCGGACGTATCTTTGGGCCACATCGGGCTCACTATTTTTGGGCTTAGGCCCTGGCCTCCTTTAGTTTGGGGCCTGTGGACTCCCTATAAGCGAGCGAGCCGGGCCCATAAACTATTGGGCCCCACAATAGCCCCTTAAAACCCTGCTGTCCAACGTCTTGGTTGGAAAGGTGGGTTTTGGTAATACCGAGCCTTAACTGCGGCTCATTTAATTCGGCCCTTGATCAACGTTGGCGACTCTTCACCTCCACGAGGAATGCGCCGGTCTACAAGATATTTCCCTCGATTTACGCGTGATGCGCTTATTCCGTTTGGTTATCCGTAGCACGCCTTTAATATCTTCCTTTTACGAGACCTCCCCAATCTAACGGTTACTGATAGCGTGGGGGAATGAAACGGATGCACATTTATTCGCAGATTTCCTTGGGGATCAGAACGTGTTACGCACCCTCGTCTTACTCCCCTATATAAAGAGAGAAGACAAAAGGTGATTCTCTCATATCTGAATCCCTCAGGCCCTTCTCATGGTTCATTTCTTCCGTCTGGTTATTCCTTATCCAATAATACATCCTCCATAATAGTCAACCATGAATAAATCCTTCCTTTCTCAGAAACGCCATGTCCTAACAAAACTTGAGATGGCTCGGTCAGGGCAAGGATGGCGGAGACTCAAGATTTGCCTCCCCATTCTTTTAGCCAAAATCCGAAGCAGGGACTCGTCACACCTCACTTCCGGTGTGACTGAGTCGAAAACCTCCCTTGTCATCTCCATCCGCTCTCTCATGAGCATACCTAATATGGCTCCCCTTCTCCCTCTTTTGCTCATTTTACTTTCTTTTCATTGCTTCCCTCTTCTTCTCCTCCTTCCTACTCATGTCCTCCATCTTCTTTTTCCCTTGCTTTCTTCAGCGACAAGAGTTTGCTGAAGTGCTTCCATGTGTTCCAATTCATCTTCCTTCTCCTTCTTCTCTGTAAAAGGTTCTTATCCTGATATGAGCAGTACTGAGGCAAAGATTTCAGAGAGATTTTGAAGGCGCTTTCAGAAGACACCTGGCGGTTTACTTATCTGTATTACGGATGTTATTACTGCTTCGGCAGTTCATTTTTGTATAGGCTTGTGTAAGCCCTTCCTTGTACGTTGTAATAATAATTTTTTATATTAATAAAAGTTACTGTTATTCTATTTCGCATGTTCTGTTTATATGTTTTAATAAATTTGCAAGTTCTGCTCGGCACAGTAATATAGCATTTGAACCAATGACAACTAAGGCCAAAATACTTGCTAATAAAAAAACGCCATAATAACTTTAACAAAATTATTATTCGACATAACAATCCGACCAGTGAGGAACGAGACTTACCTTAACATTAGTCGCGATGGGGACTAAGTGCTTGATAAGGTGTAAGAAGTAATTATCCGAGGACATGTCACCCTTTCAATGAGCAATTTCCTTAGGCTAACGATCATCGGTTCGTTACGCCATATTCTTAACACACTGGCCTTAACCTTTTCCAGTATTTAAGCCGAGAAACTTCTCCATCCGAGTAGTTGATTTCCCAAAAGGTCTGAGTCCGAGGACTTCGCACAGCCAGGGTTTTGTTTATGACTTATACTTTTTCTTTTAGGTGCTCGGTTTCCCCATAGGCTTGAGTCCGAGGGCCATGCAAGTCCTAGGTTCTGTCCAAGACTTATAAGATATCTTTTTTATGTTCTTGGTTTCCCTCTAGGCTTGAGTCCGAGGACCATGCAAGTCCTAGGTTCTGTCCAAGACTTATAAGATATCTTTTTCGTACTTGGTTTTCCCATAGGCTTGAGTCCGAGGACCATGCAAGTCCTAGGTTCTGTCCAAGACTCTTTGAGTTCAGATTCTCCCTTTCATAAGGCATTTCCCAAGGCGCCGAACAGGGGTTGTCCTCGGCCACGAATCCACTTAGCCCATGAATTAAGAGATATTTCTGCAACTTCTGGCCACGTGGTACTCTCTGATGTCACAGTGACCGAGGTGCGCCTTTACGAGGCTCTTTAATCTTGTGGTTGCAGTTGATGTTGGAAGTTGAGCCAGAACTGTTTTGTCTGTAGCGTTCCTTGGGACGCCGCGTGAGTTGACTGCTATCACCTTGTCTTTTCAAATAAATGGGAGGGAGAGAAAGTTGCTTTATATACGCACAAATCCTTCAGATTTTCTCTCACATCACAGCTTCCATATCCGGAGCTCTCCTCCCTTAGCATAACATGTTTAAGGCAAGGGTTGGGAAGAAAGAACTTTCTCCGCCGCAGATGCACCCTGCCTTCATGAGACTCAGAATAGTACGGTATGGGCACAGGAAGCTTAAGTTCAGGAGAATACTTCATTTCGACCGAGGGGGAAGGGAATCTTTCCCTCTTTTAGTCAAAATCCGAAGCAGGTTCTGTCCATGCCAGAATTTTGGTGTGGCAGAAGAAAGATTTTCCGCCATCAGCGCCTCTGCTTTGCGGCAGGCGTATATTTAGAGAAAGCCCCTCAACCTCCAACTCCCTGCACCTTTCCTTCAACGGTGTTAGGCTCAAGCTGGGTCTCTTTGGCTGTTTGAGTTGTGGGCATGTGAAAGCATTGAGGAAGAACAAGGTCTGGGGGCTGTAGCCAACCTCTCCTCTGACCTACTCCCTCAGCTTCGTTTTATTTTCTTGTATCTTCCTTTCTTTTCTGTTATGTAATGAGCTTTGATGCAAACTGATTCCAGCTTTTCATTGTACGTTGTACTATTTCTTTGTTTTAGTGACAATGGAAATTTCTTTACTTGTTTTGGATACTGTTCCTTTGACTACACTACTTTGTGAGTGAGTGTTCCCCATGCGTGCGTTTCTTTCAGAATATTTAGAGCACAATAGCTTGAAACATAATCTAACTAACTCCAGTTTATCAATACTACCAGGCATTATATCGATAATTCATAATAAATCAAACTTAGGGAACTAACCAGGATAACAGTTGAATATTCTGTGATAAGCGCGCGAACACCGTCTAAGGCTGATAATCTCTAAATAATCCATCCGAGCAATCAACTGGGAAGTAGGGAACTCCGATGGTGCTTTTGTGTACTTGGTTTCCCCATAGGCTTGGGTCCGAGGACCATGCAAGGCCTTGGTTCTGTCCAAAACTTTTAAGATGTCTTCTTTGTACTTGGTTTCCCCATAGGCTTGGGTCCGAGGACCATGCAAGGCCTTGGTTCTGTCCAAAACTTGTGAGATATCTTGTTTGTACTTGGTTTCCCCATAGGCTTGGGTCTGAGGACCATGCAAGGCCTTGGTTCTGTCCAAAACTTATAAGATCTCTTTTTTTGTACTTGGTTTCCCCATAGGCTTGGGTCCGAGGACCATGCAAGGCCTTGGTTCTGTCCAAAACTTGTAAGATCTCTTTTTTGTACTTGGTTTCCCCATAGGCTTGGGTCCGAGGACCATGCAAGGCCTTGGTTCTGTCCAAAACTTGTAAGATCTCTTTTTTGTACTTGGTTTCCCCATAGGCTTGGGTCCGAGGACCATGCAAGGCCTTGGTTCTGTCCAAAACTTGTGAGATATCTTGTTTGTACTTGGTTTCCCCATAGGCTTGGGTCTGAGGACCATGCAAGGCATTGGTTCTGTCCAAAACTTATAAGATCTCTTTTTTTGTACTTGGTTTCCCCATAGGCTTGGGTCCGAGGACCATGCAAGGCCTTGGTTCTGTCCAAAACTTGGTTTCTCCATAGGCTTGGGTCCGAGGACCATGCAAGGCCTTGGTTCTGTCCAAAACTTGTAAGATCTCTTTTTTGTACTTGGTTTCCCCATAGGCTTGGGTCCGAGGACCATGCAAGGCCTTGGTTCTGTCCAAAACTTATAAGATCTCTTTTTTTGTACTTGGTTTCCCCATAGGCTTGGGTCCGAGGACCATGCAAGGCCTTGGTTCTGTCCAAAACTTATAAGATCTCTTTTTTTGTACTTGGTTTCCCCATAGGCTTGGGTCCGAGGACCATGCAAGGCCTTGGTTCTGTCCAAAACTTGTAAGATCTCTTTTTTGTACTTGGTTTCCCCATAGGCTTGGGTCCGAGGACCGTGCAAGGCCTTGGTTCTGTCCAAAACTTGTGAGATATCTTGTTTGTACTTGGTTTCCCCATAGGCTTGGGTCTGAGGACCATGCAAGGTCTTGGTTCTGTCCAAAACTTGTAAGATCTCTTTTTTGTACTTGGTTTCCCCATAGGCTTGGGTCCGAGGACCATGCAAGGCCTTGGTTCTGTCCAAAACTTGTGAGATATCTTGTTTGTACTTGGTTTCCCCATAGGCTTGGGTCTGAGGACCATGCAAGGCCTTGGTTCTGTCCAAAACTTGTAAGATCTCTTTTTTGTACTTGGTTTCCCCATAGGCTTGGGTCCGAGGACCATGCAAGGCCTTGGTTCTGTCCAAAACTTGTGAGATATCTTGTTTGTACTTGGTTTCCCCATAGGCTTGGGTCCGAGGACCATGCAAGGCCTTGGTTCTGTCCAAAACTTTTAAAATCTCTTTTTTTTTTTTTTTTTTTTTTTTTTTTTGGAGGTCAGCCCCTTGGCCATGACGGGGGGAGCTGACTTGGGGTCGGAAGCCCCTAGAGAAACCCGCGCCGTTAGCGGTGCAAGGCGTAGCCCCCAGCAGAAGTTTATGGCGGAGCAACAACTGCACGTCGCCGAAATGAGAAAGACTCGTGAATCTCTGCTTGCTAGAGAGCTGACTTATGCGCCACTCGCGCCAACGCGCAAACCTTTCCCACAGACGGCGCCAATTGTAGGGACACGATTCTCAAGCGGCCCAACGATGACGTTGGGCTCGCGCGTGATGGATCCCTCACAATAAATTTTGTAGAGAGTGGGCTTGAAAGGCTGGAGTTGGGTCACGGGGCGTTAGTACAGGCAGGACATTAGATAAACCTAGACTGGAAAAGGCTTTAGTCCGGTTATCTAACCCCATTAACTTTACAAATTGATGGATTGGGCTCCTCGGATCCTGTCCGAGGAGCACTAATATTTTTCTCCGGTTACCCGTCGATGGGTTTTCCATGGTGGAGCGCATATGCTATCCGGGCATTCTCATTCCTGGAGTATTTTTCAGGAAGTGAGATGGATCCCCCTTACTTTGTTACCTTGCGTTTTCTTTTATACTAGCCTACGTTCATTATCCCCCGTCCACGTGTAGGGTCGACTTTTCCAGGACAGAGATTTGTCCCATCAGTCTAATCCCGAAACTGTGGGAAATGGTCCATAAAGCCTAAGAATCCGGCTCTGTTAGATGCGGTGTCATGTCAACGAAGGGTATTAAGGACTATTTCCCTGATATATTTTCTGATATTTTAAGTTTGCTTGTATTCCACTTTCGTCAATGGGATTCTGGGTCTTCCGAGGACTGAGCGGTCCTCGGACGTATCTTTGGGCCACATCGGGCTCACTATTTTTGGGCTTGGGCCCTGGCCTCCTTTAGTTTGGGGCCTGTGGACTCCCTATAAGCGAGCGAGCCGGGCCCATAAACTATTGGGCCCCACAAAAATAATAGTTTTTTTTTTCTCTAAAACTCATCATGTATTTATTCCCGTGCGTTGCACTGGTTAGCGACTTGTATATATAATATGAGAAATCATTACATATTTTAGAAATTCATGGTTTAAAAAATGTGTAAGTTCTAACTTTAATACTAGGTATAATTTGAACTTATATATAAGTATAATTGTGATTTTTTTTAAAAAAAAACTTGTGCACATGCATAGGATTATACACTAATTTAGCTTATATGCTTATGTACAACTTTTATAAAACTCAATTTTTGAAGATACAATTATACTTTAATCAGTTTCCAACTAATAAACTTTCAGACATCATTCGAAATGCATTCCTTTGGCACCAAGTAACGTTTTCTGGAGAGTAAGGATAAAAGTCAAGCAGCCTTAATTAATAATATAAAGTATAATAAAATATATTTTGTAATGCTTAAAGAGAATGTAATATCATTAAAACTTACAAACAAATATTTATAGATCTTGACATATCTCTCTCTTAATGGTTTTAAAATTTATTTGCAATTTGCATGGTGGAACTTTGAAGGAAAAAAAAAAAAAAGAATTTGTTTGCACTTTTCCGGAAGTAATTTTTTTGGTTTGATCTCATGACAAATGATTGCTTAGACACTTTTCAAATAAATCATCCATGTGTCATTTTAGTCACACAGTCTATTATTTACGTGACATATATATGTTAGAAAATTTGGTTTTGCGTCTCATACAAAACACATAGCGGAAGCAACAAACACGGATCTACTTCATTCATGAGAGATAACATGTAACCTTGAATTCTAGAATAAAAAATAGAAAGCGTACCTTGATGCAGTGAAGTTCAAAACAAGACTTGAGAATATCTTCAATTTTCATCCCAATTCCACATAGTGCCCAAGATGAGTAGTCTCTCAATTAGTTCTTTTGTACGTTGATTTTCCTTTGGAAAAGTGTATTCCCAAAAATCTATAGAGAAAAACTATTTTCTCTTCTTTTTAATCATACTTACATTCTAACTATCCTTGGTAGTTACTTTATTTAATAACTCTTATTAAATAAAAAATTGATTCTTTAATTGGGTTAGCCTTTTGGGCCTACCCAATTGGGCTTTAGTTTGTGGGTTGGGATGGAACCAAAGGAAACAAATAAGACTCTAGCTCCAATGGGTTTTGGGCTTTTCTATAAACTCTTGACAAGTCCAAAGTTATCATTAATTATATTTAATACCACTATATGAATATAATTGTACTCTAGGTCTTATTAATAAATTATATCTCAAGACTTTATTATACATGCAAAACCCCTTCATAAAATATTTGTAATAATACTCATGAATGTAGACTGCCATTTTGAAGATTACTACATCTTAATTCTTAAGTGCTCAGTTTAATCCTTTAAGTTATTCATCATATATTTATGAAATCCAATTTCATAAATATATACATTAGAAACTCCTTACTAAAGTGGTTGGACTCAACACTCTTAATAACCAAACCCATTAAACTTATCTCAAGAGAATATTTTATATCTCCATTAAAAGATTATGAATTCTATCATTAAAATATATGTTCCATCAATATTAAATGCGGCTGCCCAATATACTGAGATTTTGATCGTAACTTTAGATTTCACTTCTGATATATCAAAGTAACCTACACCTCATGATCAAGTTCATTATTCTCTCAGGATTTAGAGTTGATGTAAATAAAAGTCGTGAGATTTATTATTCATTTGACAGTCGTTAGGAAAATAATAAATCCCATAACGGTCCAGTTCAATATGTCTTAATTTTTAAAACATATCAATTAGAAGTCTCCACTTCCATGATCAAGACAAATCATTTTAGTTGATATGTTATAGTCTTCGCAGATGTAATGCTCAATTTCATCACCGACTACGAATTAAAATTCTAAGTTTACAAAAAACTTATGTGATAGGCCACAAACTGAATAACCCCTTGTGATAGAAATTAATTAATTAACCAAGTTATTAATTAATCAATTTATCATGCAAAGTATGGTAGCATAAATAAATCACCAATAAACTAAATACGCAGCGGAAAATAAAAGATACGGTGATTTGTTTACGAATGGGGAAAATCTAACGGTAAAAACCCCACCGGGTGATTTTTAGATCACCACTCTCGAAACTCCACTATTATCACAACAAGCGGTTACAAGTAAAGGAATCCAAGTACCTTACCAACCTACAGTTGAACCCTTACCCCAATACCCAATTGGACTTGTTCTGTAGTGACAGTTCCCCTTTCAGATGCACGACTTCCAGTACGTGACTAACCAATTACGCGGATTCCAGTACGCGACTTTAATCACCAACTAAGAAGGTTGTTGGTTGCAAAGTTCTTCAGTTCATCCACACGATGAAGATCAAGAAGGTGCTTGGTCACAAAACCCTACGGTGCACATACACAGCAACTTCTTCAAGAGAAAGAGATGAATTAGGGCAAGAACTTCGTCTCCGGTCACAATTTTCTTGAACAGAGTTTGCTCAAAACTTGTGCAACTTGTGAACACTTTGACGGCCCTTAAACTGATCATTTTATATGTTTAGGTTTAGGAGAAAAGAATGCCCAAAGACACATTCACGGATCCCAAGAGAATCAGATTGAAATTCTGAAAATCTTAAACCTCGACAGATAGTAGGTGTCGAGCAGGTGTCGAGCACACCGAATGAAGAACAACTTCCTTAAGCTCGATAGATGCAGCTGTCGACCAGCTGTCAAACTTTAATGATTTTGCACTCTAAACTTGTTTTCTTGAACAGACTTGAAAGCTTCAATACTTGATCTTGAAACAAGATTTTTTGAAGTATTTAAAACATCCTAAATATACCCAAATACAAGTAAAACGCGTTTTGTCAAAAGATAAGCCAATTACATAAAATCATGACATATGTTCTTAACAAGTGAAAAACATATGTCCTAACATTGTGATATATATTTTCTGTGACTAAATCACATAAATCACATACTATGCATCTCATGGACTAAGATAATGTCCCATTAGTTCATCTATAAATAGTCTCATATAATGAAACAATTTAATTATTTATGACATTCCAACAAATTGGATTTTAGGGCATAAACCCCCAACAATATACTATATAATTGCAGAAGTCAATTCCACAATTCCCTTCCGTTATGCCATGTGGTATACCAAATGTCTCTGTTTAGCCCAACTAAGCAATTGCAACATTTAAAACAAATACTACATGACAACACTTAATCCATTCATTCATTTTTTAATCAATAGAGAATACTTGTACTTTTAAGGAAATTGTCTCATTTCAAATTTTATCTTTTATGGTATTTCTACTTATCTATTGTAACATTCATATTTCAGCTACACTAATTTATGAAATACGTATGTTCATGTTGTGATTAAATTTTTCTCAAAAAAAAAAAAAATTATGATTTTTTATGGTCGTATTTTCTATGTATTGGCTAATCCTTTGACAAAACTCACTTTACTTGTAATTGGGTAGATCTAAATTGGGTTTAATGTAACAACATGTGTGTGAAGTTTACTTTACAAGTGGTATAATTAAAGACATGAAGATTGATCCAAGAAACAAGTGAAGAAAAGCTGTTTCATTAATGCTCGACACTAAGTGCTATTGAGATTTAATGAGAGAGCTTGACAGTCAAGCTATCTTACGAATTCAGAATTCTCAGATCTGAATTTCGGCCCATGATGACTTGAATGATTATGATTTCTCTCTCTACAACTTTAGTCACATATAACGCTTATTTTAAAAGTCATTAAGTATGAAAACAGAGACTCAGAACTCATATACTCTGTGAGAAGCTACTGCATTTGTGTGCCTTAGGATTTTGTAACCACGTGCTTCCCAATTTTCAATGTCTATGAAATGAAGAACTTTGTAGCCAATAACAATCAATAAAGTTGTTGGAGTTAATCATGTACTAGGGTCCGTGTAAAGGAGTTAGTCACAAATTGGAGATTCATGCAAAACGAAGAAGTCTACTACAAGATCAATTCCAATTGGGTATGGTTCAACTGTAGGTTGGTATTTTGGGATAGATCAGGATAGTGGTAAGATTTCTCATACTTGTAACCGCTTGATTATTGATTAATAGATTCTTGGGAGTGGTGACCTGAAATTCACTTGGTGGGGTTTTTGCCTTGCAAGAAGTTTTTTCCATTCATCAAGAAATCATCGTGTCTATTTAATTTCCATTGCACATAATTTATTTGGTGATTTGTTGGTACTTCTACAATTTGCATGTAATTTGACATAATTAATTAACTTGGGTAATTGAATTAATTAACTAGGGTCAATCTATAACCCACCAACATGATTAACTTAAAAAGGGATTAAAGTGGGGTGGTACCTTCAAGTAGAACTTATGCAAAGAGAATGCTAGTGATAGCTATATCAACTTTAAAAGCATAACCACGGAAGTGTTACTACGCCAAGCAGTATCCCAAATGATGCACCAGGCCTTCATGAAATACAGAACATTCATAATTCAATACCCTATAATACAAAAATAATCCCTCATTGACTCTTAAATTACAAATCTATCTAAAGGAAAATTTTAGAATTTAGAAGATAAGCCCTAACAAAACTATATCCAAGGTCATTTACTTTTAAATAAAAAGACAAGCACAAAATTCTAATTTTATAAAATGAATTTTTGAAGTATGTTCAAGGAATTGTCCTATAGTTTCTCAAGAACCAAACAGGAAAGTAACAAAATTTGAATAGTATAGTGTAAGTAGTACCCGATTTAAATAATATACGTGGATGGTTTTATAAATTATCATGTATTGGGTTGGAGGACATTCTTTCAAATTGGTTTTCAGGTAAACTTTGTCCGTTACAAAATTGGTATGAGTTATAAACTTATAATTGAACCTAGAAATACTAATTGAAAATTAATCTTTATCTTTTCCAACATATTTTCTATATTGAAAATATAGCTACAACCTTAATGGGTTGGCTTAGTGGTTTCTAAAGACTCATGATATTCATGAGATCTTGGATTCAAAATCTCTTGCGCCCACCTTAGGGCCACCCTTAAAAGATTCTTCCATGTAATAACCCTTTAAACTCCTTCTATATCTTTTTAGTGAATGTGAATTTTGAAAATATAACTGTTAGGTTCTCAAAGTTTAGAACAATTGGCAAACCGTGAACACAAACTTGTCTAGATATAGATCTTAGTTTCTATAGGGAATATTAGATAATGCTCAAGGTGCTGAAAGTCAAAATACAAGAATAAAGAAGCTACAGGTTCAAGAATTCGAAACATGCCAAGTTCGATCAATCAAGAAGAAGGCTTGACCGATCAAGATGCGTTTTTGCAGAATTTAATTTCAGCCCAAGAGTCCATTAACCCTATCAAGTGATTAGGGTTTCAGATCTAATTCTCCTAGTATTTATGACTTTTGAGGTGCTCTTGTGAGATATAAAAGGTACTGTGCATTCTCCTTTCAAAGTCACTATTAGAATTCCATCTACACATTATTAGAATCGGTAGTTCTGAAGTTGTTGCTACAATATCATACATAGCTAATAATTTAAAGTTTTGAGTGGGATCTCATAGTCACAAATATGGGCGTTTATGTGTGACAAATTCAGATAGAAGAGTCCGTGAATTTGAGCTGCGTGTGCTCACATGAGTAAGTATTACAAGAGGTAGCTTTAGATTTAGGGAAAAATCTATTGTAAAACTTCTATTCTATCATAGTGAATTTGTTGCCTTGAGGATAGTTTAGGTTAAATCCTCCCCAGATTTTTTACCTTGAAACTAGACGATTTCATTGGTTTTCCTAGGTCATCATATCACATGTCTTCTTTATTTTTTCGCTGTGCATGATATGATTTATTATTGTTTAACCTAGATCTGTATAATAAAAACCTAAGTAACAACTTGGTTAATTAATTAGGTTAAACAATCTGAGTATATTTCTAGGGGTCTAAACAAATAAACAAGTGGTATCAGAGCTGGTTCACTTTGATTGGATTAACGTCCTGAGTGAAATTTTTGATCCTTGCTATCATGGATAATTTTAAGTGTCTTACTGCTTTTGGCTGTGATGATTTGAATAAAAAAGACACTAATGCTTCTATCGATTTTGTTGATGCTTGTGAAAATCTTTGTAAGGAATTATATAAATCTATGAAAATTACAAAGAAATTTAAGGAAGAGTTAAAATTGGCTGATCTTGAAAAAGAGGAATTGATTGTGAGACTGGATGAATCTAATAAAAATAATGAATTTTTGAGAAATCAATTTTCCTCTCAAGATGAAAAGCTTGAAACCAGAGTTAGCTAAGTCTAAAGCTAAACTTGAAAATTTGACTAGTAACGAGCCTGTTGTTGATGACAGATTTGTTTTTGTTCCTCTTAAGCCTACACATGAAAAAGTTTATATTCCTCATTTTAAGAGGAATAAAAAAAAAAATGATTATTTTGCTAGGTTAGACAAAGGTAAAAGTTTTGATGTAGACGCTGAAATTTCTAAACCTACTGCTAGAGTGTAAAAGAACTCTGTTTTTATGCCTACTGGTCACTTTTGTGGTGTTGTGGGTCACATTAGACCAAATTGTTCTTTGTTAAGACAAAAAACCAAAATCTATGACTAGATCTTCTTCTAGGAATACTGATTGATGAAGCCAAAAATGGTTGTCAATCGATAGCCTCGTCGGACCTTGTGATGAGGTAAAGTTCCCTGCAAAGATGAAAGAGAAAGACACTAGAGTGGCATTAGCCAACGGTTTTCCAATGATTAAGTCAGTAGAATTCTCAATATCTTCAGAGCATAAGAAGGTAATTCTTTGTGTTTAGAATTGTATACCTTGCTTCTGGTTTTTGGTGGCTTATTTATAGCCTTGATATAGCCGTTGGGAGCCTTATTATTATTGTAACCATAGTTGGCCTCTTAATGGCTCTTTTGGTTGTTTGAGTAATGTTTGTCTGAGCTTAAATGGAGGTTTGAATAGCTCATGACTGACCTTTCTAACCATTGGAGCTCGTCAATTTCAAAACTATTAATGGTTTCACCATTTATGCTGTACCTTGTGGATTTTATGCTTGTCATCTTACATGGACGAGCTTGAGGATTGAAAGTTTGTCAGCTAAATGATGAACTCGTAATTCTAGTACTCACCACTGATGTTCCTTGTTGGGAAATTTAGACCCCGGTTGATAGAATTAACAAGTTTTAAATCCAAGTTGTTAATTAAATTTATTATCAATAAAACTTGTTAAAACAAACAAACATCAATATCATGTCAAAATCATACAGCGGAAAAATAAATAAGACAAGGTATAATGACCCAGGAAAACTAATGAAACAAACTAGTTTCATTGTAAAAAACTTGGGGGGGAAACTTTCCCGAAAAGCAATCCACTATAGTAAAGAGAAGTTTCAGATCTAGTACAAAACCTTTGTCCTTAGACTCTACAATCCCCGTAGATGAACTCAAAGCAGAAACCTTCTACTACTTTATAACCTCTGAACTCTTTAATATATGAACGCCATCCTTTTTGTTGCACGGATCCCAGTATGTGACTAACTCTTTTGCACGAATCCCAGTACGTGATTCACTCACCAACTTGAGGAAGAAGAATGTTGGCTGCAAAGTTCTTTACTTCATCAACAATGAAGATCAAGAAGCACTTGGTTACAAAACCTTAAGGCGCAAAAGACGCAGTAGCTTCTTTCAGAGAGAATAAGGCATCAGTCATCTTTTGCATATGTTCTCCTTGTATTCTCTTATGTGACGGCCTCTAAAATAAGCCTTATATAGGTCTAGGGTTGTGAGAAAAGAAACCCTACACATACATGTCATCATGAGCCGAAAATCAGATTTGAAAATCTGAATTCCCGTAACCTCGATCGATCGGGAGGTGTCGAGCTTTAAACTTCGACAGATACAGCTATTGAGAAGTTATTGAGGAGTCGTCGAGGAGACAGGAGCTTTCTCGATCGATCCACCAGCTGTCAAGAGGTGTCGAGATTGCGATAACAATCAATTGAGGAGTTCGATAGATAGCCTAGATGTCGAGAGGTGTTGAGCAGGTGTCGAGCAATCTGTCCGCAGGTGTCGAGCTATTTGTCTAGCTTTAGTGAACAGCTTTTCTTCACTTGTTTCTTGGTCCAACCTTCATGGCTTTAATACTAGACTTAAACAACATGTTTCTTGAAGTATTAAACACATCCTAGATCTACCAAAATACAAGTAAAGTGTGTTTTATCAAAAGATTAGCCAATTACACAAAATGTGTCCTTAACAATCCTAAATTTTTTCATGTCTGTCACTTTTGTGGTGTTTATGGTCACATTTGTCCTAAAAGTCATAAATTGAAATTTAAGCATTTTGTGTTTCATTCTAGGATATGTGATGATATATCTCCTGCTACAAGTTTAGAAAAATTGTTTCATATGCTTTTGAAAAATTTAAGTTTGTTGACTTGTGAAAGGAAATTGTAGGATTTCAGTTTCTCTCAAAAGAAGTTTGTAATCCTTCAAATACACTTTGCTTCTCATGGTTCTTCACCTACAAAGCCAAAAACTCGTGCTGTGTGGGTGAGAAAAGATTTGTTAAGGTGAGTGTTGTTTACTTGTCCTTGATTTAATTCTTTCAATTATTTGTGGACATGTTTTCTTTCAGTTTTTGGTTATTTTATTTTCTTAAGTTGTTTTGGTTATTAAAAAAAATAAAAATCCTAAAACATTGAAAAATTTCAAAAAGACAAAAATATTTTATTTTGTATCTAGTTTTATTTTTCTTGAGGATTACATGAATTATAATATCTCTCTTTCGACTTAGAAGATGCTTGATATTATGGAGAAACATAGAAATTATGTATTGCATAATTGAGTGCATGAGCTATTTTTGATTTTGTATGAGTATGTACTAGATTGTACGTGTACTCATGGGTTAATTAAGGAATTGATATTTCTTGTTTGTGTACCCTCTATAACTTAATTGAGCACTGTCTTGCATTGTTGTTGCATTTTATTCATTTAGCATAATGTGTGTTTTTTATTTTATTTTTGGTCATAATTTAAAAAAACAAAAAGATTTTTATTTATTTTTTGTATTGCACACAACTAAGTGTGTAATTAAGGTTAGCCAATGAAACTTTGCATTCATGACTGTGTACCTTGCTTAGCCTTGATGAGGTACTTTATGCACTTTGCTAGTTTTTGCTATTTAGTGCTTAATTGTATGAGTTGTTTATAGTCTTTAAACAAACGATCTTGGTGATGTCACATATTTTGATCATAAGGACTAGAAAATCCTAGGAGAAAGTCACCAATCATGAACACCTGTGTGCAAATCATGATGCTTGGTAAGGTGTAGCACTTGCATAGCAAGATAAAACGAGGTGTTATCTTTAAAAAAAAAGTGTAAAAAGGGTATTTCTTTTCTATCTCCTATATTCCCATGCATGATTTCATCGATTGTGCTCAAAAAGAAAAAGAAAAAGAAAAAGAAAAAGATATAGCAAAATGCAAAAAAAATCAAAATGCTTTTACATGGTTGCAAGCATGTTTTCTAAGAGAAGTGAGAGTTATATGATATAAATCTTTAGGTGATAGACTCTTTCGAACCAATGTGATTGATGATGTAGGAAATTTGTTTGATTACTATTTACATATCACATTTTCTATACTTTGTACACTTACTAGTTGCACATACTTTATGCAAATCTTTGCTAAATTCTATACATATGATTGTGTATTGACAAATCTGGCCATCTTTAATTGTATATGATTTGATGTGTACATGCAAATTAATTTATTTTGGTTGGGAGTTTTTTTTAAAAAAAAAAAAAATTGTTAGAAGTTTTAATTATGAGATTTTAACTTCTTGATTGATTTTAAAGTGAGGATTTGAGGCATCATGTTTTTAAAACTTTTTTGGATCATGTGCATCTGCATTGAGTCTTAAAAACTACTTTTCAAAATTGTTTTTCTGCATAAAAATTTCCAGATTTTTAAAGTTTTAAACTTTACATTGTTCGACCAATTGAACCGTATCTTCGACCAATTGAAAATGTTTAGATTTTAGGCCAAAAGTCTCTACTTGATTTGATTGATGTTCGATTGATGTTTGATCGATTGAAATTTCCCAGGAATTTTCTTCAATTCCTCTCAATTGATGAAGTGCAAATTTGAATGATTCTTACTCTTCCTGACCGAACAGTTTTTTCACGCATCATTGGTGATAGGATTCACATTCATTGCACATATAGATTAGGACATGCATTGTACATATAGATTAGGACATGCATTACATTGTTTTATTTATCTATCTTGCATTTTTGCAGTTATATCTCTCATTGTTTTTCACACATAATACACATACACTTTGCTAAATTGGGTACTCAACTAGATCTAAATATTGATTAATTGATTTTTGAGTTCTGTACATTTTAGTATATGCTATTTTTCTTGATGTGTGAACTGCTGAAAATAGAAATTTTTTTATTTGAGATATGGTGGATACTAAATGTGAAAATATTTTCTCTACTCTTGAGGTTGATTTAAGTTCAAAATACCTTGACACATGAAAACACATTACATGCTGAATTTTTATATCATTGATATCTATATTGTATAGTCTTAATTGATTGTGCTTGAGGTGTTTGCATGCTTATGGGTTACATAGTGTCAAGTTTGCATATATTGAAAGAGGGAATATTTATATTCATATGAACCTTCAACTTATTTTTTTAAGCTTGGTTTGTGTTTCTTTATTTTTCCCCACAAATAGACACCACATTTTGTACCCCTTACGACTCGGGCTCCCAATGACACTTGAACTTTAAGGCCTAATGGCCTGTTTGGAAGTTTAAAAATAAAGGGGGAGTAGAGTAAAGGAAGAGAGAGTAATTCATTTACCTTGTTTGGAAGTTTTTTAAGGAAGGAGGGGGAGGGGTTTAGAGGGGTTTGAAGGGGTTACAACTACCTCTAACCCCCTCATTTTTAATTCCCCCAAATTGGAGAGATTTGGAGGGAGAGTAGAGTAGATAAATTATTGACCAATTGAATTTCCCAATTTATCCTTTCTAAATTAACAAAATTACAAACCAATTATGAAAATAATCTTTGATTATTTAAAAAGAAATTCTTCAATATTTGACAGGATATTTTCTCCGAGAAAGTAACATTTTACCTAGAAACAAGCATTAATTAACGAAGTCGTTGTTAATAGTACAGAAAAACAACCACAAGCGCATCATTCGCATTTTACAATTAAGAGGAAAATGGATCAAAAAAGAGAAAATGAAAACCTAGAGTGGCGGATCGGATCATCTTCTAGAACTCCTCGAAGTTGACATTTCTATCGCCATCAGAATCGACGGATTGGATCATCCGGTGGCAATCTTTGACGGAGCATTTCATGCCCAAGAGTTTAGGATAAGGTGGAGCTCGGAGGCGGAGATGAGGCCATTCTGGTCCTGATCGTAGAGCTTGAACGCGTCGGGAGCTTGGAGGCTCCGCCATCTTCGAAGCTGGAGCGGCAGAAGGCGGCGAACTCGGTTAGAGAAATGAAGCCGTCGTGGTCGGAGTCGAGCTCATCCATGACGCGACAGAGCTCGTCCTCATCGGAGAAGGAGGAACCGAGGGAGCTAAAGATGGCACCGAGCTCCGTCACGAAGATTTGATGGAATGAGAATGTTGATTAAAGGGGAAAATTTGTCTTTTTTTTTTTCTTGAGAAAATAATGTTTGAAAAAAATTTTCTCGACCTGCACTTTCTCGAAAACCAAACGCTTACGAGAGAAAAGTTTATTTGAGTTCATTGGTTAACACACACGATAGTTTGGTAAATTATAAAACTGTCCTATCAGTAGCTGCCACGTAAGCAAGAAGAGTCAACACATAGCAAAATAAGTATTGAAGAGTCATCGGAAATTGGGAATTAAATTAAGCATTTTACTGTTGCAAATGGAATAATTTATGCAAAGTGAATCCAGATGTTAATTAACCCAAAAAAAAAAAAAAAAAAATCCAGATGTTGAAAAATGTTGATTTAAAGTTTTATATAATTTTGTCACTCAGAGAATATATTGAATATTTGGATTCCAATTTTTCAAATTTTTAAAAAAGCAGAAAAAATTATCTAATAAAAAAGCAAAAAAAATATTTAATCATAGACCAATGTTGATTATTTAATTCACATAAAAAAAAATTATCAAAAAAATATTGCATACTATAGTCATAATTATTTAATCTAACAAATTAATCATAGACCAATGTTGCAAGTCCATTTTCAAATAGGGGTAAATTTGTCTATTTAAATCATTTCTTCTCCTTTCCATCCTAATTTTTAAAACATTAAAATAAGAGAAAGAGCTAATTACTCCCTTCTCCCTTACTAATTTTAAAAACATTCAAATAAGGTAGATGATAATTATTCCCCTCTACTCCCCTCCCCACTACTCTCCTCCCCTTTACTCCCCCTACTCTCCTCTCTCTCTAAACTTCCAAACAGGCCATAAGACCAGTTTAGAGCCCAATTAGATATCAAATTGATTTGAGGAGTGTTAAAATGAAAAAATATCACTTTTTAAATGCACAAAAATCTATTTTTGGAAATAAAAGAGCAAAGTGGCCCTCGGCCCATGTATGAGGGCAGAGGCCTGCGTACATGGGCCAAAGCGTGTGCATGCAGGCACAATCCTGTGTACGTAGCTAGGGTTTCAGAAACATGGAAAAGATAAGTTTTCTGCAATAATGGCTGAGGTTTGGAATGAATCCCACATTGTCTGGGAGCCGTTCCAAATCCCATTTTTTCCATTATAAAAAGCTTTACATGGTACATTTTCAAAACCTATAGAAATCTCACTGGAAAAATCTAAGATTCACTAGAAAATAGTGAATCAAAAGGGAGTTTTTCATAAAACACCTTTAAGTCATTTTTATTTGATTGAGACATTTTCTGGCCCCAATCCTTTGAGTTTAAAGTTTCTAATCACTGTTTTATTGAATTGTGTTATATTTGACTGAGGGGAACGGTAAAAAATCAAGCCTATGAGCTTTTGCTTTAAGGTATTCTTTCTTGCTTTCCTTTTTCCTTTTCTGTCTTTCTTTTTAGTTTTAATCCTATTTCTTTGTGTAGTTTTGGTTTTATATGTTTGCTTAAGTTTGTTTTATAGTTCTATTGTGTTCTGAGCATGCTAGATAGTTAGAATTAGGGTTTTTGTTTGTGCTCTATTTTTTGTTTCGGGTTTCTGGACTAGGGTTCTTGAACAAGTCCCATGCATGCATGTTATGAGCATGCGTACGCAGGTTTAAGTCCTGCGTATGCAGGCACTTGTCCAGAAATCCTAATCTAAATTCCTTAAGTTGTTTGTTTGGTTTGTTTCACATGTTTTGTTCCTTTTTAAAAGCCTTTTCATATGATTATACGTATTTGTGCCTCTGCCTTACATGCTTGTTTGTCTTTCAACATGCTTAGATTAGGGTTTTATATTTGATGCCATGAACATGCATTCACATGCTCATGCATAATGCCATAGGTGCTAAGTTGTTGAAAGGTAAGTAAGGTTAGTCATGTATTCACATGAACATGCATGTTATTTGTTTAAAACCCCCTTTGATAATATGTGTATGAAGTTAATGCCTCGTTCATAATATGTGTTGCTAGCTTGATGATATTGTTGCTGTCATGTTTAGGGCTGCTGCCTTGTTTAGATGTATGATAGGGTTTTGCTATGTTAGATGAATGCTAGGGTTTCTTATGTGTGTTTGGCTCTCTTTTGCTTTATGAATAGATAAGTATGATTGTTTAGGGATAAAGATGCCATGTTGTGTGTTAGATGCATGATTAGTGTGTGTGTGAGTTTAGAATACAAGTATTGAATTAGTTTTTAATAGGGTTAAGACATAAGACACGATGATGGGAGACCAACCTTAGGGTTAGGCAATCTTGGGTGCCTAACACCTTCCTAAGAGCGTACCTAAACTCCGAACCCATACTTTGGTAGTAAGATCAAAGGTCCTTCCTTGAGAGGACGCTATATATATGATTCCTAGACCATTGCAAAAATTAGGTGACGACTCCCCCCTTGTGTCCACACCACCTCCTAAATTTTCCCTAACACTATTTTTCCCCAAAACTTGTTTTGTTTTTCCTAATTTTTATAGAGGGGGAAAGCTATTTTTAAAACCTATGCTGTTTATAGGGGGAGTTGCCTCTATTTTTTATAGAGCTGATATCTTTTGTGTTTTCCAGATTCTCTACTTTCTCTTGACCTTTGTTGTGTATTTACTCTTGATTGGGTTGTCTTTGTCAATATGTGGCAAAAAGGGAGAGAAATAGATGAAATTTGAAAAATGTTTTTAACTTTTTTATTTAGGGGGAGATGAAATTGTTTTTGAAAGGGGGAGAAAATAAAAGTTATTTTATGTATCTAACTTAGGGGGAGAGTTAGTTTGCATGTTTGCTATTATTGCATATTAGTTATTTTTTTTTTGTCTATCTTTATTTCTACACTTGCGGTGATGTGCTCTTTTGAGTGTTTTAGGAAAGACAGGTATATTTCGATCAAGACCTTCTACCTCTTCTTGCAACTTTTGGGTTAGAAGTATTAGATTGGAATTTGTGATATAATTGGGCATTTTATTGTAATATGGTTCTTGTATTTAAGCATTGCATTATGTATGTGAGTTTTATCACGGATTGCCAAAGGGGGTGATTGTTAGGTTCTAAAAATTTAGAACAATTGGCAAACCGTGAACATAAACGTGTCTAAATATAGATCTTAGATTCTATATGGTATATTAGACAATGCTCAAAGTGCTGCAAGTCAGAATACAAGAATAAAGAAGCTGCAAGTTCAAGAATTCGAAATATGCCAGGTTCGACCGATTGAGAAGAAGGCTCGACCGATGTGTTTCTGTAGATTTTAATTTCGGCCCAACAGTCCATTAAGCACATCAAGTGATTAGGGTTTCAGATCAAATTCTCCTAGTTTTTAAAGGAAACCCTAAGACACGTTTGTTATGACTTTCGAGGCGCTCTTGCGAGATCTAAAAGATACTATGCCTTCTCCTTTCAAAGTCACTACCAGAATTCCATCTACACATTATTAGAACTGGTAGATCTAAAATTGCTGCTACAGGATCATACATAGCTGATGATTTATAGTTTTGAATGGGATCTCAGAGTCACAAACGTGGGTGTTTGTGTGACAAATTCAGATAGAGTAGTTTGTGGATTCGGAGTTGTGTGTGCTCATGTGAGTAAGTACTGCAAGAGGTAGATTTAGATTTAGGGAAAAATCTATTGTAAAACTTTCATTCTATCATAGTGAATTTGTTGCCTTAAGAATATTTTAAGTTAAATCCTCCTCAGGTTTTTTACCTTAAACCTGGACGGTTTCATTGGTTTTCCTGGGTCATCATATCATTTGTCTTCTTTACTTTTCTGCTCTGCATGATATGATTTATTATTGTTTAACCTAGATCTGCATAATAAACCTAAGTAACAAATTGGTTAATTAATTATGTTAAACAATTTACGTATATTTCCAGGGGTCTAAACAAACAAACAATAACCGTTGGATTACATATTGAAAATGTCTAGATAGTTTTATTATTATTATTTTTTTCTTTTCTTTTAACATGATCCACCATTCCAAACAGAAAAATCTATGCGAAAGTTTGAAAATATAACCCATTGGATTGCATATTGAAAATGTCACGATAGTTTTATTAGGCTTTTTTTTTTTTTTTTCTTTAACATGATCCACCATTTCAAAGAGGTACTATTAATGTTGTTTACTCATAAAACACACAATATAATATATTTTT
Source organism: Quercus robur (assembly GCF_932294415.1). Classification (NCBI taxonomy): domain Eukaryota; kingdom Viridiplantae; phylum Streptophyta; class Magnoliopsida; order Fagales; family Fagaceae; genus Quercus; species Quercus robur. Next base: position 28,323,890 of record NC_065539.1, on the reverse strand, counting down.
TTGGTCTTTGGCCATCTAATATTGTTAATGTGTTAGGAAAACTACAACAAAAATGGAATATTCTATCATTAGAGCATTCACGTCAAGTTATGGAAAAATTCATATTCATTTTAACATAAAAACCTACTTTTTTTTATTATTATTTTTATTTTACAAAATCACTTTTCAAAAATACTTGCATCAAATTATCTATTCTAAACTCTATTTTATTAAAATATTAATTTTTTCTTGATTTTTAAAAATTGTTTCCCTCTTCACACCCAATAACCACCATCTACTCTCTTCCTTTGTTCTCGAAATAAGTAAAAAAAGAATAAAAAATTAAATGCAAAATGAATAGTGTTAGTATAAATTTACTTAATTACTGTAACTATGGATGAATTTATGCAATTATACATAAACTGATGTGGGAAGTTCTGGGGGTTGGTTGGATAAAATGTGGGGCTTATTCTATATTACATAGACCGATGTAAATGCTTTTATATGATGAAATTAACATGAAATGAGTAGTATCCCACTTAAATATGCTGTTGAAGAAAAAAATTGTCTATGTAAAGATATTAAAGGAAAATGCTTGGTAGAAGGGCTACATCATACTCTAAACAATCTCAATCTTCAACAAGAGACTAATTAAATTGAACTATTGAATTGAATTTGTAAGACCTACAAACTTTGGGCCATAATAAAGCCTACCTAAAACCCTAGCTTAGCTCCAACTCGCCAAGCCAAATAAGCTTCTCTTAACCAGCCAGTGAACAACAATTTGAATGAGTAGATAAAAACGTTCAAAAGATCAAATTGTATTTTATAATTCTCAATGGTGGTAGGCAAAGAAGGCTCAACTTCTAACAAAACTGTGTAAGCCTCTTCTCCACTGCCAATTCTAATGTTTCTAAGAACACCTACATTGGTTGAAAGGTAAGGGTAAGAACAAGTAGAATGGAGAGAGGCACTAAGATTGATGAGATCATGTACTCCAAAGATGCTTTAGAATTGTCAGGGAACGGCGGGGTCAATCCCGGAGTTAGTCCACCAGAACCACCGTTGGCAGGTGTTGTAGTCGTCGTCGTTGGAGTAGTTGGGTTATTTGAAGTTTGTGTTGTTGGTGTAATAGTCCCTCCGGCCGTGCTGCAAGTTTGAATAATTCTAGTAATTAGTGACAATTATTGATTGGATTAGAGGTAAATTTTTCCCTAACCTGGATTAAACAGCTTCAATGGTAAAATTTTCTTGCAAAATCTAGTGTAATATGATATTCCTTTTTAATCATATGTAAACAACAGTGATAATTTGGAGACAAATAATAAAGTAATAATTAAAATTGATTACTATATACAATTCAGATCTTCAGATCTCATCCCCCTTCCCCCATATATGTGTGTGTGCACTTCTTAAAAAAGAAAAAAGAAAAAAAAGATCTTCATAAAAATATATATACAATTCAGATCAAGTTTAACTTGTTATTATCAATTCAATTAAATTTAAGTTTGACAATGGGAGACACAACTCTTAACAGTTTCGTTATTGCGTCTCTCTCCTTTTTCAACACAAGAAATGGCACATAGATGGCTTGCCCATTGAAGTGAAAGATATGTATAGCATTGGCTACTAGATTTTAGGAGCAGATGAAATATTCTCATTTAAAAAAAAAAAAAAAAAAAAGTAGATCCTTTGGAGTGACACTGATCACCACTAAACAGCATCTTCAAAGTTACCTATTTTTGTATGCCACAGGTTCTCTCTCTCATTCTCATCATTAAAATGGAATTATTTTTCCCTCTCATTTTCTTATTACAAAGATCAACAATAATTATTTTTTAATCTACAATGCAATTATGTCATGAAAACGAAGTGATTGTGTGACTGAATGAAAGCATTAATTATGTACTAATTAAACTAACTTAATAATTATATATATATTTAAAAACTCTTTTCCTGTAGATTAGTTCAAGTAAATGCCACTTGGGGCATTTATAATCTGAAAGGTGCACGAAGAATTGTTAGTTGGGCCACTTTAATAAGGGGCATCTGGACTTTTTGAGAGTATCTATTCTCACCAACCTGAAAGCCATCTTAGGACTTTAACAGATCATATAGCCACCAGTCTCAATGACACACTTGGTAGGTACCACACTTATACCTCTCATTGCTGCTCTGGTAACACAAAAATGAACAAAGATGTTTGGGTCCAATATTGGTGAATAAAGAATGTGTCATTGAGTTGAGTGGATGAACATGACGACACTATACTATAGCAATGCATTGCTAATTAGTAATTAGAACTCCTATAAATATAAAATAAAATGGAACTGTTTTAAAAAAAAATAAAAAATAAAATGGAACTATATTATATTGTTTCATATATATATATATGGGTTATGCTAACGAGTGCCCTTAGGGCACTTGTTAAGAATCCAGTTAAAGAAAGTTTTGATATCACTTTTATGGGAAATGAAAAAAACTGTCAAAACATTAATTGTTTTTTTTTTTTTTTCCCATAAAAACTTTCTTTAACTGGATTCTTAACCAGTACCCTAAGGGCACTCGTTAGTATTTATATATATATATATATATATATATCGAACTTCTAAACCAACTACTACATCTGAGAGCCTGATATTGATTGAAAACTACGAGCTACCTCATCATGTCTAAAGTAAAACGGAATTCACCCAAAATCAAATCAAATCATGATGGTTTGGTCAAAAGATTTGGTAGCAACTAAACTAGCAACAGATTGTGTATTTTAAAATTGTGATTGGGGAAAAAGCCCATTTATCTTTGTCCCCCAGTAAAGTAAAGTAGTATAAAGGCACTTTCGGAGTATAGTGAAATTGTACCTTTTTTTCTCACATTTATAGTACTCTATCATAAATTTAATCAGTGAACCTCATCATAAATGTAAGAGGAGAAAGTATTATTCACTGTATTTCAGAAACATTTAATAGTTATGCGACTTGTACAATGCACACACACCAACCAAACCTTGTCTCCATAACAATTTTTTATTTTTTTTATTTTTTAATTTATATATTTCCTAGGTGGAAAACACAGAGGTAATGTAAAGTAATGTAAGCATCTTTTATAAAACCTATAAAAGCGGTATACAAATAGAACTACATAAAGTCTTGGATTGAGATTTATATAATATTATACGTATTTTTACACACTTTTTATCCACACATATTTTCAAAAAATACAAACAACATTACCAAATGATCCCTAACTTCTTTAAACTAGTGAGATTCCATAAAGTATTTGTTGTTAAATTTGATTTCATCACACATGTGTTATTGTCAGAGAGAATAATAATGTTGATATCTGAACACATTTCAAGCATGTCAAGGCTCCATGTACCATACTACTTTTTTTTGCTAACAATATTTTTAAACCCTAAGATCTATGGTCTACTACTACTACTATAACTATATTCTAATGGGAAATTATTGTGTACTCCTGGAGTACCATAAATGCGTACTCCCTCTTCTCACATGAATGGTGGGTCCTACTAATTAAATTCATGGTAGGACCCATCATTCATGTGAGAGGAGGGAGTACACATTTATAGTACTCCGGAAGTACCTAATAATTTTCCTATCCTAATAAGGGCTCTTATTTCCACACCTTTATTTGTTTCTATCAAACCTCTGAGGTGTGGAAATAACATTCCTCTTTATGTTTTACAGATAATTGATTTTATATCCCACTACGATTTTTTTTTCTTTCTTTTCATATTTCACTGGGTTTATAGGAATAGGAAATAATACAAGGGGATGGGCTACACAAATTCCTTTTTAGGTCCGCTGCCTACAATAATACAAGTATACTACCCAAAAACACTCTTTATATGGAACTTTCTTTTGGATAAAAAAAATCATGATTACTCAAGAGATATTTGTATTCCGTTTGTGAGAATTTATTTTTATTAGCTTATTAAACTAAAAAAAATAAAATAAATTGAACAAAAATAAAATTCAATCCAAAGAGAGAGAGAGAGAGAGAGAGAGAGAGAGAGAGAGAGAGAGAGAAATTTAAGCTTTTAAAATTAAAAATATGCTTAATAAACTAAATAATAAAAATAAAATACTAGAATCCTAGCATTGGCATCACATTAGCTAAAATTTTCTCTCTATTTTAGAATAGAACATACTTTTTCATTTTAGCTAACAATTTTTCCTTTTCACTCACATCAAATTCTCTTTTCTAAAGTCTATTTCATTTAAATATTATATTTTTAATTTATTTATTATTAATTCTTTGTCTCACTTTTTGTATTTTATTTTATATTCCACCAATTATGATATGTTATGTGTTTAATTTTTTTTTTCAATTTAAATTTTTATCATTTTATTAAAAATAATTAAATAAATACATAACAATTTATGATCGATGAAATTAAAAAAAAAAAAGGCAAAAAGGAAGACAATAATATGTATTCATGAAAAAACTATGGGAGTAGACTAGCTAGTATACAATAAAAAGGGCCTGTGACATTGTGTACTTAGGTCACATCCCCTGACAGAATTCGTTAAAAACTAGGCTTTGCTCAATTCAATTGAAGGTTGTTTCAAGTTTCATATTTGAAAATGTGGATGCATGATAATATAATGGGTCCAGCTAATGTATGCCCTTAGGGTATATATTTACTATCCATAATATGAAACTTTTAAAGAAAAATTGAAATATTTACTAAAAAAAAAGAAAAAAAGAAAAAACTGTCAAATTAGTTTATTGCATCATTAATATCACAGGACACTTGAGTATCATTGACATTGCTATTCCCTAAAAAAAAAAAAAAAAAAAAAAAATTAGATCACACACTTTTGGGTGCTATAGCTTTACACAACTCTGGTAGGAGGGTATGTGAATATTAAAGAAAAAGTAGTGAGGCAATATGAAAATAATCACAATTTGGCATGTAATGTAAAATAATACTAATAGCGTCCCAAAATGTCATGTTTAGAAAATTTAAATTAAAAAAAAAAAGAAGAAATATCAGATAAGGCATTGTCAAAAAAAAAAAAAAAAAATTAAATAAAATAAAATGATAAGATAGAAATTATATTTATTAATATTAGAAAGAGTAGTTGAATTTGGGATAGGAGGATGAACAATTTTGGGAGAGAGGGCCGGTGCGGTGAAAAAGGAAAAAGAGTGCAGTAAAAGTTGGAGTGTAATTGAATTGATTGAAGATGGAGGGCGTTGTTGGAAATGGAAAGGCATCAACTCTAACTATATATATATATATATATATATATATATATATAGTTTAAAACTACTGGCGATCAGTATTATCATAATTACAAATAATATCGAAACAAGTAATTTATAGGTATTCTCGGAGCACAGAAAATAGTGTTTCATTCTCTCACATTCATGATAGGGTCTACTTATTAAATTCATAATAGGGTATACCATGAATATAAAAGAAAGGAACACAATTTATTCGTATTTCGAAAATACCTAAAAATTTTCCTTAACAAAGAAGATGGGAAGTACAAGACTTAAAAGTAAATTAAATTAAAAGAGAGTGCTGCTTTTTGAGTCATCTGCGTTACTTTTGATTTGAATTAATTAGACCCACCCACGCAGGCCGCTTCTCTCTTCTATTATATTCTATATATGTAAATAAATGTATGCTAAACTATTTGTAAAGCGAAATTAAAGGAAGTATGTTAATTTTTATTTAGGGAAAGTGTATCTCTCAATAATCAATCCTTCTTATATTTGTTAGGGAAAGTGTATCCCTCAACCATTTTACGTGAAGCCGAAGAAACGATTTGCACCAAATAAAATCTCAATATATTATTATTATTAAAAGTTTAAAACCCCCAACATAAGGGAAAAAAGTAACATACCTACTAATTAATGTTGTGCTACAAAATGTTCTGTCCCCCCCCCACCCCCCCCCCCCCCCCCGCCTCCCCAAAAAAAAAAAAAAAAAAAAAAAAATCTATTATGCCTGTATGTAAAGAACAATAGTTTCTTATTACCAATAAATCAAGGGAAAAAAAAAGGCACATACCTTACTGAAGATGGGTACACACAAGATCCATAACCTACATCAACAACACATAAAAATTAAAAAAAGAAAAAGACAACACACATTATAAATATAAAACATCCAACTTGAAAGAGAGAGAGAGAAAGGACAAAGGACATGCATATATTATACTTACTGGGATCGGTTTGAGCAATGGTGGCAGTGGCAGAAAAGTCACAAGAACCAGGAGCCATGGCCTTTCGTTGGAAGTAGCTGTTGAAAGCATAAGAGGCGTGTGCTTGGATGGTGTTAGGAAGGAAACAAAGGCCGTTAGACTGAAGAGGAGTGCAATCAGCACCAGACCCACATGCATAGTCTAAGGCTGTTTGCAATGCCTGGTTGCTTGCATCACTCCTTGCCACGCACCACGATGCTCCTTCCACCACCACCACCACCACCATGCTTATTATTGTGCTCATTAACAACAACAACAACACTTGATTTTGAGGTTGTGCTGCCATGGCCACAAACACTATATATGTCTAGTTATAGGGTAGAGTGAGAGAGTCAGTATGTTATTGTTGTGTTGTGAGAGAGAGAGAGAGAAAGAGAGAGAAATGGCTTACTGGGTAAAGGAAGAGAGAGAGACAGAAAAGAAAGAGAATCAGAGAGAGATAGTCTTTTTCTTTTCTTTTTTTGCTTTTTTGTTGCTTTTGCTGTAGAAATGGTGAAATACCATTTGCCTCCTTCCTCGAGGTTCTGCCGTTTCTGGTTTTCAGATTTATTTATTATTATATCCACCGCCCTCTACTTGCTTTCCTTCAGAATGATATCTCTTTACGATATTGCCCTTTTGGTGGTAATTTTTTTTTTTTTTTGCATGGACATCAGACTTCTAACTTCTAACCTAGACTATTAAAAATAAATAAAAAAAATAAAATCTAACCAAGAGGTTAGGAATAAAAAGTATCAACTCAAAAAAAAGAAAAAGAAAAACGAATAAGTATCAACTAAATATGCGTTAAATTTTACAATTAATTATAAAGAATAAAATTATTTTCCTTTTCATGGAAGAAAAAAAAAATAGTAATCAAACATATAATCCTTAGGGTGTAAGGGGATATTGTCTAACACAACAAAATTTGGCCCCAAATATTTTTGGAGCTATCTTTTCTAATTCATTACAAGATGATTTATAAGACTATATATATATATATATATATATATATATATATATATATATATATAATTTAAACAAGTCACATAATTCAGACTCTTTTGGATATACATTACTATCAGTTTCTTTAAGACCTTCTCCTTTCTCGCTCAAAAAAAAAAAAAAAAAAAGCTTCTCCTCTCTCTCCATGTGTGTGTCAAAAATACTTAGTATTCTATAAAAAAAAAAAAAAAAGTCACATAACTCATTGGCAAAATCATGTGATTAAAAATACACATAAATGGTCTTTTTAATTGCCACGTAGTGGGTTTGAAAAAAATTGTTTAAAACATGTTTGGAGTCAAACTTTTCCTTTGTCTAACCTATCTATGATTAAAAATTTTGGCTAAATTATTGTATTCATTCCTGCATATTTTTTTTTTGTACTTAAATTTAAAATTTTTTTGTCTAAAAATATTTGAAAACATTACACTTTTTGTCTTTACAACATTAATATGATAATTTTTTTCATCCGTGAACTATAGAAAAAAAAAAAAAAAATCTTTATCAGCTCTAAATTTTAAAAAGATCTTCGTATATGTTACCAATAATTTTATGCCACTTGTTCATATGTGTGTTCTTCTTCTTCTTCTTTTTTATTTTTATTTTTATTTAATGTAGGACAAAAAGTGTAAAGGTTTTTTAAACTTTAGGGTTGAAAAAATAATTTTTAAAATTTTTAGGGACAAAAAATAAACTTCATGAAAATTTTAGAGACAAGAAAATATATTTTTATAAAAGTTACAAATAGAATGACAAGAAATGGGGAAAAAAAAGAAAAAGACACAGAGATGAGTATTCATTATCCATTTGGGAACAACTTATTTAGCCGAAACTGAAATTTTTTTGCTGAAAGTACTGTAAATAAGGATACAAGTTAGTTGAAATAGTACAGTGAAGTCCATGAATAATACCTAAAAGTGCAATGAGACCTATGAATAGTAGCAAAAAAAGCTGAATAGTAAAATAAGCTGGCAAAAATAATCAATTAATGCCAAACGCACTCTTAGGCTTCATAATCCAAAATGATATTTGCAAATGCTGCAACTTTTACCTTAAACTATTCTAAGTGGTAAATTGTGACTAACTGTATATCACTTTCATATAGATCTATTATTTTTTCTTCACTACTTATTGTCTATTACATGGACAATTGAAGCAAAAATTGTATTTTTTATGTGGTCATAGGATTTTTATTTGCGAATTAAAAGGCCATGGGCAATGGCACGAGTAGTGGAATTCTCACCCCCCTTTTTTTTTTTTTTTTTTTTTAAGTCATAATGGAACTATTACTTACCAATAGTAGGTGCCCATTAAATTAAAATTGCATCACAATTGTAGTGTATCACAATCGTAGTGTTGCATTAGAGTGAAATTACAACAATCATAACTAATTGCGTGTCACATATTCAAACTCTATTGTTAGGACATAAAGTTTGGTATAATAATTTAGAACAAAGAAACTTTATGTATTTTCAGTTCTTAGTTCTAAGAGTACTCATATCAATTAATGTATAATGGCATAAAGGATAAATTTTGCTCATTAAACTCCAAAAGTCATCCACCTTAGTGCATATAAATTTGTGTAAATTTGAATTGTTGCAATAGTAATCATGTAAATATACATAATTATTGATGAAGCCCAAAATGGTCGTTAGCTGTTGACCTCGTCAGAGTTTATGATGAGGTAAAAGTTCTCTGCAAAGATGAGAGAGAAAGACACTGGAGTGGTGTTAGCCAACGATTCTTCAATGATTAAGTCAGTAGAGTTCTTAATATCTCTCAGAGAATAAGAGTGTAATTCTGTGTGTTTAGAATTGTGTATCTTGTTTATGGTGTTTGGTGGCTTATTTATAGCCTTGATATAGCCGTTGAGAACCTTATTATTAGTGTAACCATCGTTGGCCTCTTAATGGCTCTTTTGGTTGTTTGAGTAACGTCTGCCTAAGCTTAAATGAAGGTTTGAATAGCTCATGATTGGCCTTTCTGGCCGTTGGAGCTCGTTGGTTACAAAACTATAAATGTTGCGCCATTAATGTCATATGGTCGTCTTCTCATACGACAACCTTGTGGATTGTATGCTTGTCATCTTATATGGATGAGCCTATGGATTGAAGGTCTGTGAGCTATATGACGAGCTCGTAATTTTAGTACTCATTAGTTGTCCCTTTATTCCCTCGTTGTATTTTTGGACGACGGTAGGAATAATGACGGTTTGCATTCTGTATGACAAGGATTCTTTGATGCCATTCACATTGCATTAAATGCATGTCATGTCATATGTCCGGTTGTGGCTACGTGTTGTTTACTCATTGGTTGGATTTGCGAATATGGGGTTCATCTTTTATGTATTTTCTTTTATCTTCTTCAAGCTTCTGAGTTTGCTTCTCTCATCTGCATTTCTCTGGTGAGTTTTCTCTCTTACACACTCTTGATTCATGGTTGATCATATTGCTGTTAGTCTAGGATCTCCTTCGGTCTCATTTTTCTTTGCTAGGCTAGGCGTCTTTCTTGAGTACTCTAGTGGTCGCCGTCCCCATGTGGGTTTATTTGTGTCTTGAGAGTGCGCCCTTAGGCTAGTTTTACTTGAGCTTTATCCCCTAATTCATCATTCTCTGATCCGATACCACCGGGCGAAGGAGATGGTCGAGGAGAGGTTGAGTGAACTGGGCATGGGGTTGTCATCTAGCAATGACCATGTGGGTATATAGGAGGATGTAACGATGTCCAAACCATCTACTTCTTCTTCGTCTAAGCCTTTCCAGGCTCTGATCAAGGAATGTGTCTTGGAGTGGAAACACCTAAAAAATCTTAGAAAGCATTTCCAATTCTCTGTTGAGACGAAGGTATATCTCCATCATCCAGGTGAAAGGGCTTGCACCTTTTCCCATAGCCATGTGTGTTTCTATGAGGTCGATTTTCTTTGTGCTCTTTGTTTTCCCATCCACCCGTTTATTCACGAGCTACTAAACCATTTCAAGATTGCCTTTAGTCAGCTCAACCCAAACGTGTGGTGGATGGTCATGAGCGTTATGTCGATTTGGATGTCTGTCCTTAAGGGGAGCATGGTTAGTCTGAATGATTTTCTATACCTTTATTATTTAAAGCCTTCGACTCATTATGGGTATTTTGAATTTTATCCTTGGGATAGGAGTTCTAAGGTCGTTTGTGGTCTCCCCTCTTCCTTTCGTGACTGGAAATCTAAGTACTTTTTTGTCTTTGGGAAGGGATGGGAAATTGCTTCTGACGAGGTTTGGGGTGAGCTGCCTCCATTGCCGCGTACATGGGAGGTTCCCACACTTGGTGTGTCTTCCCTTCTTTTGATTTTCTTCATCATTTGAATATTTGCTTGTCCTAACTCTCTTCATTTTACAGCAAAAGCTTGTCCTAATTTGAAGAGCGATATCAAGAAAGGGTCCAAGTTGCTTTGGACTTTTCTTTGGCATTAAGGATATCGACAAGTTTGTGGATCCTCAGTCATTATACAATCACTACCTAGGACCTGAACCCTCAGACTATGCCTAGAGGTTGCTTCTTAGGGTGGAGAGAAGTGAGTTTTTGGCTATATAATCTTACCTCGTCATTCTTTTTTCCTTTGTCATTTCCTTATGGACGATTTATTCTGTCTTGTAGGCATGGCCATTCATTTTAGGCAGGACAGGTATGCTCGTGCTAAGGAGAAGAAGAAACAACCTTTGTCGGAGATTTCCATGCCACCTGCCAAGGGGTAGAAGACTGGGAGTAGCGTTGGGATCATCCTCTCCACCCCCGTCCATACTTCTTCAGTCCCTTCTCCGATTATGTCGATTGAAGAGTTGCCTTCTCCACCTCGGACTCGTAAAGGAAAGGAGAAGGAGGGTGAGAATGTGTGGATAGATCCGGCTACCGCACTTGGATGAGCTCATAACATCATTTCTGATGATGAGCTTAAGGCTTTGTCTTTCGTTCCTTCTCACGAGCTTGTTAGTCGTCATGTCCACAAGCTTGTGCAGGTGAGTTCTTCTTAAATAATTTTATACGTACGTATCTGTTTGTTTTTACTTATATTTGTTTTCCTCAGGTCCTTGGGGAGTCATTATGCCTGACGACTGACTATCTTGTGACGAAGGAGAAGGTCGCAATGGCCAACTCTAGGGCAGAAGCAGCTAAGGTCAAGGGTTCAAGGTTGAGGAAGGACTTGGTCAAAGCTATGGACCAGGTGAGTGAGGCCAAAGCCAAGCTGAAAGACATTTCTGACCAGTTGAGGACAGAGAGGATGCTCGTCATCAAAAAGGACAAGGAGATTTAGTTAGTAAAGGAGAAGGTCTCTGACGAGCGTGAGAAAACTGTGGCTGATTTCCTTGCGTTTGATGCTTTTTCGACCATCAATTTTGATGAATTTTTCAAAAGCTTCGAGCTACCACGACGGTGGACGATGAAGCATCACTCCAAGGCTGATGATTATTCTGATCTCGATTATGAAGCTATTCGTAAAGAGATGATGGCTGATGAAGACGCCGAAGGAGCCAAGGCTACCGGGAAACTGGAAAGAGAAGATGAGGGAGAAGGCCTTGAAGATGCCTAAGCTACTCCTTTGGACGAACCCCCTGTTGACCCTCCTGTTGATCAAGCTGCTAACCTTGATGCCGTAGACCCCACTGTTTGAATTTTAATTTTTGCTTTATTTTTTGTTTGCCCTTGTTTTAGGGTTGGTTCTCGTCTATGTTTTGACGAGTTTAGTTCAACACAATTTCTCTTATTTCTATTTATTGTGAAAAATTTGGAGCTTTGTATGCTCGTAATCTAGGAAATACTTTTGATTTACTAATATTGTTTCTTGCATGCTTTATTGATGACTTCTTTGAGAATCTCGTTGTAGTTACTATACTCGTCAGTTTTAATACTTGCAAGTTTGGTTATGTGTCTTAGTTTTTGCAGGGTTAAATCGTCAATATGATTTTGCTCCTTGGTTTTAAACCTTGTGAGCTTTGATCATATGATATTTGCTCTTGTGATGAGACTTTGGCCGTCAGCCTGAGTTAATATGTTGTTTTTCAACTTTATGAATTTTTATCAAAATGACTTATTCCTGACGTTAGGATTTTAATCGACACTATGATTATAGTCACTTGTTCTTAACCTTATGAAATTAACTGAACATTAGTTACTCTTGCTTTATGACGATCGTACTTGTTAACCTTGTGAATTTAGTCATATGACTTATTCTTGTTCTAAGAATTTGATCATTATAATGATTGTGTTTGTGGTTTTTCAACCTTATAAATTTAGTCACATGACTTGTTCTTATTATAAGAACTTGGTTGTCTTTAATGATCGTACTCATTGGTTTTTGACCCTATGTATTTAATCATACGACTTGCTATTGCTTTAAGAGCACGATCGCCATAATGACTGTACTCGTTGGTTTTTAACCTTGTGAATTTAATCATATGACTTACTCTTGTTTTAAGAATTTGATTGTCATAATGGTACTCTTCTATTTTTAAACTTGTTAATTCAATCATATGTGTCAGTGCAGCGGCTTCCTCCTTAGGAAAAAGGGGAGTATGTCTCAGCCGAGTGGACTAAGGCGGAGAAAAGATTGGAGTTGCCACCTAGATTAGGTCTAGAAACCATTTAATAGCGCCCTTACATGAAAGGACTAAGTCTTATTACCAGAGTATGGGTTCGGAGTTTAGGTATGATTTTGGAAAGTGTTAGGCACCCAAAACTGTTTGACTCGTGGGTCGGATTCCAGTCATTGTGTCTTACATCTTAATCCTATTAAAGGCATATTCAACATTGCATACAACATGGCATCAATCATCCCAAACCCCTAACATGCATCTATCATGGAATCATATCATCATCAACCTTAGCATACATCTATCATGGCATCATATCATAATAAACCCTAGCATGTTCCGATCTCATTACATCCAAGGTATCAAAAAAATCATGCAGAACCAAACATGGTAGCAATCAAACATATTATCCTATTCAAATCATGGCATTTGGCCTTGCATATCATATCCATCAAAAGAAGTCAAAGCTCCTATAACAAAAAAATACATGTCCATGTGAATGCATGACTTACCTTACTACATCACAACACCTATGCATCAATGAATAGACATATCATATGCATGTTCATAGTAAAACAAAGAAAACATAAGAGAAAACCCTAATCTAATCATGTCAAGGACAAACAAACAAAAAAAGAGAGAAACAGAGACTCAAAAACATTTTTTAAAAAAATGTCAAAACAGAGGCATATTATGTAAAAGAAACAGAAGCAGAAAAACTCGGTTTAGGATTTCTGGGCTAAAGTATGTGTGCACATACATAAGCCTGCATACGCGGGCTAGTTGTATGCATACGCATACTTTGAGCTTGCATGCGCATACAGAATTATGCGTGTGCAGACATGCCCCAAGAGCCCTAACCCAGAAACTTAAATCAGAAAACAAAAAACAAAGCAGAAACAAAAATTAAAGAAACTAACAACCTAACATGCTTTAAAACATAGAAACTACTAAACCTTAGGCTAAAAAAACATATTAAGATATAAACAAAGCAAGAAAATAGATTAAAACAAAATTAAAATGAAGAGAAGAAAAGAAAAGCTTAGAACTTAATACCTAAAAAAGAAGAAGCTCCTAGGCTTGATTTTGACCGTTTCCCTTAATTAAATATATTCACAATCAAACAAGGAAGTGATTAGTAATCTTAAAACTCAAAGATCAAGGCTAGAAAAGGCCCCAATTAGAAAATATTGACTTGAGGATGTTTTGTGTCCCAATTAGAAAATATTGACTTGAGGATATTTTGTGAAAAACTCCCTCTTTGATTCACTATTTCTAGTGAATCTTGTGTTTTCCCATAGGATTTTCTCTATCTTTTTGAAATATACCATGTAAGGCTTTATATATTTGAAAAAAAGGGGTTTGGAATGGCTCCTAGACAATGTGGAAATCATTCCAAGCCTTAGCTTTAATGCAGAAAACTTGCCTTTCATAGCTCTCTAGAACCCTAGCTGCGTACGTAGGTCCGCGCCTACGTATGTATGCATCAGACCTGCATACACATACGTGTGTATGCGTACGAAGGCCGAGGGTTTCCTTGGCCTTTATTTTCAAAAAATAGATTTATTTGCTTATAAAAAGTTGTATTTTCCATTTTAACATTGCTCAAGTTAATTTAGAATCTGATTTGGCCCTAAACCAACCTTTGGCCTTAGAATGTCAGCATCATTAAGGAACAGGGGCCTGAGTCGTAAGGAGTACAAAATGCGGTGTTTACAAATGCCCCTATTTTGATTCCTAAGCTTCACTAACAAAATTAAAAGAATAAGAGACAAAACATTTTGTTTCAATGTATAGCTTGGGCTCAATCCACACACATGGCACACAACACGCATACATGGGGCAGGGTGCAACTTCACAGAATCACGTGGGATTCGTATGTCCAAATTCCCACCTTTATTGCTAGGGAAATGAGCAATGAAAGGTTCACTATCCCAGAACCTATTTTGCCAATTGTAAGTAAAAGGCGAGTGATGCACTATCCTAGAGTCACTTAAAAAGAAAAACAAACAAGGCCAATGGCCGCAACCATCAACCAAACAAACAAGGTGCTCTTACGAGTTTAAATGGATACATATCTGTGGTGTCCATCTGGGGCTCTTGCCTCAAACTTCTCTGAGTGGCTTGCACCTCTAGGTAATACTTGTCTTCTCCATCTCTATCTCTACCTATTCTAGTAAGGTTCTTGCCTTGGGGTGACCTTGGTTTCCGTCTCTATCTCTACCTCTTCTACTATGCCTGCATGTTCAATTCCCTTAGGATATATGCACGAGTTCTGTATTATGTTAGGTTTGTGCCTGCATGTTCAATTCCCAGAGGATATGAGCATAAATTCTATATTCTGACTTGCTTAACTGGTAGGTGGCTTGTGCCTGCATATTCAATTCTTGTAGGATATGTGCACAACTGGCCTTGGTGTTCTGACTCACGAGGAAGTCCTGGGTGAAAGATCCACTGGGGATGATGAAAGACTCATTGGGGGGTATAATCTGCTTAGAAGTGTGTTGGTGACTCACGAGGGAGTCTTCTTGGTATGTAGTTCACTAGGGAAGATAACTTATTGAGAAGTTTGGTGGTGATTTTGAACCACAAGGAAGTCTTTGATAGTGTGTGGTCTATTGGGGAAAATTTTTCTTCTTCTTTATGGCTCACTGGGGAACTTGTGTTGATTTTACCCATGAGGGGGTTTTATCAACTCCATGGGGAAGTTTTCTTCATAACTCACGAGGCGGTTGCCTTTGTGCCTTGGACTCGCGGGGAAATCCTTCCATGATACTGTACTTTACTGGAGATTTGGTTGATGATCTAAACTCACGGGGGAGTTTCCTTGGCTACTTCTGATCCACTGTGGGATGTTTTTGATACTTTCAATCCACTGGGGATGCTTTGAGGGTCTTTATGTCTGAGGGTATTTCATCCATTTTTGATGCATTCTTGAATTTTCTTTTGCATTTATTACCTTTCGGGAACCCACTAGGGATATTTGAAAATTTTATTTTATTTTATTTTTACTAAACTACTCGTAGTTTAGTGGGGGCCCAAACTACATGTTGTTAGGATTAGTGCTCTAAAATCCTATTGTATGACGCTATGTATGTTATTATGTATTACATTATGTATGACTTAATGTTGTGATTAATAAAGTTGCTTTATTATTATCTAAAATGATGGTAATATGAATATATGGACATTATCATATAGTCTATGAGATGCATAATATGTGATTTATGTGAAAAGTTACAGAAAATAAAAATCACAGGTTCTTTGTAAACTCATAATTTTAGTTCGTAGTCGATGATGAAATTGGGCATTTCATCTGCGAAGACTATAACATATCAACTACGATGATTTGTCTTGATCATGGAAGTGGAGACTTCTAGTTGATGTGTTGGTATGTTTTAAGAGTTAAGATATATTGAACTGGACCGCTATGAGATTTATTATTCTCCTAATGACTGTCAAATGAATAATAAATCTCACAACTTCCTTTTACATGAACTCTTAATCCTGAGAGAATAATGGACCTGATCATGAAATGTAGGTTACTTTGATATATTAAGAGTGAGATCTAAAGTAACGGTCAAAACTTCAGTATGTTGGGCAGCCACATTTAGTGTTGATGGAACATATATTCTCAAGATGGAATTCATAGTATCTTAATAGAGATACAAAATATTCCCTTGAGATAAGTTTAATGAGTTTGTTATTCAGAATGTTAGGCCTAACTACTTTAGTAAATAGTTACTAAAGTATATATTTATGAAATTGGATTTCATAAATATATGATGAATAACTTAAAGGATTAAACCAGGTACTTAAGGATTAAGACGTAGTAATTTACAAAGTGGCAGTCTATATTCATGACTTTGTATTACTATGAATATTTTATGAAAGGGTTGCATGTACAATGAAGTCTTGGGATATAATTTATTAATAAGGCCTAGAGTGTAATTATATTTATATAGTGGTATTAAATATAATTAATGGTAACTTTAGACTTGTCAAGAGTTGACAGAAAAGCCCAAGATCCGTTAGAGCTAGTGTCTTATTTGTTCCCTTTTGGTTACACTCCAAGTCACATATTAAAGCCCAATTGGAAAGGCCCAAAAGGGCTAGCCCAATTAGATAATCAGTTGTAAGGAGAGAAATATACAGATTTTTGAAAGAACATGAAATGTTTTGTATGTGAGCGTTAGACACTCTCTCATTCTCCCTTGAACAAACTGATTGAGAGACCACACTTCTTGGGCACAAGTGGAATTGGAGTGAAGATTGAAAGTGTTCTCAAGAACTTCTGATCTTTGGTTTTGAAATTCACCATACCAAGGTACACTATCTTATTCTTGAATTTTGAAATTTATATAGTACATGTTATCAATTGCGAATGAAGTAGATCCATTAATTTTTCCACTGCATATGTTTTGTATGCGATACAAACATGTATTTTTCTATCACATGTAGTTTATCCATTAGATGCATTCCTGCCTCTTCATTTTTCTCCAACGGTTACTAACTGTTTTTTTTCCTTTCATTCTCTTCATCTCCCTCATCTCTTCACATTCCCTCTAACTTTCTTACTTCCATCTTTTCTCTACGAAACCCTGTCTCTCTCTCTCTCTCATTCTTCCTCACAATCTGATTCTTTCCTCTCATACTCTCTCATTTGAAATTCTCTCCCTTTCCCAAATTCTCTCATCCTCTCCAATGACACCCAAGTCCAAAACAAAGAAAACCTCCTATGTTCTTTCCAATGATGCATTCAATCTCACCCATTAGAACAGAGCGGTAAGGCTGACTAATTCTCCTCCACTAACCTGCAGGCCATAAGATCATCTCTTGGAGGGTGTAAGGGCTGGATTGGTAAGTTTTTCAAACTTTTCTCATTTTTAAGTTTTCCTTTGATCTTCTATTTTAATATGTTTTTGGACGTGTAAATGCTTAGGTTTCGCTACAGGATCGATTTAGATGAAAACCTGACACCTTAGGAGGAGTAGGAACATGTTTAGGATGAGTTTTGATTGAAACATGCTTGAAAATGTCGAGGAATGACTCTCTGTATGTGTTTATGTGTACAAGGATTTGAGCTTGCGTACGCGGCTTGTGTTTATGCGTACGTAGCCAGGTTTCATGCATACGCAAGCATGTTCGTGTGTACATGTATTTGTTCTTGACTTCATACATACATAGGTTACAACTACGTATGCATACATAATGCCTGTGCATGCAGCCACGGGCCTGTGTGCGCATGTCACCAAACAGAAACCCTATTTTGAATATTTTGAATTCCTTTTTCATCTGTTCCTCACCTAATTGTGAATCTAACATTTTTCTTCATCATTTTTGCATCCAATCATAAGCCCAACATCATTTTTTTCATCTCGTTAAGAATCTAACGTCATTTTTCCTCTTTTCTTTGTAGATTTCGGCCCTATTTTCTAGTAGGGGGAGTACCAATTGAATGGGTGCATGGTACCAGATTCTCACTGAGGAGACCAAGGGTCACATTCATGTTACGGGCTTTGAGCCAATCATCCGCTTGCTACCCGAGAGATCTACTAGCTCCATTTTGGTGCAAACCTTGGCTGAGAGGTGGTGGGACACTACCCACACCTTCCATATTGCTGATAGGGAGATGACGGTAACTCCCCATGACTTCCATCACATGACCAGCCTCAGGTGTGATGGGGCGCTTATGAATTTGGAGGGTGAGTCGGGTACTCAGCTGGGCATAGACTTGCTTAGGAGGAAGTATACCACTGACACGATCCGCTATCTTGACATTGAGGTAGATTATATGCTTCTCCCATAGGTGATGGCTGATGACAATGCCAAGATGGCTAGGGCCTTTTTGCTGTACCTTCTAGGGGCCTATCTCTTTGCTAACGGAGGGCAAACGGTGTCTTTGAGGTGGTTAGCTCCTTTTCGTGACTTCAGGGGGCCTTGGGAGTGTGGACACAACAGGGAGTCACTACCTAGTTTTTGCAATGGTCTAGGAACCATATATGTAGCATCCTCTCGAGGAAGGACGATTGATCTTACTACCAGAGATATGAGTTCGAAGTTAAGGTACAGTCTTGGGAATGTGTTAGGCACCCAAAACCACCCAACCCTAAAATTGGCTTCCTGTTATTGTGTCTTATGTCTTAAACCTATTAAAAGCACACTCAATATTGTATTCTAACTCACGTAAACATACTAGCATACATATAAGCACACAACATGGCATCAATCATCCCAAATCATACATCTATCATGAAATCTCCTAACATTCATCTAGCATGGCATAACATATCATCCTAACATCCATCTAACATGACATCATATCATATTCAAAGTAGCAACACAGGAATAGAAAGATTCAAGCAAACATGTGATTCCATCTATACTTCAAGAAGAACTCAACCAAACAAACATGTTTATCTCTATCGTCAGCAAAATCATATTTAAAGACGCATGGGAATGTGAATGCATGACTTACCTTACTTACCTTGCAGTAACTCAACACCTATGGCATTCATGCATGGACATATGAATACGTGTTCATGGCATTGAAACAAGGAAAACATAAGATTAACCCTAATTCTAACATGTGAAAGGCAAACAAACACTCAAAAATGTGAAAAAGAAGCTCTAGAGCATGAATATATATATAAAAAGGGACTAAAATAGAAGCATATTAAGCAGGGAAACAAGAAATAGAATTAGGAAAATTAGGGTTAGGGTTTCCAGGCAGGATCATGCACATGCATGAATAAGCCTGCGTGCATATAATCAAGCCTACGCACGTAGCCAAGATTAAATGCATGTGGGTTTTAGTTCAGAAGCCCTAGCAAGATAGAAAATAGAGTAAAACTTTAAAACAAGAATTCTAACAACCTAACATGCTTTTAAAACAAAAAAAATATGCAAATCTAAGCTATATAAACATATTAAAACATAATATAACAAAAACTAAAGCAAACAGAAAGATTAAAGTACAAAAAAGAAAAGAAAAGATTAAGAAAGTTTAGACTTAATTCCTCAAACAAAAAGCTCTTCAAACTTGATTTTTGACCGTTCCCTTCAGTTAAATCTATTCACAATTAAAAACAATAGTGATTATTAATCTTAAACTCGAAGATCAAGGACAGAAAAGGCCCTATTCAAATGAAAATTGACTTAAGGATGTTTTGTAAAAAACTCCATTTTTGATTCACTATTTCTAGTGAACCTTAGTGTTTTCTCGTGGGATTTCTGTGTGTTTTTGAAAAGGTTCCATGTATGGCTATTTATATTGAGAAAATATGGGTTTAGAACGACTCCCAAAAGATGTGGGATTCATTCCAAATCTCAGCATTAATGCAGAAAACTTCATTTTTTTATGTTTCTAGAACCCTTCATGCATGCGTAGGACCAGGCCTGCGTGCACATGCAGCATGGTTGCACGCGCAGGCTGATTCCTGCGTGCACATACTGAGGGTTTCATTGGTTTACTTTTCCAAAAATAGATTTATTTGCTTATTAAAAGTTATATTTTTATATTAACATTTCTGAAGTCAATTTAACATTTGATTAGGCCCTAAACTAACCTTGGGTCTTAGAATTTTAGCATCATTGGGGAATGGGGGCCCGAGTCATAAGGGGTATAAAATGTGGTGTCTATAAGGAGGCCAACTGGGGCCAAACGTGTCTGGCCTACTTGTACTCCTCCTTGGACACACTTAGCTGGGGGACTCTACACCAGCTAGTGGGGCATTGGAAGCTCCTTGAGGTTAGTCTTTCTTCCTTTTCTCTTTTGTTATTTCCTATTCTTGCAATCATATCTATCCACATGTCATTTAGGCTAAAACTATATATATTATGCTTTTGCAAGCTGTATCTATGTTTACATCTTGAAAATTATCATCTTGCAAACTACAACTATTTTTCTCACTAACTGTCATCTTGCAAATTGTAACTACTTTTCTTGCAAACCGTCATCTTGCAAACTGTCATCTTGTAAACTATCATCTTGCAAAATGTCGTCTTACTTTTTCCTTTTCGGTGTTGGGCCATGCAATACGGTCTCATTACTCGTGGTGCGGAGGTAGATCTAAATAGCTTTTCTTCGGTTAGGGCTAATTTTAATGGGCTATCTTTTGGTGAGGTGAGTTAGGAATTCAATGTGTCTTATTATTTCCCTAGCATGTTTCTTAGGAATTTTCTTCTAACCCTATGTGTTGTCATAGGTCATTTGGAGCCCATGGGCTGGCCTTCCCCCCGTTGCGGACTCGAACTTGGAGGCAGCAGCTTTTTTCACTTCCAGGATCACCCAGCCCTTTGAGGGTGCTGGCTTGAGGGTACTCTACCTAGTGGAGAGGGTACACTGCCAGTTGGTGGGTGAGGATGCCCCATAGATTCTGATGGAACCTCTAGTGTTTATGCTTGCCTCACTTTCCATGACGAACACTGAGTACCAATTGTGGAGGAATGGTATTCCCTATGTCGCATAGGTTACAGATGAGTAGGATTATGAGGAGTTCAATGATACTCACCTCATTTCCTCTCTCACCCCTGTGGTATGTGTTCTTCCTTTTCTCATTTATTTCCATTCTTTCCTTTACATTGCTTCACATGATGATGTTCAAATGGGATACTTATGTCAGGTTGTCCCTGCTGTTGGTGCTTTTATTGATCCTCCTCGTCTACCTTGGTCGGTCTATGCCTATGGTCCTAATGGTTTTGCTTGTGAGCATGTTTTTCTTGAGGGTACATAAGCGGTGAGTTCTCTTCCATCCCTTACCTTGTCATTCCTTTCCTCATATCTCTTAATCACTTATTCTAACATTGTATTTTTCTCAATTCAGCCCACTATACAGGAGCACGAGGAGCTCGTCTAGCTTGTCGGGAACCTCAAACTATAGGTGACTTAGTATTCTAGGCAAATGTATGGTCCTAGAGGGTTGGCCTACCTAGGTGATGATGATGATGATGATGATGATGGTGATGGTGATGGTGGTGTAGACACCACATTTTGTACCTGTTAATAACTTTTGGTCCCTGGGCCCAATGGTGAGCTTGAATATGTCAACCAAGGGTAATTAAAGAGTTTACAAAAGTTTGGAAGTAATCATAACTCAAAAGTGCTCAAATTGCTTTGAAATCGATATAGAAAAATGACCTTTGCTAACTATTTTGACCATAACTTTTTATCCACAAATAAGTTTTGAGTGCAATTTCTTTCATTGGAAAGTAGAAATCCTTGGCTTCAATTTGAATACAAATTTTTCCTAAATTGGGCTTATATTGAGTAAGTTATGACCATTTGAAGTTGAGCTAATTAGGTAGTCCAATTTTTTGGGTTTTAAAACTTCATTTTAAGGGCCCAAAACATCATGCTTTGATGTGGGCTGACCCATAGACCCTTGGAATGTCCAAAGACAATTAAAAGCCCTAAAAATCCTAATTTTAACTTATAAATACTCATCTTATGTCTCCAATCAAAACCCTAGCTAGAGAGAGTTATTTTTTAGCCTCCATCTTCTCTAAAACCCTAATTCTCTTTTCCAAAACTCACACACAGCCTCTTAGCACGTTTTTAACAAATTAAAAACCTCTCTTTAGTTAGTTCTAAGGTAGAAACTATTTTTCCAATTTGATTTTTCAGAGCCATTTTCAAAACTAATCTTGTTCTTGAGTTCTGATTATAAAAAAACTATTGTATTCTTTAATTCTCTTGTTCTCTCAACTTATTCTTTGTGTTGTAAGCACTGAGGGGTTGGTTAAATATCAACCCAGTTGTGTTCCATATGCAAGGTGAGTCTCTCTTAATTTGGATCTTTTATAACTTGTGTTCCTTTTTTTCTTAATTGATTTATTTGTTATATATGTTTTAATATGCTTGTTTAGTTTAGGTTTACGTAATTTTCATGTTTAAAAGCATGTTAGGTTGTTAGTTTCCTTAGTTTTTGTTTCTACTTTGTTTTTATGTTTCTGAGTTTTTGGGTTAAGGTTTCTAGGGGCATGTCTGTGCACACATAATTCTTTATGCGCATGTAGGCTTGAAGTATGCGTACGCATACAACTAGCCCGCGTACGTAGGCTTATGTATGTGCATGCATACTTTAGCCTAGAAACCCTAATCCGATTTTTTCTGCTTCTTTTTCTTTATTTCCTTGTTTCATATGCGTCTGTTTTGGTTGCTTTTTAGGTTTTTGAGTCTCTATTCCTTTGTTTAATTGTTTGTTTACCTTTAACATGCTAGATTAGGGTTTTCTTTTCTTTTCTTGCTTTAATACCATGAACATGCATTCACATGTCCATTCATTGATGCATAGGTGTTGAGATGCAGTAAGGTAAGTAAGGTAAGTCATGCATTCACATGAACAAGCATTGGATATATATTTAATTATGAGCATGAACATGCTTGGTTGGATGATGTGTTCTTGATGTCTAGAATGCAATCACATGTGTCTTTGATGTTGCCATGTCTATGTTTCTGCCCTTATGATATCTTGTTGTTTGTTGCCTTGCATTAGATGATATGATATGCATGATAGATGTATGCTAGGTTTGATATGAGTCGTTATGATAGATTTATGTTAGGGTTTTGGGATGATTGATGCCATGTTGATTGCTAGATGTATGCTAGTGTGTGTGTGAGTATAGATAACAATATTGAATAGGCCTTTAATGAGATTAAGTTGTAAGACACAATGACTGAAAGCTGACCCACAGGTTAGGTGGGGTTGGGTGCCTAACACCTTCCCATCCCCATACCTAAACTCCGAACCCATACGCTGGTAGTAGATTAGTCTTTCCATGTAAGGGCACTATATTTATGGTTCCTAGACCTAATCTAGATGGCGACTCCGCTGGGGATAGAGAGTTTGATTCTGATAGGGCCAAAAATGTATTGACCCCTTGCAAATTAATTAATTACCCAAATTAATTTATTAATTTCAATAACATGAAATAGCGAGGTAGCACAAACAAATCACCAATTATACTAAATGCAGCGGAAAATAAATTTGACACGGGTGATTTGTTTATGAATGGGGAAAACCAGTGAGGCAAAACTCCCATTGAGTGATTTTAAGGTCACCACTCCTAAGAATCCATTATTATCAATCACAAGCAGTTACAAATATAAGGAATCTTACCAAACTCTTTGGCCTATCCCAAAATACCAACCTCCAGTTGAACCCTTACCCCAATACCCAATTAGACTTGTATTGTAGCGGCAATCTTTCCATTCAATGCACAAGACATGTGTTGAGATTTAATGAATCTCGACAGATTGAGCTTTTGTCGAGGAGGCATCGAGACCTGTAGATTGCACTTTTCTTGAGCTGTTCTTGAGTAATCTTCATGTGATGTACATGCTTTATTAGGGGAAGAGTCTTCTAGTTCCATTACTGCTCACTAGGGGGTCCTTGGTGACTTTATGCCTAATTAGGGCAATCTTAAGATGTTTTTCTTTTTTAAATTTTTTCTTTTTTATTGTTCATGACTAAACTACACGTAGTTTAGCCATCAGGTGTGTTCCTGCCTCTTCATTTTCCCAACGGCTAACTATCGTTTTTTTTTCTTCTTCACTCTCTTCTTCTCCCTCATCTCTTCACATTCTTCATAACTCTTCAACTTCCCCTTTTTTCTCTACAAAAACTTCCCTCTTCTCTCGTTTCCTCACATTATCTGATTCTCCCATTCCATTCTCTCATTTTCTCTCTAGACTCTCTTCATCTCCTTCAATGGTACCCAAGGCCAAAAAGACTTCCTATGTCCTTTTCTCCGATGCATTTCTCCTCACCCACTAGAGTGGAGTAGTGAGATTGACGGAATCTCTTTCATTGACACACTGGCTAGAGAATCACATCCCTATGGCTGAATCTGTAAGTTTTTCAAACTTTTCTCATTTTCAAGTTTTTCTTTGATCTTCTGTTTTGATGTGTTTTTGGCCATGTAAATGCTTAGGTTTTTTTTTTTATGGGATGGGTTTAGATAAAAACCTGACACATTAGGAGGGGTAGGAATATATTTAGGATTGATTTTGGATCATATATGCTTGAAAATGTCGAAGGACACTTTCTGTCTATGCTTTTGCCTACGTAGGCTCGAGCTTGTGTACGTAGCTGGGACTTATGCGTACATAGGTCTGTTCTTGCGTACGCAGGTTTGTTCTTGAGGCTCTGCGCACGTGGGTTCTAGCTTGTGTACGCGGGGTCCTATTTGTGTACGTGGGCCTTGACCTGCGTACGTGAGACGCTTGGTAGAGGCCTTACTCTGCCCATTTTCACTTCTTTTTCAACTCCTTCACTTCTATATGCAATCCTAACACCCTTTTTGTCATTTTTGCACTTGAACATCACTGCATCCTTCTTTTTATCTTTATTCTTGGATCGAAAACATCATTTTTCATCATTTTCACTTGAATCAAGAATCTAATGTTATCTTCTTCTTTTGCAATCCTCATCCCTTATGTTGGTAGGGGAAGCACCAACAAGGTGGTGGAGTGGTACAACCTCCTTGTTCCTAAAACCAGGGCTTACATCTAGGAAGCAAGTTTCGAGCCTATCCTTAGCCTTCTACTGGAAAAGTCCGCAAGTGCTACTTTGGTGCAATGCCTCATCAAGAGGTGGTAGGATACTACTCATACCTTCCATATTGCTAAGCGGGAGATGACGGTGACTCCCTATGACTTCCACCGTATGACTGGCTTTAGCTTCGAAGGGGCCATCATTAATTTGGATGGCATGTTGGGCATCTAGCTAGGTCTTGACATGTTGGGGAGGAAGTACCCCACCAAGTCCATCCGTTACTTTGACTTGGTGTCGGATTACATGCTTCTCCCACAAAGGACTATGGAGGGGCGTGTCCGGGTGGCTAGGGCTTTTCTTCTACTTTTGTTGGGAGCTTATCACTTTACTAATGGTGGGAAAACGGTGTCCTTAAGGTGGTTGACCCTCTTTAAAGACTTTGTGGATGCACGGAGGGCCAACTGGGGGTATGCATGTCTTGCCTATCTTTACTTTAGCCTCGACACTTTTAGTCGAGTCACCTTGTAGCAACTTGTGGGGCCTTGGAAGCTCCTTGATGTTAGCTCTCTTTCCATTTCTTGTATTTTCATTTGTAGCTTGTAGTCTTGCAAACTGTATCATCTTGCAAACTGTCATCTTGTAAACTGTCATCTTGTAAACTGTACCATTTTGCAAACTGTACCATCTTGTATCTAACTTGTGGCTTGTGCTTCCTTTTGCAGTGGTGGATTATTAAGTATGGCCTCATAACTCTAAGCACCAATCAAAATTTGAGGGAATTCCCTCAAGTGAGGGCCTACCTTGTTGGGTTAGCTTCAGATGAGGTTAGTTTAAGAGTTCCAGTTTTCATGCTTCTTTATGCATTTCCCTTAGGATACTCTTCTTCTAACCTTGTATCATTATAGGTCAACTGGACTCCATGGGTCGGCCAGCTCCTTCCTGCTTCCCTGGATTTGGAAGCTACTGCCATCATTGCTTCGGATATTACCCAGCCCTTCAAAGGAGTGAGCTTGAGGGTAATCTACTTGGTGGAGAGGGTGCAGTGTCAATTGGTGGGTAGAGATGACCCACAAATTCTGATGGATCCTTCAGAGTTCATGCTTGCCCCATGCTTCATGATTGATGCTAAGTACAACTTGTGGAGGAGTGGCATTCCCTACGCCAAGTGGCTCCTTGATAGATTGGACTATGAGGAATTCAGCATCACCCGCCTCATGCCTTCCCTTACTATTCAGGTATATGCTCGATCTCTTCTTCTTCTTTTCCTTTTCCTTTACGTTGTTTGTCATGGCTTCTAATGGTGGAAAACTTGTAGTAAGAGGAGCCTATTGCTGGTGAGCCAATTGATCCTTCACAACTCCCTTGGACGGTCTATGCTTACGACCCTGATGGCTTTACTCGGGAGCATGTCGAGCCCCGTAATCCCAATGTTATAGGCTACCCTTTTCCTCCAAACACCCGGGCGGTGAGTTCTTCTTTCCCTTTGTTCTTTTTTCTTCTTGTTGTCTCTCCTTTTTTCCAGTCACTAACCCTTCTATCTTCGAACTGTAGCCTACCATCCAAGAGCATGAGGAATTGGTATGGTTGGTTGGGAATCTTAAGCTAGAGGTGATCAACTATTTAATGAGCTTCTATGATCCTGGAGGGGTTGCCTACCCAAGCAATGGTGGTGATGATGATGATGATGACGATGATGATGGCGGTGATGAGGAGGATTTAGAGGCGACTCTTAGCTACCAACCAAGGAAAAGGCGACACCCTAGATTACCTGCAATCAAGACACATAGGCATACAACACACATATTTCTTTCTTTTTGTTGCTTTTATTGTTTTTTATTTCTTTTAGCAGATATTTGAATTCAGTTCGAGGCAAAGGGTTGTACTTAAGAACATCTTTTTACACTAGTACTTAATTTACAAGATATATGGTGGTTAATTGTATGTTTCCATACAATATTGCTTCTTTGATTCTTGAAATCTTATGCTTGAAATATGCCTTGAATGATCCTTTAGGTCGTAAGAAACCTAGGGATGCCTTGGAGTGGAAAAACCATGCTTAAAACAAGGGAGAATGAGTTTCTACCAAGCGTTGTGAGTACGTGGGGATGGGCCCGCGTATGTAGTTTTGACTTCGCGTATGCAGGGTTGACCTTGCATACGTGGGCCGCGAATTAGAGGAAACCCTAGCTGCCCTAATTAAGTATAAAAGTAGCTGTTTAGGTCCCAAAACCTTCACCAACATATTTTCTGAGCTCCCCCAATAGCAGAAAACTCTTAACTTAATGTCTCGGCTTGGATTAGGAGGCTTGGTCTTGATTTCAAGGATTCCATCACCCCCTATGGTTTTTCTTATGTCTTTCTGTACCTTCAAATAAGGGTGAATGAACCTTTTCTTCGTGATGCTGCTAACTATTGGGTCCCTACACGGCATGTTTTCCGCTACGATGGAGTAGAACAATGCCCCACTATCGAAGAATTTGATGCCATCATGGGTGAATTGGAGATTGACAATCTTGTCTTCCCTACCATGGGTGGGGATCTCCCCTCTTTGCTACAAGTTGTGTTGGGCATACCTCTTGCTACGGCAATTAGGTGGTGCGTCTTTGGCAAACTCAACCTTAGCTTGGTTTTTGCACACTTTTCCAACTTGGCCATTCCCATAGATAAGAGGCCACGTTCATACTTACTTCATGCCTTTTGCTAATGTGCTCTTAAAAAAGTAATGAGATTGATGAGTCTTTAGATGATGAAGATTCCAAGATGAAGTCCTACATCACTAGGTAGTTCAAGAAGTTCATGAAGAATGCCAATGCGAAAGGATTTGATAAGGACCGTAAGCAATCCAATTCTTCTCAATTCAAAAGCCAAGACAAAGGAAAGAAGGATGCTAAGGATGGCGGTTAGTACACTATTCCCTTCAGACCAAAGTGCTTCGGATGTCATGGTTTTGGACACATGAAATAAGAATGTCCAACATATCTCAAGACAATTGGGAAAAGCAAGGCTCTTTCTGCTACCTTGAGTGACACCGAGTCTGAGATTGAGTCAGATGACAGTGATGATGAGGGAGTCTTGAGTGCCTTCACTACCATAGTTGATCCTACTTATGGTGTTATAGAAACAGTAGATGATGAAGAGGACTTGGTGGTATCTAAGTTGAGAATATGGATGAATAAGATGATATCCATTCAGCCTATGCAAAATTGTACAAGGTTTCTGACAAGCATGAGAAACTCTATAGGCTGGCCACTAAGAAGCTGAGTGATGTGGAGCTAGATCGAGAGGAGCTTTCTACAAAGGTTGATGAAGCAAATCAAACCATTGGAGCTTTGTGGTTCGATGAAAACTTTCTTATTGAAAGGACAAAGAATCTTGAAGCGGAACTGTTCTAGGTTAGAGCTCAATTTGAGAGGACTTTCAGTGCAAAGCTTGATGAGATGCTAAGCTTTCAGAAAGCTGCTTCTGATAAAACTAGTTTGGGGTATGATTTCTCTTCTCCTAATATTGTCTCCTTTAGCACAACTGTGTTTGTCTCACCAGCTGATAATGTTAATTCTGAGAACAATGAATCTAAAATTGAAACAGCTAGTGAGAACTTAGATAAAAACAAATCTATTTTAGGAGCACCCCTTAAGGTTGAAAAGAAAGAGACTAGAAACCCTAGGACTATAAGGGATACTCGTCCAAATTGCTATAAGTGGTTAGCCACTTAACAAAGCAATAGTATGGTCTCATCTGGGAATCAGAATCAGTTTCCATCATCTCTTGCCCCTCTTGGAGATCTTCTTAAGGCCCTCATGCTCCTTTTGAACTTGAATAGTTTCAATTCTTCCCCCTTACCTCCGAATCAAAGGTTTGTGCAAAGGAAAGATTCTTCCAAGGCGAGGAATGAAAAAGGCTCAAAGTGATTTAGTCACTTTTTTTTTTCTCCCTCTCTCCTTATGGTTATGCATTACTTGTTTTTTTTGCTTTCTTGTTTTGAGTCAATCTAGTTTTATGCTTTGTGTGTTTCTTTCCTGTTTTTGTTTTGGATGTTTTTAGTTTTTGCTTATTTTTTTTTTCATAAAAAAAAATTTTAAATCAGAAAAATACAAAAATAGTATGCATTTGTGTATATTGGTACTGGTATACCTTGGATGGCCATTGAAACAAAATTTTCTAAACTTTGTATCTCTTGTAGCTTAGATGAGCATCTCAGTGCACAACTATGCAAGTGAGTTTTGTGGTTTGTGTTTGTGATGAGTACGATTAAGATTGTCTCTTATATCTTAACACTCATATCACTCTTTTTGATGGGAAGGATTAGAAAATCCTAAGAGAAAGGCATAAATAACCATTTTACCACTAAAGCCTACCAATCATGTATAACATCTGCGTGCTTCAGCATAGCAAAATTGTGATGTTTAAGCTTACATAATTGGGTACTTCTTCTTCTCTCTCTTATATGCCCATGTATGCTATGCTCAAAAGAAAAATATGTAAAGAATATAAAAGCAAAAAGAATCAAAATGCTTTTAAATATGGTTGTAAGCGTGTTTTTAGGAGATGTGGGAGTTATATGATGTACCTTAAAGGTGATAGTTCCCATCAAACAGTTATGATTGTGTGTGAGTGTATTTGATTTTTCTCACATCTTAAATCATCATAATATGAGACACTTATGCACTCTTGCTATGTTTCACACACAACATGCAAAATCTTTGCTACTTTTGATACATGTGCAGGTACAATGTGATTTGACCATCACAAGGAATACATGTGTTAATATATGTTCACTAAACTGTCTTAACTTGTTTTTGAAATATAAAATTGGTTAGACTTGCTTAGTGTGTGTGTGTGTGTGTTTTAGATCTTTGAATGCTTTGCGTATATGTTAAGAGATGTTTTGAGAGCTTGATATGTTGATTGGATCTATGTTTGAGTAGCTTGCTTGTTGCATTCATCTCTATGTGTTTTTCCCTTCTTTGAAAAACCTTCTTTCGTCAAGCTTGACAGCTTCTCTCATGGTTCATTTGTTTTTTTTTTTTTTGGTGATTTTGTCATGGATTGCCAAAGGGGGAGATTGTTAGGGACATATTTGATGTAATTGGCTAATCCTTTGACAAAACACACTTTACTTGTAATTGGGTAGATCTAGAATGAGTTTGGTACTTCAAGAAACAAGTGTTCATGTTTAGTATTAAAGCCATGCAAATCTGACCAAGAAACAAGTGAAGAATGTGCTGCTCATTAAAGCTCGACAGAATCCTTTCTATCGAGAATTACTGCTGAAGCTTGACAGAAGCTATATCTGTCGAGAATTACGAAATCAGAAATTCCAAATCTAATTACATGCATATCCTTGAGTATTTGTGTAGGGTTTCTTTTCTCACAACCCTAGACATGTATAAGGATTATTTTAAGAGCCGTCACAAGTGGATGCAAGGTTGTTGCAATTGTTGTTACATGCATATTGTGTGACTGGAGATAGAAATTGCTCTAGTTCATCTTTCTCTCTGTAGTAGCTACTGCGTCTTTTCGCCAAGGGTTTTGTGACCAAAGAGCTTCCTGATCTTCATCATTGATGAATTGAAGAACTTTGCAGCCAACAATTCTTCTCAAGTTGGTGTCTTAGTCATGTACTGGGATCCGTGCATCATTGGTTAGTCATGTATTGGGAGTCGTGCATTGAGCGGAGAGATTGCCACTATAATACAAGTCCAATTAGGTATTAGGGTAAGGGTTCAACTGTAAGTTGGTATTAGATACTAGGATTCCTTTTACTTGTAACCGCTTGTTTTGATAATAGTGGATTCTAGGGAGTGGTGATCTTAAATTCACCCAATGGGATTTTGTCTCGGTGGTTTTTCCCATTCATAAACAAATCACCTGTGTCAAATTTAATTTCTGCTACACTTAGTTATTTGGTGATTTGTTTGTGCTACCACGCTATTACATGTTAAATTGACTTAATTAATTCACTTGGGTAATTAATTAATTAATTTGCTAAAGGGGTCAATACATTTTTGGCCTATCAATGATCATTTTTATGATATGTGATGAATGATTTAATGCATGTAATGCAACTATGATTTTTTTTTTTGGGTACTTGAAATGGTCATTTCAGTCAACTTCCAAGATTAAATTATGGGTGCAAAATTGAGTGTCTACAAATAACTTACCAAGCAATGCTGAATCCATAAGGTTAACCCTTCCTTAACTTGAGATTTAAGCATGCA
Source organism: Quercus robur (assembly GCF_932294415.1). NCBI lineage: Eukaryota > Viridiplantae > Streptophyta > Magnoliopsida > Fagales > Fagaceae > Quercus > Quercus robur. The sequence goes on along the minus strand of NC_065539.1, from coordinate 28,292,412 downwards.
TACTTAATTTTCCCACCCAAGGTTTAAGTTTTTAGCGGGTTCATTGAAAAACGAGCTAATTGTTTAAAGGTTCAAGTTAGCTAGCAATGGATAATTATTGTAATGGGTGTCGAGGAATAATGTAGGTTACCAAAGATGGCCTCCAATCCCTAGTGATGCTTTCTTGTTAGCACAGTGACTTGAACTCTTTTAATAAGTTATTCTTGGAATAAGAGTTCAAATGCTCCAATGATATGACAACATTTTTAGAGACTGAGATTAAGTGTGTGTGTTTTGGGAAATTTGGATGAATCGATGAATTTCTTTGATTGCCTTTTAGGACATTTTCTTTTCATACTTTGAATGTTTAGTAAAAGTTCTTACATGGATTGAATGAAGTTAAATCCCTCTGTAGCACAAATTGATTGGTAAAGCAATTAATCATCATGATTTGAGAAAAGTTTTGTCAAATGAATTTTCTTGCATTCTCTTGAAAAAAAGGCTTTTGAAAAAAAAAATTTGGAGCCTTTGAAAGAAAGGCTTAGGAAAATCTTGGAGTTTTTGAAAGAACCAAAAAAAGTTTTTATAAGAAGGTTACTAGGAAGGCCAATGCCCCTAGTCTAGAGATTTTTTATTTATTTATTTATTTTTTTGAAAATGAATTGAAATGACTTGAAGACCCAATACCTCTAGTTCAAAAGTTTTTATTTTTATTTTTATTTTTTTATTTTTAATTTTCAATTTTTTTTTGAAAACCTTTTCGATTTTTTTTTTGGGTAAATTTTGGATTTTTTTTGAAAACTTTTTATTTATGAACAAAATGCACAAAACTTGTAAACAACAAAAATACAGTAAACCTCAACAAATATTCTCATTAGAAACATGTAGTAAACAACAAACTTTAAGATAAACAAAGATCCTGATAACCTAAATATGGCTTGACTGCTTATGAAAGGAGGTAAAGTCGGACTGCTTGTTCTTGGTCCATTGTGAAAGGAGGTAAATTGGACCTTGGTAGGCTTAATCCTTAATGAAGATCTCTTGAACTTAATGGAATTGGGCTTGAATCCTCATTGAGCTTGATGAGCTTGATGGACTTTGGGCTTAGCAAGATTAGGCTTGAACTGTATATGCACATGACATACTTTCTTTCTAGGAAAACAAAGTAGATTTATACAACACACAACATTCAAACAATTATGATGGGCCTAAGTGTTGAACTTGGGCTCACCACGGTTCAAACAATGGTCAAACACACATAATATGCAATAAAATTTTAACATGGACTAGCTTAGGGATAGGTTCTATGGGCCATTACTTTTGTAGGGTGGGCTGGTTGTTTCAATGTTTTCCATAGCTAGGACATTACACCTCCATATGCAATGCAATTCAATGTTTCAATGTTTTCCATAGCTAGGTTCTAAGGAAGACTGGTGATCTATGGTTACTACTACTAGATTTTTGAAATGGGTTCATGCATAATTTTTTTTGACGACATGCACAATGACATTTTAAAGAAATCTATAAACAAACAACATGGCATTTCAAATAAAATTTCATACAATATCATACAAACAAACAAGGTTACTTAATTGATCATCCTAAGTCTAACACGAAGCTTAGCCCTCGACATCCCCAATGGAGTCGCCACTTTGAGAAATTGGACTAGCTCTCAAAAAGAGATTGGCATTGGTGTAGACACCACATTTTGTACCCCTTATGCCTCGGGCCATCGTTCCCTAATGATGCTTGAACTCTAAGGCCTAAGGCTAATTTGGAGCCTAATCACATATTAAATTGACTTGAGGAGTGTTAAAATGGAAAATATAACATTTTAAATGAGCAAATATCTATTTTTGAAAATAAAATGAACAAAGTGGCCATTGGCCTGCGTACTTAGGTCGCGGCCTGGGTACGTGGGCCAAAGCATTCGTACATAGGCACATTCCAGCGTACGCAGCTAGGGTTTCAAAAGCATAAGAAATGCAAGTTTTTTGCAGTAATGGCTAAGGTTTGAATGAATCCCACATCGTCTGGGAGTTGTTCTAAACCCCATTTTTTCAACTATAAAAAACCTTACTTGGTACATTTTCAAAAGACACACAGAAATCCCACGGGAAAATATAAGATTCACTAGAAACTAGTGAATCAAAAGGGAGTTTTTCACAAAAGACCCTCAAGTCAATTTTATTTGATTAGGACCTTTTCTGGCCCCAATCCTTTTAGTTTAACATTGTTAATCACTTTCTTATTGGTTTGTGAATAGACTTGACTGAGGGGAACGGTCAAAATCAAGCTTGGAAAGCTTTTGTTTAAGGTATTGGGTCTAACCCTTTCTCTTTATTTCTTTTTCTTTTCTGATTTTTTCTTTCTGCATTTTAATCTTGTTTTTTGCATAGTTTATGTTTGTGTATGTTTGTTTAAGTTAGTTTCTTAGTTCTTTTCATGTTTTGTGCATGTTAGGTTGTTAGATTTTCGTTTTAAAGTTCTACTCTGGTTTTGCATTTTTAGGTTTTCTGGGCAAGGATTTGCGTATGTATAATCTTGCCTACCAACACAGGCTTGATTATACACATGCAGGCCTGTTCTAGCATGCGTGATGTTGTTGCCCAGAAACCCTAAATTTTTGTTTGTTTGGTTTGTCTCTGCCTTCACATGTTTGTTCTGTTTAGCCCTTTTTCATATGTTATAGGCTCTATAGGTTCTTGTCTACCTCTTTCACATGCTTGTTTGCTATCACATGTCTAGATTAGGGTTTGTCTTAGCTTTGATACCATGTCATTCATTCACATGCCCATTCATCAATTCCATAGGTAAGTAGGGTAAGTCATGCATTCACATGAACGTGCATGTTATTTGTTTAATCCTTCTTTGAGATATGAAGTTAATGCTTTGTTTATAAAATGATTTGCTTACTTTTGATGATATGCTTGCTGCCTTATTTTAGATGAATGCTAGGGTTTCTTTTGTATGTTTGGCTCTCTTTTGTTTGGTGGATAGATAAGTATTTTTGTTTGGGATGAAAGATGCCATGTTTTATGCTAGATGCATGTTAGCGTGTGTGTGAGTCTTGGGTATAAGTGTTGACCTATCTTTTAATAGGGTTAAGGCATAAGACACAATGATGGTGTTAGGATTAGTGCCCTTAAATCCTATTATTTGATGTTATATATAATATTATGTATGACATGATGTATGACTTAATATTGTAATTAATAAAATTGTTTTATTATTATCTGAAATAATGGTAACATGAATATTCGGACATTATCATATAGTCCCTGAGATGCATAGGATGTGGTTTTTGTGAAAAGTCACAGAAGACATAAATCACAAGTTCTTTGTAAACTTAGAATATAGTTCGTAGTCAGTGATGAAATTGGGTGTTTTATCTGCGAAGACTATAACATATCAACTAAGATGATTTGTCTTGATCATGGAAGTGGTGACTTCTAGTTGATATGTTGATATGTTTTAAGAGTTAAGACATATTGAACTGGACCGCCGTCAGATTTATTATTCTTGTAACAACTGTCAATTGAATAATAAATCTCACGACTTATATTAACATGAACTCTTAATCCTGAGAGAATAATGGACCTGATCATGGAATGTAGGTTGCTTTGATATATCAGGAGTGAGATCTAAAGTAACGGTCAAAACCTCAGTATGTTGGGTAGCCACATTTAGTGTTGATGGAATATATATTCTCAAGATGGAATTCATAGTCTCTTAACGGAGATATAAAATATTCCCTTGAGATAAGTTTAATGGGTTTAGTTATTCAGAGAGTTAGGCCTAACCACTTTAGTAAGAAATCACTAAAGTATATATTTATGAAATTGGATTTCATAAATATATGGTGAATAACTTAAAAGTATTAAACCGGGTATTCAAGGATTAAGATGTAGTAATCTACAAAGTGGCAGTCTACATTTATGACTTTGTATTACTACGAATATTTTATGAAGGGGTTGCATGTACAATAAAGTCTTGGGATATAATTTATAGATAAGGCCTAGAGTGCAAATATATTTATATAGTGGTATTAAATATAGTTAATGGTAACTTTGTACTTGTCAAGAGTTGACAGAAAAGTCCAAGGCCCATTGGAGCTAGTGTCTTATTGGTCCCTTTTGGTCCCACTCCAAGCCACATACTAGAGCCCAATTGGAAAGGCTCAAAAGGCTAGCCCAATTAGATAATCAGTTATAAGGAGAGAAACATACAAAATTTTGTAACTAACAACTTGCATGAAATGGTGTTTGTGAGTCTTGGACACTCTCTAATTCTCTCTTGAACAAATTCACATTACTGATTGAGAGACCACACATCTTGGGCGTTAGTGGAATTGGAGTGAAGATTAAAAGTATTTCCAAGTGGTTACAATCTTTGTTTTGAAATTCATCACACCAAGGTACACTCTCTTGTTTTCATATTCTGAAATTTACATAGCACATGTTATCAATTTCGAATAAAGTAGATCTGTTAATTTTCCACTACACACATGCATATTTCCATTAGATGGGAGGCCAACCTTAAATTTCGGTGATTTTGGGTGCCTAACACCTTCCCAAGAGCGTACCTAAACTCCGAACCCATATCTCTAGTAGTAAGATCAAAAGGTCCTTCCTTGAAGGGACGCTATATATATGGTTCCTAGACCATTGAAAAAACGAGGTGGTGACTCCCTCTTTGTGCCCATAGTGGCGAATCTGCTGGGGATTGAGAGTTTAATTCCTATGTGTCTTGTTTCTTAACCAATAAAAAATATTTCAGTACTTGTTTTGCACACACATCACTTGTTCTCTTTTGTCCCTTAACCTTGGTTTGTGATGAGTAGGAAAATGGAAGGCTTCATTTGGGCCCAAGTTTTTTGAAGTTCATCCCACCAACTTACAATCGGTTCCATTGCCTATAATGGGCTTTGATTACGTTAAAGGTTTGCTACCAATCCACTATAGGGTCCACTTAGGCCCTTAGTTGGAATCATAGCCGACCTAATTGTGAGTGACCTACTTATCTATCCCTTTAGCCTTAGGGAGTATACCCACACTAGAGAGATCTTGGACCCTATTATAAAGGATACCCTTTATATATCTCTTGTTTGTTCAACCATATACCATGTGTTCACCTAATTCTAAAGGACAAATAAAATGTATAAAAATGGAAGGGATGGCCCTAAAGTTATGGTATACCCTAAGATGTCGTGGGATAAAAGAAAAGAAGTTCTCACATATGAGAGACTTGTCCCTAAATCCAAAGGCATATCTTAACTTGAAAGGTTCATAAGACCATAGCTTAATTGCTATCATAGGCCCAAGTGGAAAAATCCCTTTTGAAAAAGAGGACTTTGGGCCTAAGATAACAAATACACTATGGACTTAGCATCCAAAATCCTTTAAAGCCAAAATAAAGTCTCTAATCTTAGGTCTCTTTGTTGCATGCCTAGGCCCAAAATGATGAGAATTTTATAGACTTTGAGAGGAAGGCTACAAAGTATTCTAGCTAGAGGGCTATTTCAAGAAAAAAAAAATGATGAAATAATGAATAATAATGAAAAGCCCAAAAGTGATAAATACATTGTAAGCCCATGTTTGAGACAAAGGGTTGAAAATTTCTAAGTGCATTCTAATGAAAGCCTATGAAAGTATGATGAGAGCTTTATTGTAAATGGACCAAAGCCTAATGAAACAAGGGGCAAAAATCCATGAAAGGGAAGGGCGCAACATTGTAATTGGGCCTCCATTAAAATGAATTTAAGAATTTTCTAAGAACGTCTAGAAGCAAAAGGAACCTTTTAATTGGGATGTGAACATAATGAAAATGGGGCTTCTTTTCAGGCATCATTGCACCACCAAAGTTAAGAAAACACTTCCTCACTCCCATTTGGATTCAAAATAAAGGAAGGCGCTTGATTAAGATTGAGGACACACACCAAGAAGAAGCAACCCCCACAAGAAACAATGACTACCTCCATGGAAGACCCAATGGCACAAAAGATCCTTAAGACTTTGGATGAACATGGAAAGGCCCTAAAGAGAATGGGAGGGTGTCTAACTAGTTTGGAAGAGTATAAGCTCAAGAAGCCTCCACATGTAGAAATCCATGATGAAGAGGAGGAAGATGAAGAATGTGATGAAAAGGACAGAGTGGAATATGAAAGGAGCAAGCAATTTGAGAAGCTCATCGCAGAAACCATGGTTATGAGGGAAAAGATGGAGAAAATACAACTTGCCTTCCGCAAGGCACAAGGAATGGATGATTACCTCTATAACATGGGGGGAGTAAGCTCAAAGGCTCTTATTGCATTACCTCCCATGTTTAAGATTTTCGATGCAGAAAAGTTTAATGGGATTGGAGATTCGAAGCAACATGTGAGGAGATACCTAAGCATTGTTGAAATGAAAGGGCTAGATGAGAAGCAAACTTTGCATGCATTTCCTCTCTCACTCACGGGAGGTGCATTAAAGTGGTACTATAGCCTTGATCCAAGCAAAACTAAGGTGTGGAATGAACTAGTGGAGTTGTTTGTGGACCAATTCATCTTCAACACCATGATTGATGTGACTCTAAAGGATTTAGAGACTACCAAACAAGGTGTAGGTGAGACATTTTCTGAATACATGACTAGATGGAAGACTAAGGCATCTGTCGACACCCGACCTCGATTGGGAATGGTAGTGGAAAAAGCACCTCCGCCATCGTGGGGCCTCGTTAGAGGGCCCTTTTCAAAATGTGTATATATGGTGTTGTTTGAGCAGAGCTTCGAGTGCTTTCTCTCTCTCTCGGTGGAGGAAGGTAGGTCTACCTTTGGCGTTATGGCAGGAATCTAGGCCAAATTTTAGGTGATTACCAAAGGTAAGTGAAGTCGCCACCAATTATTGGGTTTTTTCTAAGGTCTGATCGGTCACCTGTTTCTAGTTGATTTTATTACCAATCCCAGGTTAAGAAAAATGACATTTTTCCTAATCTAATGTGGATGGCAAAAAATATTGATTCCGGAAGTTTGGTTATGTGTGGGGAAGGTGTTAGGCTCCCCATAACGCTTGTCTAAAGACAGTCCTTTGTTTCAATGAAACCTTAATTTTTGGAAATTGATAGTAAAAAACATGATTTCGACATTGGTTTTTGGGGATTTTCATACATGGGGGCTTTGAGGTTTGGCTTTTGAAAGGGTGTGGTCCCAATCTATGCTTTCCTATGGCATTCGAGCAAAATGCTAGATTTCCACGGTGAAAATCTGGTGACATGTCACCTTGCTTTCACAGTAGAAATTTGGCATCGCTTGCCTTAGATGACACGGACTGTGTCGATCACACTGGAAGGGGCGAGCATGTATATATATACATACATCATGCACAATGCAAGCACGTAGAGAAAAAAATAAATGCTTATATCCCTAGAGCATGGCCCAAAATATAAGTGCAGGAAAGTAAACAGGGGTCACCATACTCTAGAGATGAGGACGAATGGTACACAGCATGATATACCTAATACAACTCATCTAAGAGAGAAAGGGAGGAGGAAGAGAGGGGGTTTAAAGGAGTAAATAACCAAATGGGAGAGGCTAAACTCCTAAACCTACTGACTGCAGCCACTTGGCTCATATTGACATGCTCGCATCCTTGCACTTTTTGCTTGCACCTAGGAGACCTTGCTCTAGCTCCATACGTCTTTGCTCCATATATGTACGTGCAAAGGCATAGACAAGAAACCAGTAGACAAACAATGGAAGGAAAAGGTGCGAAGAGCATATGAAAAGGCATAAAGCAAACAAACATGATTGACATGGCAAGCATAGAAACAAGGATGCGAGCAAACAAGTAAGAAGGAAAACAAGCAAGATAACAAGCAAACAAGCAAAAAGGCAAACAAACAAGAAAGCAACCAAAATTTGGTGTCCACGAGGGATAAATGTAGGTTTGGATTGGATGTCCATAGCTTCATTGTGTTGAAGTATGGACGACACACTAGCAAGCAAGACTCATGCATGGACATGTAAGCAAGAGCATAAAGATGAACATAAAGCCACTGGGTGGCACAAATAAGCATGGCAAGCATATCATTGCAAGGAGTGGAAAAGGGGAAAGGTATGCATGAAGCAACCGGCATCATGGCGATGCGTCCCAAGTGGTTGCATCCAAACAGGGCCTCATGGGCATCGGATGTAACCACACAACCATAAGCCAACTAAGGGCATCAAGCATGGCAAAGCCTAGGTGTATGGACAATGCAAAGAACCAAAAAAAAGCAAGCAAGGCCTAACCATAGACATGATATCAAGCATATGAGCACATAACCCTAATCATCAACCTAGAACCAAAAAAAGGCATAAAATTAGGGAAAACATGGCATAAAACCGTAAGAATGTAGCTCCAAAAATATAAGCATGTAAAAATGGTAGATCTAAGCATGAAACATGGCATAAGACATAAAAAGCATGGAGGTTTAAGCTAGAAAAACAAAGAAAGCAAAGAAACATGCTAAAGAAAGTAATAAATCATGTTATTAAGGCATAAAAGCAAAATAAAAGCTAGAAAAAGATTTAGAAGGTTAGGGGTGTGGATGATGGCTAGAAAAGCTACATCCGCACCCCTAAACCTCAAATCCAATGTGTAGAACCAAGGAAAGCAAGATTGGGTATAAGAACAATACCTTGTGTTTTTGGTGAAGAGAGAAGAATCAAGAAGTTTTGATGTGTTTTTTGTGTATTTTCTGGTGTTTGGAAGAGAGAAAAAAATATGTAGATAGGCTAGGCAGAAGGAAAATTTCAGAAAAATGTGTGTCCCCCCTGTCTGTGGGGTGCTTGGGGCTATTTATAGCCTTGGGCGCATTTTTCAAGCCGGAGGCCCTTCAAGGGCTGCCAGCCTCAAACCTCCTCTGATCGGGCTAATCTTGACACCGTTGGTTATATCTTCATTTTCAGTTTCTAAAAAGGTATGGAACTCAAAAATCTAATGGTTAGATCAAAAGTTATGGCTCCAGGAAGTTAGCAGACGTGATTTTCACAATTTTCTCGATATCTCAACTGTTTTAACTCCGATGTCGACCCATGAATAGTCGTTGGAATGAGAATTCGATAATCTTCGTAATGGCATTGGTTTCAACCCATTCTGGCAGCTGGATCAAAATTATTTTAGGCCTACTCAAGATTGACTTCGGGTCAAACTTGGTCAAAGTGGCTAAAAATACCTGAGAAGATCAGGTTTGAAGTAAAAATGTGAAAAATTTTGTTTTGCGAAATTTTGGAACTCATTTGACCTTTGGTCAGACCTGGGGTTGACTAGGGGCGTTTTGGTCATTTTAGCGAAAAAAATGCACTTCGGGTGCTTTAGTGCCCGAACGGTTACGCCACATCGTTCTAGATGTTCTCATGGCCCCGTAGAGAGAAAATGATATTTTTGGATTTTTCGGGGTCTGGTATGCAAATCAAGGGTAGACAAAATACAGTATCAATAGTTGCCCTTTCTTTATCTGACATCTTGAGTGCAATGAGATGTGTCGGATAAAGAACGTGATTTCAAATTTTTTCAACCCTAAATTGCGTGCAAAGGTTGTTCATGGATCAAGACCAGTTTTTACCTGATGTGGTCGAGCTGTTGTTGCTGCTTCTGAAACACTTTTTGGACATAAGGCCAGTGTCTGTTTTTCCTTCTTCTCTTGTTATTATTTGCAAAATGTTAGTTGCAATACTACTAAAGGTGCATGCTAGTGGTTATTTTATTTTTGGAATTTTCAAAATCATATATATTTTTTTTGCCATCATTTTATGCCATGCTATCTTAGGAAAATATGTGTGTATTTTTATTTTTGATATATGAGTGCGTGAATATGTAGGAATTTAAAATTTGAAAATAAAATGCAGGATATGGGGAAGGGGACTTACTTGGTTGTCGAGAATAGTGGAAATGTGATTCTAGGGCATAATCGCTAGTTTGCTCACTATAAATTAGGAATTTGGAAAACTCTTTGAATGAATGTGAGCCCAGGACACTTGTCGCCGGTTCACCCACTGTAGATTGTCAGCCCAAGGATGCTTATCTCTGGTTCACCCATTGTAGATTGTGAGCTCATGGATGCTTGTCGTCGATTCACCCACTATAGACTATGAGTCCAAAGACGCTTGTTGCTGGTTCACCCACTATGGGATGCGAGTCCAGAGACGCTTGTCGCTGGTTCATCCACTGAAGATTGTGAACTCGAGGATGCTTGTCATCGATTCACCCACTATAGATTGCAAGTCCAGAGATGCTTATCGCTGGTTCACCCACTGTAGAATGCAAGTCCAGAGATGATTGTCGCTGGTCACCCACTGTAGGATACGAGTCTAGAGACTCTTGCCGCTATTTATCCTACTATGAAATGTGAGTTTAGAGACGCTTGCCACTGGTTTACCCACTATAGGATACAAGCCTAGAGATGCTTACCACTAGTTCACCCGCCATGAAATGTGAGCCCGAGGACGCCTGTCGTCGGTTCATCCACTGTAGGATACGAGTCTAGAGGCGCTTGTTGCTAGTTCACTTGCCATGAAATGTGTGCAATAATATGCCTTTTGTGAGATCATATGCTTGACATAGACTTGCATAACATGTTTAGGAAAAAGTGTTAGTTCATCTGTATTGCCATTTAACTCATGGGCTTACCACTTATGTTTGAATTGCTTGTTGTCTTATAGGTTATGTCTCAGAGAGCTGGCTCTAGGGGAGATTGGGGGAAGGCCCCCATGTAAGCTATGTCCTAGGGGAACACTCCTTCTGATGATGATACTATTGACTCCTTTAGGGATGATTTTCCCAATAGGGTTAGCTTTCTATTGTAGCATGATGTAGCCCCCGCGTGGACATGTATGTATTCTTCATGTATCTTATGGACATTGCCCCATGGTGGGCTAGTCATGTATGTATATTGTGGATTGCCTCTTGGCAAGCTTGAACATATGTGTAACTTCACAGTGTATGCATGCAACAATGCCTCCTGTTAGGACTTTATGTGTATGATTCTAGAAATTGCCTTTGAGAGGGCTGATGTACGACTTCAGGAAAAGTGCCTTTGAGATGGTTGATGTATGATTCCGGAAACCGCCTTTGAGAAGGCTACCGTATTACCGTAGAAAAGTGCATGAGAAACAATGCCTCTGATTAGGACTTATATGTACAACCACAGAAAAATAGCCTTTGAGAGGGCTGCTATCGTGCATATGAAACAATGCCTCTGGGTAGGACTTACATGTACAATTCTGGATGTCACCTTTAAAAGGGTTGCTGCTGTATGCAAGAAACAATACCTCTGGGTAGGACTTACATGTACAATTTTGGATGTCACCTTTAAAAGGGTCGCTGCTGTATGCAAGAAACAATGCCTCTAAGTAGGACTTACATGTACAATTCTAGAAATCACCTTTCAAAAGACTGTTGCTATATGTGTGAAACAATGCCTATAAGTAGGACTTACATGTACAATTCTGGATGTTGCCTTTAAAAGGACCACTGCTGTATGCAAGAAACAATGCCTCTAGGTAGGACTTACATGCATAATCCTGGAAATCACCTTTCAAAAGGCAGCTATTGTATGTGTGATACTGGTAGCACTTGCATCGCACCATATCTTCATGGATTTACCGATTCAATCTGATAGTGATCAATCCACTGAGTGAGACAGAAAAGGGAGAGACTACACAAAATAAAAGCTGCCACAATGTAGGTTTTGTGTGGTTTTTGACATGACAGGAAAAGTTCTTGTCGGGATGGACCTGTTCTTGCATACTGATTAGCACAAAGTGAATGGAATTGTGAAAAATAAGCTTCCCTAGTTTAGGGTTTTGCGGGGTTCCAAGCTTGCAGACTGGCTAAAAATGGCCTCAACCTTATAGACCATACCAAAACACGGGAAATGAATGCGGACATTCTGAACGAGATCTCCTTAGACATGCCGTGAGGTATGCATTGGTTGCTCCTGTTATTACCCGAGCAGGCTATTAATGCAAAGACAAGTTCCTTGGGATGAACTCACAGAAAACGTCTCCCTCCATCCTCAAGATAAGCTAAAAAAGTTGCCGTATGGCTGAGAATGGGCTCTAGCGTCCTTCTGTTGTGAATTCTGATTATCAAGGCTAAATCGACCCCTGCACCGGGTGAACCGAGTTTTTAGAAAATGAGGTTCAAGACATCTGTAGGTTCTGGACAGGACGCACAAAGATAAACTGCCCCAGTGTAGGTTTTGTGTGGTTCTTGATATGTGAGGAAAAGTTCCTGGCGAGGTGGACTAGTTCTTTGAGATTGACAAGCAGAAAATGGGCTGAACCACGCAAAATAAGCTACCCTAGTATGGGATTTTGCATGGTTCTGGATAGGCAGATAGATTTAACATAAGTTTGAGCTCATACTGGATGATTATACCATAACGGGTTCCTTCATTTGTTGAATTCTGGATTCGAATCTTGGGGAAGGCCCCCCTCTTGGAAATGCTGACACTTTCTATCATAGCTAGACAAGAATCACCTCGATGCTGATTTCTGTGTGGTTTTGATGAATTGTGCATGCTGGGCGCCTATTCAGGCTCTCACAGGGAGAGATCTCTCCTCCTCTTTGTGGATATTTTGAATCGCACTGGATAAAAGGGATACCATTTATGGTTTTGGAAATATCAGAAATAAAACTGACTTAATATCAGGATTGAGACTGGGGCTAACCCTTGGGCATTGGGGGTCATGTCTGAAGCAATGACTCCAGCACCCTCTATTGGGATGAGTTTGAGAGGCTTGAAAAGTGTTTTAGGGGAGTGATGCTGACATGGTATTCAAAACCTGGGGTTGAGCATTTGAATCTTTTGGGTTTAGGTCTTTTTGAAGGTGCCTGGTAACGATGAAGGGAGGCTTACATAAGCTATTGCAATCTTTAAACCTCATTTCTTTGGAAATTCCTTGGGAAGAAATGAATAACCCTCAAGGATTTTTTTTTGGACTTGAAAAGTTTGGAGGATCCAAAATCCTTATCATTTGAAATCTTTGAGGGTCATTGTTTTTCCCTTCTGTTTCAATTGGTTTTGAAAAGCACGTTCAATTTTTTTTGGAAATTCATTCATGATCATGAAAATCTATTTAAACACATGTACCACAAGAGGGGCTCATCAAGGCCATGTTTCCTATGTGGTTCGTGAGTGTACGTGCTCGATGGTTATCATTTACCCTGGATAGGGAACATGCTCGCAAGCAAGGATTTTGAGCAAGGTGCTTGTGCTTATCAAGTGAGTGGGTGTCCCTTTTTAAGCTATGTAGGGAAAACATGAAAGATGTGCTTTGGCTTTTTGAACTCATCGGGTGGGTTGGGAGAGGACCCTACCCTTTTTTAGGCATGACGCCTTGGCATAAGCAGATGATTCTGTCATTAATGACCAAGTGTTCAATGGGCTACGACCAAACAATCCTCAGTGATCAGAGAGGTCTTTCATTAGGTTGTAACGTGGCATAAGCTCAAAATCTTCACATGTGGTGATTATTTGGCATAAGCTCCATAGGCTAAGTAGTCGCTCTCTATCAGGAAGGACTTTCTTAGGATCGTAATGTAAGGATATGGGTTTCCTTAGCTCACAGGAGGATATTTTGGCTGTGAAATTCTTTGAAGGGTTTCCTAAAGTAAAGGATTACACTTCATCAAAAGCATTTTGGTTGCCTCTCATGCTCGGCTATATCCTCAATTTGAGTCCATCTCTTCAATTTTGCCCATTTCATTTTTTGGGCTTTCATTTTGATTTTCTTTGGCCCACATTTCTTGATTGTTTTGGGCTGAATTTTTCTTTTGCCCTTTCTTTGTATAGGGCTTTATTAGACTTGATTGGCCCATGACTTTTGTCATTTGATTTGGGCTCCTTTCTTATTCCTTCTTTTTTTTTATATATATTTTTTTTTAATTATGGATTCCTTTGATGGACTCAAATAGCATAAGGTTCTTGCAACCATCTAACCCGCCCTAGTGTGGGGGGTAATCCTTGGCTGGGTTAAATCAAGAAAAGAGTTTAGTAGGCTTAATTGGGCTAGCAAGGGATATTTCTCTGCAAGCGGGATGGTAGTGAAATGAATGCCTTTCTCCATCATCTTGAACGCTTACTTCTTAGCCTTAGGAGCTTATGTGCCAAATTATAAATCCGGGTGATTTTTGAAAAACATTTTCTTTCTGGCTCGAAAGGTCTATCATGTGATATAACTGTTTGGATAGTTGAAACAAATGCCTCCATCATTTCAAATCTAATCAGTTGGTTAATGAAGCTTGAACATACGGTCATTCACTAAATCAGGGTCCACACCAATCTTGGGTGGGACCTCCCCAGGGGGGTTAATTGTCAAGAATTGAATGTGCACTTTGCAAAAGTGGTGAATGTTTCAAGAATGTGGAGTTGTTAAGATGGGATATCATGAGGTGAGTGTTTGGGGATCACATGCTTCTTATCCCTGGTAAGGGACAACCACTTCACTCAAACAACTCTTTTCCCATAAAAGGGGTTTTGGCATTGACTCGCCACTCTTAGAAGATGCATGCACTTTAAAACACATATTTTCATGATTTGATCTTTTGATTGGAACATTTATGATTTGATCTTATTTTGAAAAATCTCTCTCTCTTTTTTTTTTTTTTTTGGACAAATGTGTACAAGATTGCAACAAACCTAAGCCAACCAAGATGGGAGAAGGTTTTGTTGAGATAATGCTGGGATAAGTGACAAGGTCAAACTTGGGTTCCAATGGATGGCACTCGCAATATCCAAAAGCTTTAGTAAAGATCCACTTAGGGGATAGAGGTCTTCCCCTTGTAAAGAAGCATTAAGTGATTGATTCCATGCTTGGCATAGTTCTTGGGATGAAGATTTTCTAATCTGTGGTGAAGATTCTTGTGAGGCACAAGTAACAAAATTCATTTTCATGTCAATCATCGAAATGACCTGTCAAGGCAATGTGCCTCATAAGAGACCTATTAAAGGCAATATGAGTATGACAAGAAGGGATGCTAATGTAATTCCCTGAAATTTTGATGGGGCACTATCGCCTGGGTGTTAAGAAGGTGAATGGCTCTATCACAAATGTTCAGATATTCAGTCGTCACTATCCATTGAAGAATGCGATGTGAATGATGTCTCTTTGGCTTGATTAAAGCATGTCCCTAAAATGGAAATTGATTGAAGGGAGTTAGCGACATGTCTGGGCTATGAAAAACCTGATAAAATTGGAAGCATTTTGGCTTTCATTCGACCAAATTTAATCCCTTTACTCTTCCTTCATGGTTCACATGTGGGCACTCATTACGAGCAAGTTTTGAGTCTTTTGACATTGTATTGCTGAAGTAGCTGGAGCTGATTTCTCATGGATTTGAGATTTGTCAAGTGAATCACCATGATTGAGGTGGTCCCAATACTGTTTGAAAGTTCCTAAGAAGCAAATGGTCCAAGTTAAATGAATATTTCACTCATGGCAAGATTCAATAAAACTGGAGATAGTTCATGATTCTCCCTGAATGTAGGCTTGGTTCGCCCTTTTTTTTTTAAATTTTTTTATTGTCAACGTAGAAGTCAGGCTTCCAAGGAATGCTTCAAGCAAGATAAAAGATTTTCTGATGGTCTTGTAAAGAAATTGCGACTGTGGTCCTTGCTAAAGTTCACGATGCTGTTAAGGCTATTGAAAAGAAGTCCATTCAGAGGGGAGAGACCATGTGAAAAAAGTTGCCCCAATGTGGCGTTTTCCATGGTCTCTCAATTACTTTCACAACTCAGTGAGATTTTCAACTGAAGGGTGTGAGGATCCATATATCAAGATACCCAAAGACATCCTAGAATACTTGGAGAAAGATAGTATTTTTTTTAGGAAGACCTGAAGGTGAGAGAAAGTTTTTTCTGAGGAAGACCTGAAGGAACCACCTAGACTACTCGGAGGTAAAAAAAAAAAAAAAAAAAAAATCTTTTTCTTAAGGGGAACCTAAGGGAGACACCCCAATCCACCTAAAGGTAAAAGAAGATTTTTTTTTTTTTTTTTTCTTGGGGAATACCCGAAGGAAACGAGAAGATTTTTTAGGTGAATTTGATGGAACTCCCTAATCTACCTAAAAAGGGGAAACAAGATTTTGTCTTGGGGGAGTACTTGAAGGAAACACCCAGATTACCTGAAGGCCAAAGAAGAATTTTCTGAGGAAGACTCAAGGGTAAAGCCTATTGAGGCAAGCTGATGCTAATGAAACTTGAGCTGTTTGATCTTGCTTGAGAGATGTTGGGTTCTTCCCACCCTTTGGAGATGCCTTGACAAAGGAGCTTGCAAACTATATGGATCAACCCTAATTTTTGGCAAAATTCTGATCCTAGGCCTGTGATAGCTAGTCTTCATGGATAATGTGGGAGTGCACAAGATGGATTTTTAGTGGTCTTATGGGAATGAGACCACTAAAAATCTGCCCCAGTATCATATTGAGAGCTCCTAAAGGCTTGGCCTTCTTCCAGTCCATGTGGACGTCTTGTGGATCATTGATCTCACCCATCATGCTGTTCATGTTTTGCTAGAATTGGCTGTTGCTTATATTTGTGTTAAGTACAGAGTTAGGATGGTTTTGTTTCTAGCTGAATTTGAGGCCAACTAGTCCTTCCAAGGAAGAATTGAGATAGAGAAGATAGAGAAAAAGAATATAACTAAATTAGACTTTGCTCATTACATGCCTCTGTACAACCAATTCTCAACTTTATACATCTTCCTACCCATTAACTAACTTTTAACTACTAACTAACTCTCTCACTCCAGCTGTACACTTATAACTAACTACCACTCTTATGCTAATCACTCTTCAATTGCCACTCACTCACTCTTACATCCAATCATTGGCTTAATTGTATAATACCAGCACTAATCCTAACAATACCCTCCCCATTAAAGCACCTTACCCACAAGGTAAGGGAATTGTTGTTGCAACAAGTACAGACTCTCCCAGGTAGCATCCTCCACACGTTCACTTTGCCATTGAACTTAAACTTGAGTGATAGACCTTTTCCTCAAATGATGAGTCCTTTCTTGTAAGACAACAACTGTTGTGAAATTTTAAAGTACTCGTAAGTGTACGAACTGTACTAAAGTATAGTTTGACAAGAACGAGGTCGAACCCACAAGGACTTGAATGAACGTAGGAAAATTAATTAAACCTTAACTAAAATAATCTTAATCTAGTTTAATAAAAATTGGTTATTTTGAAATTAAATAAAATAAGCAAATAATTAAACTAAGCAAAAGATATAAAGCAATAAAAAGATGTAAACAATCAAGAGAAAGGAATTAAGGTTTTGGAATCCACCTTGTAAGTCATATCAGCAGATATTTATGATCATTAATTTTTCCCAATCACTACATGATAATCTAGAAATCAATCTTGCTACCATGGAAAATATTATCATTAAAACTTCTATTTAAATATCTAAAGCATGTTCTACTTTGCTTCTTAAGTATAAAACCAAATCATCAATTGTATCTGTAGCCAAACAAATCACAAGAGATATCCAATTTTATAATCAAGAAATAATAAACCAAGCATTCAATTAATTAAGATAAATCCTAAATCATGAGAAAAACATGATTGAACCCATATCTAGAATCTCATCTTAGTCAATTGATATGAAGCAAGAACAATTTAAATCATTAAAGAACAACTATTGTGGGAAAAAGCAAATCATATAAATATTAGTAATAATCCTTAACAAGGTTTCATCCTCAACCCTAATTATAAATTTAACTACTCATAGTAATTGAAATAAAACACAAGAATAAAATACTAAACATTAAACTAGACAAATAAAATAGAGAAAGAAATAGTCAGTGCTAGAGAAAAGCCATAGAAAAAAAACAAGTTCTGCTGCCTACGCTCCAGTCCTAGCCGTCCCCTTAAACAATCTATCCTAGAGACTTTATATATGAAAATAGCTGCCTTACACTATGCTATATTCCTAATACAATCAGAATAAGGAATTCAAAAGCCACGCACATGCAAGGGACTCCATGGCCCTGCTTTACGCGCTAACTTCAAGATTTCACATGCAATACCCGAATGGCCCAAAAGTCTCTCTTCTTCTCTAATTTGTATTTCTTCTAAGTAAGAAGAAAGTCCACTAAAAGATATTCACGACCTTAAGCCCACAAATAGATGTCTCTACCAAAGCAAACTGCCTTCCATTTATTTCTTTTCTTTTGGCATAACTCTGCTTCTTTATTCTTTCTTTGTCTTGCTTTTCTTTTCTTTACTTCGTGCCCTCCAGGTCCTTCAAGTTGGGTTAGCAATTGACTTAGCTCCACTTTGCATGTAAAACCCCTATCACCTATTAAACAAAGATAATATATAATCAATCACAAGATAGCATAAAAGTATGGTAAAAAATGCAAATATGAGAGAATTTTATTATATATATTTCATGCACATCAAATACCCCCAAACTTACATTTTGCTAGTCCTCGAGTAAAACAAAATGAAGAAATTAAAAACAAATCCGAACTAATCCACTTTCGTTGGAATTTTCGATTGCATTTAGCGTATGCAACAAGCCTTTAAACCCCTAGCTTACACTAGTGGACGAGTTGTAGTCTCGTGAGGGTTTGCAGGGAATATACCCACAAAATTCTGAGAATGAATACTAAAAAATAAACAAAACAAAGAAAATCAAACAATTTTTTTTTTCAATTGCCTTTTGCAAAGAGGATTAGTTTAAGTTCAAAAACACTACAAATGCTAAAGAAATTTCTCATGCCATCAAAACTCAATGTGAGTGAAAAGTGGTAGCCAACCCAAACATACTCTTAGTTTTAGAATAAACTTGACTCGAATCTCTATTTGAAAGTATGCTTTAACTCAAATCTTTCCAGTGTTATCACTCAACAAATGAAATTACTCTGAAATGGGGTGTAACACTCTCAACAATATATGTGAGCGGAATACTGTAAGCAAAATCAAACACCTCACATATAAATCACATGAAAAATGCTTAATCAAGAAAGAACAAGTAGTCTCATGAAAGGATGCCAAAAAGAATTTATACCACACTTTTTATTCAGTCATATCAATATCTGAACTACACAATCTTCAAGATTAAATAAGGACTTTATTAGGACATAATGTAGGGTAAAAGCAATGGGAATGAAATAAAAATGGGAAAAGGTAAATATAAGAAGTGTTTTCAAGATTAATCGGAATGTCAACTCTTTTTGGAATTTCCATTAAACTATTTTTTTTTCACCTCTTCTTCTTCAATGTAGTACTCCTTCCTTCCATTTCACTTCTCAAAATTTGATGAGAACCCTTTTTATTTTCTTCTCTTTGACACTTTTCCTTTTTTTATTTTCTTCTCTTTTTTCAATTCTTTTTTTCTTTTTTCTTTCTTCTTTGAATTCTTGCATAAACCACTACATTGAAACAAGCTGATCAAATTCCATCTTGAAACACTATGGATAAGGGCTTTAAGAAAGAAAGGATAATTAAAAGGCTCAATGGGGTGATTAGCGATAATGTAACAAAAAAAAGAAAAACACATATATGGCTCAAAGTAGACAAAAATGGCCGAATCTCATCTCTCAAGGACTAGTATAGTTCATTCAACATCAATGACTTCAAAAGATTCAAGTGTGGCATAAAATCATTTTTTTTTCTTGGCCAAAAGAAAAAACAATGAGACTACAACAAAGGAAATATGTTACGCACTTCCAAATAAACTTTAAGATTAGAAAAAAAAATAACCATCCAAAAATAATGATTGGCTCAAAACTCACAAGGGTTACAGTCTCCACATTGTTATCTTCAAGATTTTCTAATCACTTTTATCCTTCAACAACAAGTTGTGTCTAAGTGGCTACGTGCATGTGCAATAAATTGAGCATGAAAGCAATGAAATTATTTAAGAAAGAGTTGTATAACGAACTCAAAACAAAAACCTCAAGCTAGGCAAAATAAATTCTTTTTTTCTTTTTTTTAACAAAACTTGATAGGCCAAAAAATGAATTGACTCCTTGTGATAAATTAACCAATTAATTTAGCCAAGTGAATTAATTAAGTTAATTAACATGCAAAGCGTGGTAGCACAAACAAATCACCAATTAAACTAAGTATGCAGCAGAAAATAAATTGGCACGGCGATTTGTTTACGAATGGGGAAAACCTATACGGCAAAAACCCCACTGGGTGATTTTAAGGTCACCACTCCCGAAATTCTACTATTATCACAATAAGCGGTTACAAGTAAAGGAATCCTAGTGCCTTATACTAACCTACAGTTGAACCCTTACCTCAATACCCAATTGGACTTGTTCTGTAGTGACAATTTCTTCTTTCGATGCACGGCTCCCAGTACGTGACTAACCAATTGTGCAGATCCCAATACACGACTTCAATCACCAACTAGAGAAGGTTGTTGGCTGCAAAGTTCTTCAGTTCATCCCAACGATGAAGATCAATAAGATGCTTGGTCACAAAACCCTACGGTGCACAAACACAACAACTACTTTACAAGAATGATGAACTAGGGCAAAACTGTGTCTCCAGTCACAAATTGCTTGAACAAACTTTGCTCAACACTTGTGCAACTTGTGAACTCTTTGACGGCCCTTAAAATAATACTTTTATATGTCTAGGGTTGTGAGAAAAGAAAGTCCAAACACATAATCACGGATTAGAGTCAAAACAGAATTGAAATTTTGTTTTTCATAAACCTCGACAGATATCCTATTTGTCGAGCTGCTGTCGAGCCACGGGGTTAAGCAGCTCTTTAAGCTCAATAGATGGCTAGCTGTCGAGCTTTAATGACAGACACTTTTCAGCTTGAATCTTGGACAGACTTGCATGGGTTCAACACTTGATCTTGAAGCAAAGTTTCTTGAAGTGTCAAACACATCCTAGATCTACCCAAATACAAGAAAAGTGCATTTTGTCAAAGGATTAGCCAATTACATAAAATAGTGACATATGTTCCTAACAAGTGAATCACATATGTCCTAACAATCTCCCCATTTGGCAATCCATGACAAAACCACAACAAACAAATGAGATATGAGAGAAGTCATAAATCACTCAACTCATATTCACTTGTTGAATACAATAAAATCTATCCTAACACAAACTCTTGAAAAACTTTGCAAGAAGAGAGTTTATGGCAAGAAGACTTCGACAACCTGTATTTCTAAAACACTTTAAACAAAACTCATCAAGGCATCTTTGTGTGAAACAGAAATAATAGATTGCATATAAGCAATAAGAACCATGTGTATAAAGAAAGAAAAGAAACAACACATGTAAGGATAGGTGAAAGAAACATACATCAACATATAAAGAAAATAAGTACAATGTATGTCAATAACGGTCACAAGACCTAAGGTACAAGAATAAATGTATCTAAAGCAAAGAAAAGAAAAAGATACAAGTAATCCTCACTACACCCCTCAATATGCACTCGCCCCCTAACAAAAATCTCCTATGCTAACCTTCCCCCTAAGTATGACTACTCTCATAACCAAAACTACTTCCCCTTTTTGTCACGAGTGACAAAGGGTAAGAGTGTCAAGTAGACATCTCGTCATCGCTAGGTGAGCTAGCATCACCATCATCCTCATCATCAGAATCAGCATCATCAGCATCATCAGCATCACTCTCATCCACAGGGGCCACAGGAGTGGAAGGCATAGTATAACCACCCATCTCAGCCTGGCGTCGAGCAATGCGTCCAACACGGGTGTTCACCTAACACAACTTATCAATGAGAGTGTCAAGGCGAGCATCCATGCGCTAAAGCTGTGCTATGATGTCCTCTAGAGTCACTCCGCTCATAGAAGAGGAGGGAGCGGATGTGGATGGAGCAGAAGGAGTGGGAGGAGCTGCCGTATCGGACCGCCTCGATCGAAACTATGCCTTGCTCTATTTAATGGTAGCGTAGTCAATG